>NC_137193.1:45275587-45303087 GCF_960531495.2 Zeus faber
GGGGTGCGAGGAGCATGAAAGTACAGGTGTTGATAAGGAACACCTGACCATAAAATACCAAAAGTACTAGTATTTAGAGAATATAGCATGATATGCCTCAGAAAAAGAAAAATCTTGTCGTGGTTTACCGCCATGAATATGACTTGTTAGACCAATGACAGGAGACCCCTATATATATCCTTCCAAACTCCACAACAAAAAATGATCAATTAAATCGAATAAAGTTAAATAATAATAATAAAAATAATACATCTTAAAAAGAGGAATGAAAACTTTATTTCAGAAGAATGAACTTTTTTCACTGTAAAATACCATGAGAAGATACTGTGTTATATTAAGGAACTACCAAGATCCTGTGTGGAAAAACAAGTTTCAACCATTATGATCAGTTAATTCATACATCCTTTATTAAACACAATGATTTTCTTTGCTCCTCCCAAAATTCTGGGCCCCCCCCCCCCATCCCTCTCACCCCTCCCACACCCACTCTGTCTTTCCTGGAACTGCGATATGTAATGGATGGGGGAGGAAGAGCAACAGAGAGCTATTTTTGTTGCCATCTGAGATCAGTTAAAGAAAACACTCCAAATTAATGTTTTTTTATTCGGAAACGAGAATGAAGTGATGCAAGTGGAGCGTATGTGTCCCCCACCATTACAATCCTCTGTGTTTAAACCTCCTGGATTTCATACAGTGCAACATGAATCAATTCATAGCTGCACTATATATAATGATATACAATATATGTTGAGCTTTCACCTACAGCATTGCTCGACATGGGAGAGTGGAGACAGAGAGAGAGAGAGAGAGAGAGAGAGAGGAGAATTAGATTGGCTGGGCTTTTAGTGTTGGGATTAGTATTCATGGTCATAGAGAGGTTTTATGGACGTATTTTTCTCCTTATGTTCTCTGGGTGGCAGACAGCCCAGCCCAGCCCTCTCATATCTTTTTCTCTCACTCTGTCTGCTCTCTCTCGCGCTCTCTCTCTCTCTCTCTCTCTCTCTCTCTCTCCCTCTCCCTCTTGCCCTCTCTCATTTTCTCTTTCCCCTGTTTCCTCCTTCTCTATCTCACGCATGCATGTAATTGCACACACACACAGGCACACAGGCACACACACACACAGACACACACACACACACACACACACACACACACACACACACACACACACACACACACACACACACGCAGGTCAGAGGGGAAAGGATGAGAAGGGATGAGGAGAGCTTTCTCACTGCATCAAAGTTTAAAGAGGGATAGCTGCCCTTTCCCAGGCAGATCCTTTGCGAGGACACCGGGGTAGCATTAACCTTCTAATGGGCACAGGTATCTCATAAGGATGGAAATAGGAGCCAGAGCCATTTGAACTGGCATTCTCCTATCATGCTGACTAATTTGTTTTCTGTAATGTATTCCTCCCTACCCAACGCCAGGCCACCCGCCTGCGCTGGAACACTTCAAATACTGAAATATAAAAAAGATCTCACTCTCTTGTCTTGTCTCTTGTCATGATCAGTAAACAGATTTGTATTCTTATTTTAGTTACACATTTATTTCTGCAAGGGAATCACCGAATGTCATATCAAGGTTCACTCAAAAAAATGAACATTAATAAACTATTAAAAATCATCAAACTTGAACAATCCACAGTCATATGAAATACATATGATCAAAATTATAATTTAATTTAGTAAAACTATAATTTAGTAACCTACTATTATTACCATTTTACTAATTCCATTTTACTAATTCTTGGTATTACCATACCAAGAATTAGAAGTGTATTTAGCAGGCTAATTAAAATTCATGTACAATATACGTATAAAGATAGGCATATGTTTTAAAAAGAGAAAATCAGGGACATTGATTCCATGACGTGAACAAGGAGCCAGAATTATACTAATTTAATTTAATCCAAAGGTTAAATGTTACTTTTTAATTTAATGTAAATATACTTGCTGTTTTTGTTTTACCGTTTTATTGGAAACAAATCAATTAATCCGATACCAATTTATTTATTTATTTATTTGTTTGTTTGTTTGCTTGTTTATTTATTTACTTATTTATTTGTGTCCAATTGAATTGTTAAATAGTCAGCAAAAAGTCAACAAAAAACAATTGTGTTATTGTCTTTCACAGACAATATTTTTTGAAAATGTACACAGCAAAAAACATGAGAATTCATGTTTATGTATTTTGCTGTTTAATTTTTGTATTTTTTTTATGGTTCAGTGATCAAAGCACAGAGATATTTGTCCACACTTCAGCTACCATGCCCAGTAACCAAACAACACGGACAAAATCAATGATAATGACTTTCAGTGAATTTATTATCAGTTTATTATCATTATGATTTATTGGCACCAAATATGTGAATGTACAGCGGATGAAGGCTGTAATCAGTCTACAGGTTTAGGCCTAATTTAAGTTAACTCCGAAAGCCCTATTTAACCCAAAAGAATGAATTTTCACTGTCTGCAATATCATTTTGAGATGTGTGACAAAACGAGACACAAGTATTGTTTCAGTAATTCCATAAAAATAAAATACATAACGAACAAATGCACACACACACACACACACACACACACACACACACACACACACACACACACACACACACACACACACACAATAGATAAAGATTTCCTTTCCCTCATTGTATCGTGTTTCTGTTCTTGGTGTGGGGTCGCAGGGTCCACAGTTTGGCACATTTCTCTGGTTTCTCTGCGTCTGAGCTTTCCCTGTGGCGGACCTCCCTGACAGAGTCTGAGTGAAGCCTTCTCCCTCGCTGTCCTCCCAGGGGGCCTGGATGTCCACAGAGGCAGAGGAAGAGAGAAAAGGGAGACAGCACATGTTTGACCCACAACCTGATTTTATAAAGGACCTTACACCCTCCCCCCCCCCCCCCCCCCCCCCCCAAAAGAACATAGAAATTCAGAAACAAAAACATATTTTTTCCCTAATTGGTACAGTGTACCTCAGGGTGGCAGAGGGAGCAGTTTGATGCGTGTCCTGGGCCATCCCTGCTGGGAGGGGAGGGCTGTGACACTATTAGTCACCTCTAACATCGCACCGCCTCCGCCCGGACACCAGATGGGAGGAAGGTGTAGATTAAAGACCTCGGGGTGGGAGAGGGGGACAGGCCACCGACCCGCCTTAAGGCTACCCCAGAGCCTTGAGTGTTAGTTAATACACTTTATATAAAGTTAAGCAGCTCCTTCCCCACACAACCAGTGATATGCGAACAACAGTACAGAAATTCACGTACAATACAACAGAATTTTTTCATCTAAAATCCCAGAAATAAGACCGCGATTACATTTGGACCGTGTACAGAGGAAGCAGCGGTCTCTGTCAGCAGTACGGACTTAACATTACTTAGGTCGTTGCGATTGAATTTTAGACATAATCCCATCCCCGTATCAGTGCTCAGGAGCCATGTCTGGGTGTCTGCTCAGTGAGACTAGTTTAGCAGAATAGGAGGTTGTTTTTTGTGCTTCTGGAGTTAGAGGAGCGGAGTGGAGTGGAGTGGGCACTGCAGCCATATCTGCCTGGCTGCCTCTCTCTCCTTATCTCCGTGTTTGTACACTGTGGGCCAAGATCCAATCAATAGCCACTCCAGCCGTGGAGAGAGGAGAAGGTCAGCGGGCGTTCTGGCAGAGCCGGGCTAAGCTAACTGATGGAGGCATGGAGATCACAGGCTGCACGCCGGAGGCCGGCTGCATTTCTGCCGGGTCTGCAAGGTTGAAATGAGACAATATGTGCATGGAGAGGCTTCATAAGTGCTGAGGAGCGGGCCTCCATTGGGGCTGAACATTCCCGCTTCATATACCCTGCTGTGTTTCATCACAAGTTTGGTGAAAGTCAAGGATCTTAGAGCCTCGGGTCTCCCCTGTCCAGCTTTGCCATGGGATTGCCACTTTTTGGAGTTGATTTTGAATGTGGCTTTCATCTAATTCAGTCATCACCCATTCGGTCCTGACTTCTTCAGCAATGGTTTTCCACACACCATCCAAAAACATAGACTTTCATAAAGAATTTTTTTAAATTAGTGTGAAGTCTTCGTGCAAAACTCTAAGAGCCACCTTGACACTGGGGCTGCTCTATTAATGACTCTGTGATCGGTTTATAATAAAGAGAGCCCTCCAACCACTGACTGCCTCCTAGAATGGATACAGTTTTAATTGCCAATTAGCAATACTAGAGATAACATCAGAGACTGGAAACAAACCAATGGGATGAGCTATGATCACCAATTTCGTCAGTGGGGGGACAGTACAGCATTAATTGAATGTTTACGGAGGGTTTCCTCTACCGACGTCGCTCTTCTTTTGAATTCTGCCTTTATGTAGCAATGGAGTTTTATTTTTTATTTCTATTCAAATGAGATTCATAGCACAGCTTAAATTCTTAAGTAATATATCTTTCATCCAAAAGGTGTGCCATCTTTAGCAGGATTAGATCATCAATATACATAATCAAATTTAGTTCACTTGACTTCCTACAAACCATTTATTTTCCCATTTATATATTATTATTTGGGGTCCAGTGTTATTGCTCGTATTTTTATTATTATCATTACTCTCCTTGGCATTTTTCGGGGTAAAAGTGTCTGGAACCCAGCAAACATTGAACCCACGGAGATGGTTGAGGTCTCGCTAGAACCGGGACGTCTCAGACATTTCATTGTTGGGGTTTGATCCATATCGATCAACATTAAGAGCAGGAATTAGTGAAACACCAACAAAAATCTACCAGAAGTAGCAGAAGGCGCTTTGCGGGGGCACATCATCATCCAATTTGTTATATATGTCCATGTTGTGGCTCGGGGCTGTCATTCGCATTCCCCACCGAGGTCCCCGGTGTAGGGCTGCATGGTCAATGGTATTTTCATTGTCATCACGATATCAACATGCGTGATAAAAACATAGCAAAAGACATCCTGAAATGCGATGAGTAAGAAAAACCTTTTGATTATTTTATTTTATTTATATCCTATTTTTATCCGTCCGAGAGAGTGACACCATCTGTGATCGATTAACTCGTGGACTCGTTCTCTATAGAAGACGCAGGCGCGGAGCAGACACATCTCCGCTTGAAAGCGCTACCAAACAGGGAGTGATGGTGCGTTCACGGAACTCGGAAGTCATGCTACATTCATTGGAACTCGGATAACGGTCATCGGTGTAGTTTTCCACCAGATATTTTGGGGATCTCAAGAGATGTTTTTGTTGAGTTTAGAAATAATTGTGTTATTAGTTGTGTTGTGAAATAATTGCATTGTTTGTATGTTTTTTTTCATGTTTCAGATGCCAGAGAGAAGCCAAAAGTCTAAGACAATAAAGAAGCAGTGGGCAAAATGTCCACCCTGCGTTCCATGTGAAGTCGGAAATTTGTAATTGGTGTCGGTAGAAAGTTATGCTGCATTTCATGGGAACTCTGAAAACAAATTGATAACTTACACAACTAACTAAATGCAGCCTTTTCATGAATGTGTTATCTGTGGCCTCAACACCAGAATTATTATCAATAATGTGGTTAAACATTATTGTAACCAATAATGTGGTTAAAATTTATTTTCAGAGAAAGTGAAAGACAAATGACTAAGGACAAGATAATGCAGGTCCAGCAGAGTATACACCGTAAATTTTATTTTCACGGCTCATTATTTTCTTTCTAAAGTTAGCTCAGATTAGCTTTCTGTTTATGTTAATTTCCCATTTTATGAACTTTTTCAGTTTATAAACTGGTTCTTTTGTTACTTATTTTCATTTTTGTCATTGCTCGTGTTTGCAGAGTGCACAAATTGCCTCCTTTGTGGTCCCCAGGAAGTTTAGTGATTGCCTCGGAGGCAGCTAACAAGGCTCCAGATATAAAGAACAAGAATTTTTATTGCCACATAATATGTTAATTATGGCTTACACCACCTTCTAGGCTCAAGTCTGAGAAAACTCCTCAAAGAAGGAAAGGTCAGCGTTGTATCATCACAGGTTTCTTGGCCGCGATTCCTGTTATTATGCTGCTTTTCTTCATTAGTGAGTGACTTCTGTTCTACAGAGTACAACTCGGGAAAAGGATCCAGTCATGCAACAATCTCCAAATGCGTGTTGTGGAGGCTCCGTCTTTTGGCCCCCGACTGTAGACTGTGAGACAGATCCAGAAGGAGCAGAAGATAAGCAGGTTTATGATCTATGACCTTACGCTATAGAGCCGCATGGCAACTTATCTTCAAGCGATGGTTCCCCCAGGATGCGAGATGCTTTATTCCACATCTCCACCCTCTGTATCCCTCTCATCTCTCTGCTGATGGAGAATGCAGCAACACCAGAGAGTGAGAGAGAGATGTGAGGGTTGTGGGAGGTGGGACGCATTAGCCATGGCTGTTAATGTGCATCCCACTTTGGAGGAAGGGAGTGCAGGGTCCACAGATCTGCAGAAGAGCATCTCAATTTAGGGCTTTACACAACGCCAGTCGTTTTTATGGAAGAAATATGAAAGATAAAAACAAGTGTCTTGGGGGACATTTTCTTTAAATGGATGGTGCTGCTTCCACGCCGCACTGACCCTGTTGTTGATCCTCATTATCATGTTGGCACCAAAACACACCAATTTTGGGCCGCTCAGACAGAGATAATATTTATTTTGGAAATTGGAACATATCCCACACCTTACTGGCCTAATGCTTTGTCTCTCTCCACGTGTGTGTATTCTCTCTCTTTGCCTCTTACCCCTAGTCCATCCCACATTTCTCTACTATAATAAAGAAGGAAAGGAAGTGTGAAGTAGATGCATTCTTCTGGCTGAACACTTGACTTTAGGAAACAAAAGAGGGAGGAGAATGTCATCTCAAACTGAGCTTCTGCAGCAGTCAGCAGTCACCCTCTCTCTCTCTCTCTCTCTCTCTCTCTCTCTCTCTCTCTCTCACTCACTCACTCACTCTCTCTCCATCCCCTCTGAGGAGAAATCCTTTCCCATCCACGTTGCTGTGTTCCAGCCGTCTATCTGTCTCCTACGCCAATGAATATTTACTCTGCCTGCTTCCTAGATGACTCTCAGGATGGAGGGCTGAGCGGGGAGCGCTGCCTCTGTCTCATTGGCTCGTCACGGCGACTTCTCTCCCGAGGGGCACGCAGAGACGGAACAAAACAGATAGCATTCAGGGCTTTTAATAAATCAGAATACACCTTTCTGACAGTGTAATTGCTTTCCATTGCAGGGCCCCAAATTTAGTAGGAACCTGGAAAGTGAAGGTAAGGGCTGGGGAAGGCGGAGGGGGCGGGGGGGGGGCGGGGGGGGGGGGGGGGGGCAGAGAGAGGGAGAGCGGTGCTGTCTTTACAGTAGATCATTTGTTAGTGAGAAAAGAATGGAAATTAATGAAAAGAGAGTTGCGCGTCCTCCAAAAGCAGCCATGCTTGAAATTCACTTTGAGGGAAACTTAATTTGTTGTAAATGGGTGAAAAACATATTACTGCACAGCGCGGAGAGGGGGCCACGCGTTGAGTCCGTCTGGTGCATCTGTCTTTCTGTCGGCGCGTAGTCATGGCAGATGAGGACGCCATGCTCTGAATAGCTCAGCTGAGAGGAGAGAAACACAGAAGCCTGTTAATAACTTCAGTAACAGCATTCTCTTTCTACATGGCTGCTCTCCAGCACTCCCTCCTAGCACGTCTCAATACAACTCCAGGATGTGTCGGAGAACTTGTCAAAAGAAACTTGTGCCGAAGAAAGTTTGGCCTGATTGCTTCAGGTGTATCTGTGTGTGTGTGTGTGTGTGTATGTGTGTGTGTGTGTGTGTGTGTGTGCGCGCGCGCATGTGTTTGCACGTGCATGTTTTCTTCTATGGGTTTGTGTATTTACATGTGTATGGGTTGAGGTGTGAGACCATGTGTGTGCATACATGCAATTATAATGTGTGCACATCGATATGTTCCCAAGATCGATTTTGGGCATTGGCCTGTATTAACTCTGCAGGGCAAGATTATTTCTGAATTTGGGATATGATGGAGATCGATCTAGCCCAATATGTTTAGTGATAAGCTGTAGGCGAGAGGCAGAGATGAGTGACAGTTTGTGGTTAAACGGTATCATAACAGACTGGCTCTGTTTTATCGTCGCCTGCAGTCACAGACCTGACCGTTGCACGATCCTGCATCATAACAAAAAATAATTCTCAATGAAGCCGGCCGGATGGATGTGTCATCCAGCCCTTGACCCGCGCTCTTCTGGGTTCCCGTACCACAGCCTTTGAGTGGACCAGAGTGTATAAATGCTGCACGATCTCCGAGAGCCAGGGCATTACCTCAAGTCCTCAACCCGGATGCACAACACTCAGTGTACATTTATCGCCCAGAGAGAAGAATTGAGAGACTTTTTGTGTATTGCCCACGTAGTCTCTGCCATGGCGGATAAAGTACTGAGACCTTTTACATTAGTGGAAGTACAAATATCCTGAAACAAAATTCCTCATAGGTTCCACACTGACTTTTATCCTTAAGTAAAAGTATACCAGTAATTGCTCTTAAATGTATTAAAGTATTAAAGTTAAAAGTACTTATCATCAGTACATATCCAGCGCCCTGATATATAGCCTAAAATATGGCGTAACATGCCTCCTCCTTTTTTTCTGCAGATGAGTGCTCATGCATATGCTGATTATAATTGACAAGAAAATAGTATAAGATATACTTTTTAAATATATAAATATAAATTCAGATTTAAAAAAAACGAAAATAATGTGACCGTGTTAGAAATGTAGAGTAAAAGCATTTGCTTTTCAAAGTAGAAGTCAAAAGTCTGAGAACTATAGAGTAACAATGTACTTGTACTGTACTTTGTTACATTCTGTGAGGGCCGTTGGATGGTGTGGGATGGAGTTATCGGGTATCAGTGTGAGAAGAATGAACTAGGTACATAGATTTGTAAGGTTTGCCAGTGTTTCTAGTTCAAGCGGTTACTGTATCACCCCTGGAGAATTCCAGCAGAGTGCTTCCCAGTGCCAGGGTTTGGCATTCGGGCGTTCACCAGTCCATTGGCCTCTCACCCATGGTTGGCTCGGGGCTCTGACTCCTCGCTCTGCCCCAGGCTCGCCCACTCTGACTCAGGCCAGTGCCTCGGCACGCCTGGGGGGGCCTGGAGACCCCCGATAACAAACAACTCTAGCCAAGCTGCTGGCCTCCCCACGCCCACACAGGCCTTTATCCGCATCGCACAGACACCTTACTCTCATTCCAGACAGCCCCCTTTTTTCTGCCCTCCGTTGTCCCGCTCCCCCTGTTGCACAAAACACATTTTCCCTCCTCTTTTTTTTTTCTTTACCTGAAGTGAGAAGAAAGAGAAAACGAGGGAAGAAGAGAGGGTCCCATTTTTCCTCTATTTTTCTATTCTGTCTCGTCTCCCGTTTTCTCACTCCCCTACCCTCCTAGCCACGAGTGTTTGTGTGTGAGTGTGTGTGTGTCCTTGTGTTGGAGTGTATTTTCTTCACCGTGCTGGAGCCTCTGCCTGACTGTGAGAGAGATGGATGCCTGAGTCCCCCCTCTCCCTCCTCAGGCGGCTTGTCTCTCCTCTCTCCCCCGCCCGCCATGTCGGCACCTGCATATTGTGATATAGTGCTTCTGCTCAGCCAGTCGATTGACTTTAACAGGGCCGGGGCATACTGGCCAAATTGAAAGGGATTGCGGCCTGCTTTTCATCAGAGTAGCGGGGGAGCAGGGTGCAGGGGCTGCGGGGTACATCGGGGCATGGAGACGGTGGGTGGATGGATGTGGCTTCTCTCTCGCTCTCTCGCTCTCTCGCTCTCTCTCTCTCTCTGTCTCTCTCTCGCTCTCGCCCTCTCTCTCCATTCCTCTCTCTCCATCTCTCTTGTTTCTCTCTCCCTTGGCCACCTCTTAGTACATCTCTGCCTCTTTTATGTTCTCTCTCTATTTCTTTCTTACATCTCTTTTGTTTCTCTCTCTCTCTCTCTCTCGCTCTCTTTGTACCCATCTTTATTATTCCTCATAGTTTGATGGCATCTGATGATGGGGGATCTTTCTCGGAAATTATTATTTTGTTTTTTTCATCAGGGCAAACCTCATATTCCCACGCCAGAGTTCCTATTGATAGTAAAGGGATAGTAAAAGATCTAAAAGCATTTGTAGAGACAAAAGCGTTTTCAATATGTGATTTTTGCTCAAAATATACACACATACTGTATGTGTCATTTCTCTTTTCCAACATGGCATCTCAAGTCAAATGACTCATCTCACCTTATGTAACCAAGGTGATAAAATGAGTTGCCAGTAATGAACTGTGATATCGAGCGGACTACCTAGTTTCAGAAAAGCATATGTTGTATATGGTATAGTGAAGCCATGCAGCGTAGACGCATTAGTGAAATGAGTGAACATGAAGGTATATAAAATAAATGGAATTGGGAGATAGAAGTTCGGCCAATCTGGAGCTTGTTGGCAACGGTTGGGGCCGGCACCTCGCTCTGGGAACTAGCGAATGAAACGGCTTTGTGTTGGAGAGGAAGTTTTGCGCATGCCCAGTAAGTTTTGCCCATGCACGGTGTTCGCGGGTTTTCTTCCCACCTGGAACGCAACAGCAGAAGCATCGTCATAAAATACTGAGAAGATTATTTGAGACCAAAGTAAATTTTAGTGAATACAACTGGATTTAACACGTTAAAATGTTTTGGATTTAAAGCAGTTTGGGGCCAACTTTAGATGGCCAACTTGTTTTTCCCTCTTCATCGAGAGTCAGGAAAATGTCACCGTTGTGATCTTTTTTTGTGTAGTTTGTGTTTCATTTAGGTTTGTCCTGTTGATGTCTCCCTTGTTTTCCAGATTCTTCCTCATTTTCCTTTATCGTTTTAACTGTGTCTATTAGTTCGTTGTGTTGACCTGTGTCTTTGGGTATTTGAGTCAGCAGTTTGGCTTCCTCTGTGTCAGTTGGTTGGTCGGTCCCTTGCCTGATCACTTTTTTCGTCACCTTGCCAGTGTGTGTGTTTGTAAGCAAGTTTAGATTTCCTTTCACTCTAAGTTTGATCCAATTCAAGGCCTGCCTTTTATACTCTGCCATTTTTTTTCCATCCTGCATCTGCCTCTGTCTGAATTTGGGTCCTAGTTCTGAACTCTCACAGTAACGTGGTTTTTGGGGGGGTCGGCATTTCAGTTGTGTATGTCCAGATAGTGCGCGGAATCTGTCAGGTTTTTTTGCTGCTTTGAAAGACGCTGAATTAGATGGAGAACCTTCCCACCAGAAGATAGAGAAGGGCAGTATTCCTAGATAATCCCTGACACCGTGCGGCGTGGAAGGCCCATTCATTCCCACTCAGCCCAGCACTTCAACCAGTGCTGGTGACCTCCAACAGACACATACGCAACATGCTTTGGATTTGGACCTGATCTGAGTGGTGGAATTCCTTTCCTTCCCCCCTTTTGAACCGTCATGCTTTACACACCTCAATTGACTGTGAAATTCTGAATGTATACTTTGTTTAGATCCAAGATTAGAAAGATATAGAATATAGGTTAATATTTGACATTGCATTTTTTTTCTGTTTTGGTACCAGATATATTGTTACACTTGTGTAATTAGATTATGAACAATTTCAACTTCATTATATTAAAAAGGCGGCACACACTTGGATATATTGTGTCTTTGTGTCATTTAAATATTCCCCTTTTCTCCAGCAGACAAACCTTTTGGCCTCATACATAGTGTAGTTGTCACAGGTTGAGAAGAGGTATCTTTATCTCTTTATCATCATAAGTGTTACAGTTAGCAACAGTTTCTTTTTTTGTCTGCTCCTCGTGTCGGTGCGATGCAGATCGGGAACAAGGAAATACATTTCACAGAGACAGTGATAGAACACCTGAGAAAATGGAGGCACTTCAATTTGGATGGTGAGGCTTTGGTGAAATGAATGAATAGAGTAAATTAGTACAGTACTTACATACCAGTAAGACATACCAGAGTTATCCTCAGGATAACCTCAAACTTCCTATAGTGCTTTCCAAACAGCCCATTACGCTATGATATCATCACTGTTTCCATTATTAACACTTTGTACGATGCCAGCTGCTGTGTTTACCATGTTTTTGTCTAAAGTTAATGTCCTTTGATCATTTGACACCTTTTTACATTTTTCCATTTAAGTGGTAATCCATAAGAGCGTCCGTGTTGGGTGGATTATATTAAAATAATTCCATTCAAAGCAGAAACAGAAAAAAGCTGGGGTTTTTTTACATCTGCGGTTACCCTTATTTTCACGCAAGACTCTACTTTCTCTGAAGTACGCCTTATTGGAATATATTTCCATTGCCATACCACCATCTTGGTCACTTCAGGTGGCGGGGATATTTGCACCTTTGCATTCTTGCCAGGAAAGGCAGACCCCGTCACCAACAATTCAGACAGCATGTAGAGGAGCACATACACAAAAAAAATAGATTGAATTCAAACATTTTTATGTTAAATATGGCATATTTTAATCAAATAATCTTATAGTATGATGATTAAGTAATGGACAATAACTATGCTTCAAACTGTAACCCCTCACGGATAGATATACAGACAGAACACTTGCTTCAGTTGTTTTTCCTTTATTTGGGTTGCCTGCATGATAACTTCCGAGCAAAAGAACTGACTCCAGTGACTGATGGCTTGAATTGGTGGTTGTGCTGATGGCTGATGGAGATAACACCTCTTACTTCCTGCCTCTTACTTCTTTCGTCCGACTCCATCCTGAGTTGCCGTGGGAACTGGAAGGCAATTTTGAAGTTCTTGTCACCTATTATTTCCCTAAAGTTGTTAAACTTTAGTGCCAGTGTGATATCCGTGGCAAGACTTGTGATAAAAGACATGTACACACATACAAATGCACACAGAGACACACAAGCACATATACATATAGATACCAAGAAAGTCTCACACACACACACACACACACACACACACACACACACACACACATACATGCATATATAGATATCAAGACAGTCTCATGCACACACACACAAAATAAGACACACACACACACACACACACACACACACACACATACACAACCACATACACATAAAGATACCAAGACAGTCTCATGCACACACATACAAAATAAGACACACACACACACACACACATACACAACCACATACACATATAGATACCAAGACAGTCTCATGCACACACATACAAAATAAGACACAAATACACACACACACACACACACATAAACAAGCACATACATATATAGATACCAAGACAGTCTCACGCACTCACATACAAAATAGGACACACACACACACACACACACACACACACACAAATGCTGATACCAAGACACAGTCACACACACACATACCACATACATACGTACATTACTAAGATAGGTTCGCACGCACATACGAACGCAGACACACACCGTCAGAATCAAACACATGCACATTTGTGTTTTCTTTTCTTTTTGCCTAAACGTTCGATGCCTTCTCTCTGTTCACACCAGCAACTATGAGGCGGCAGAGAACTGGCGATGAAAGAAATGATCGAGAGGACGCTTGAAGAGGAAATAATCTTCTCCTGCTTGGTGTGTGTTTATGTGTGTGTATGATGTAGACGCCTTCCCATAGCACGCCATTGTAGGGCCGTCAAACTGCCATCCTATGAATTCAGAATGGCCGAGAAGAAGAGGGACAAATCATCTGGCTTGGACCTCCTCCAGTGTCCATTTTCTTTCATTTCACAATCAATAGTTTCCTTGCATTCTTTGTATCTCATAATTTGTCTGCATCTTCCCTTTCTTCTACTTCCTTTTCATCCTCGTTGCCGACCCCTCTCACACTCACATCTCTGTTTTTTTTATTCTGTTTCTCTGTTTATCTATTTTTTTCCTCCGCCTCTCCTCCATCCGGCAGGCTGGCCCTAAACGTCTGTTTTAACCAGCCGCTCACAACTCTCCTCAAAATACATTTACATACACATCAATCAAGCTGTCCAAGGTAAAGCCAGGACACCGTGTAACAAACAGAATTGGATGAGGGCCTTGTCTTGTCCCTGACACTTATTGCTTGGCTTGCTGGCTTACTAGACTATTAATGGACAGGTTTAAACTCTATTGTTGTTGACTTTTTAAAAGCTCACCATTTATGCCATGTTTCATCTTTCTCCTAGAGTTCTTATGCTCACTAAAATATACCATTTTCTGTTGCATTGTAGACCACCTGCAAAAATCTCTAACTCTCTCGAGCAGGCACATCTTATCATAATCAAACATATTCCTGTAACATTTACTAGTTTTGTACCTACAACTCAAAACTACAGTATAGATTCTATCTGATTTAAAATGTGTAACTTTCTCTGCAAATGAGTACCCACCATTGCCACCAGCACTCAACCCACTGGAAAGCTTCATTAAATAGTTTAAAGGTCTTCTGAAGTCAAGTTCAAAGAGAAGAGCCTGAGGTTTTGCGGTCGGGAAGTGAGATAAAGCCAGTAGGGCTGTGGAGGATTCTGGGATGGGGGTGGACTGATAGAGACGGCCCTGCATGGCCAAGGTTCGAGGACCGCAGGCTTGAATCGCCAGGCCCACCGTCCATGGACGGTGGGCCTGCTGTTTGATTCCAGCAATAAAACTCTCTTTAAACAGAGTTTACGCTGCCCACGGGGGACCTCTCGCCTGCTCACAACGGCAAACATACAGTACAGTGAGATGGAAGTGGCTTAATGCCTGAGGAACTGCGATCTGCTGGTGCAAAGCCCCCCACCACTCCTTCTCTCAAACTGCTAATTAAAAAATACTACACACTACTGTAAATGCAATTTTTGGACTAAAATGTAGTTGGGGTAAAAAACATCACAGGCACCCCAGCCCACTAATTGAAGTGTATTTATGGCAATTAAAGTTCTCTGCTTTTACGGCCTCGGACAGATGAACTGAAAGACTTTTAATGTCTGACCCTATGTTATGTAGCATTTAGCATTCACTGCTGAGAATGCTAACATGCTCCTTGGTTCAACTGATGATTAAAGCAGCTGTATGATTCCACTCAGAACGTAAGACATAGCATCTGCCGTCACCCATTGCTTTCTGTAGAGACGATTTGAGGCCTTGAGTTTTGGTTTACGCTCATCACATTCTTGTCAGGAAAGCCAGGTATGTCAGTCAAGGCAACAACGCCCCCCAAATATACCTTTTTTTAAGCTTTATCATCCCAGGCACCCATTAGAGGAAGTAATCTTTGCTATGGAGACCATACCATTTTGTGGAAAAATGTATTGACTTTGTAGTTCTCGCAAGAACTTTCTTTTTTTTCCATTGACCTCCATTCGGTCAGAGGTTTTCCGATGCCAGCACCTTGTGGCAGTTGGACAAATTGCAGTATGAGGCACGTTGGCTCCATTTGGCTCCATTCCACATTCGCTTCAACCGTCGGCTGTAATGGTTGCCACTTGCTCAGAACCAGAGTCTTCTTTTTGTTTCATTCTGAGCCCAGTAAAAGAAAATTTGGGCCTTTAACAGCTTGTGGTCACACTTTTATGACACAAAAAGTTGTCTGTTTCACAAGAAGCGATACTTAAATTAGAGAAACTCTGCTGTGTTTTTTGAATTTCTTTGCTGCATTATGCTACTGTCTAGCGGCAGGGAGCTTGACCGAGAGTGTTTCACAATCCAATTACCAGGTGAAATTGGCTGTTTAATTTTACAGCCTGGATGAAGGCGCTTTACTGGACTGATGGCCAATGAGTTAGCCCCCTAACACCTCCTGAAGCACTCTGCTCATCTGTTAAAACCTCCTTTTTCATCTGTGTGCGTGTGTGTGTGTGTGTGTGTGTGTGTGTGTGTGTGTGTGTGTGTGTGTGTGTGTGTGTGTGTGTGTGTGTGTGTGTGTGTGTTTGGTGTGTGTGTGTGTGTGTGTGTGTGTGTGTGTGTGTGTGTGTGTGTGTGTGTGTGTGTGTGTGTGTGTTAGTGCAAACCCTAGGTGGATGGGTGGATAGCATGTACCCAATGTGTTTGTGGAAATCTGGGGAAAAAAATAGAAATCAATCAAGGTGATGATAACTTTGCTGCTGACACTGTGATCCATCGTACACTTTTCATTTTAGCCAGCAGCAGGCTGTGACTGGGAGGCTTTCTACCAAAATATAATTGTTAAGGTTTAATGAGCTGGAAAAAGGTAACAAATAAATGGGGAGCGGGGTAAAACGAAAGAGAGCGACAGCTTAAAGACTGACTAGTAAATGGAAGAAAATATTTTAATGCTCCAGAGTAAACATGACTGTCAAAACAAGCCAAGGTTGACAGCATATATGTAATTATGGCATACATACAATTATTTTGGGCTTATTATGTGGAGAGCCTCTATCTTTGCTGGCTGTGTGTTCGCGGGAATATCGATAAATGTTTCTCAGCAACGCTGCCCACTCTATTAATGTCACTGATTATGCTTTAAAAGATTCAAACCAATTTATATTGCACCCTCCTACTGCACATGCTGTTCAGACACTGGACCAGGTAGAGGAACTGGGTTAAAAGTCTGTTTTGCACTAAGTCTTGGTCTCACAGAGAGATGCCCTCTGCCACGCTCTGACCTTTGCTTGAATGTCAACTTGGAAAAGTTGCTGTACTGAAGATAAGGCCCAGATATCATTTTTGTTTTCTATGCTTTTACTATCTTACTGGACAGTGTGTGTGTGCGTGCGTGCGTGCGTGCGTGCGTGCGTGCGTGCGTGTGTGTGTGTGTGTGTGTGTGCGTGGTTGTGCGTATCCCCATTGGCACAACTGTGTTCACAGATACATATATTTTTCGTTTAATGTTTTTAGATTGTGAGATAAGTCATTATGACTTTGAGGGAGGCCAAGGGCAAAGAAGAGTTCCCAGCCCAGGCAGATAACATTAACATTGATCTGATCAATACAGAAGAAAGGCTAATAGAGATAGAAAGATGGAGAGAGAGGGTGGGGGGGTTTGGACAGAGAGAGAGAGAGAGAGAGCAAGAGAGAGGTGGCGGGGGGACAGAGACAGATAGAGCAAGAGGGAGACAGAGAGCGAGAGAGAGAGAGAGTGAGAGAGAGAGAGAGAGAGAGAGACAGACAAATGCATGGGCAGAGTCAGAGAAAAAGGGAGAGAGAGGGAGATGGGAAGAGAGACAGGTGAGGGAGGGAGGCATCAAACTTTCCTCTCTTCCCTCAGATCAAAATTACCACCTTAGATGGGAATGAGAATTTTAATTAGAACTGGGGGCTATCTCATCTTAGAGTGTACGTGGAGCTAAAAGACTAATCCCCACCCCCCCCACCACCACCACCCCTCCCCCACCCCAAACCCCTACCATCGCCGGCCACTTTGTCTGTTATTTAATGGGCTCTTTGTTATCTATCTAGTTGGGTTTGCCAGGTACTTAGAGCCCCTCCATTGGAATATTATGTGGTATTCTGATGAGGCAGGCAGCTGTGTGCTTCATGCAGATGGTGCCTGCTGTAATCAGTGCTCACTGCTCTCAAAAGAACAGCTCTCATATCTTTCCCCAACTTATCCCATTTATGATTATCTAACACAAAGAGGCAAATTGCTATGAACAAGATAGATATATTTACTGGCGGTGTTAAAATATCCAGCACCTCATCCTTTTCAGGTTGATTCATATTGCTGAGTGGGTTCTCTCTGAGGTGGGGATTACTTTTGCTGTGAGGGGCCTATGAATAGTCTTTAAATTCCACCTGTCTGAATGCTTCATTGTGTGACTGAATTGGAGACTGCAAATCTTGAAATAGACGGGGTGCAGATGATCTAGTGTCTTTAGAAACCACAATATAACATCAATCCAAACACAATCCAATCTGTCGAGACAATCTCATTAGTTGTTGTTGTGATGTTTGATACTAACGTCTTTATTCCAGACAGAGACCGATAGAACGCCCATTTCAACGCAAATTAATGGTGTACATCCCTTGTCTTGATGTCGTCTGGAGACGAATGATCCATGTTTTATGTACACACATAGCAGAGCTGCATTAAGAATGCAGCTCTGCTATCGAACAGGATGGCAAAATGTAAATATTGCATTGCCCCGAAAGACAGCTCCATTCCTGCATTATATGCAAAATTGTATTGCTGGATGCCCTCCCAAATTTGGCATATCAGTATGTAGAGGGCTTTGGCCTATTTAAGATTTAATCGTCTATCAGCAATCTACTCCATCAATCACGATTGACATTGATGACGACGTTGTTTTTGTTTTGCTTTTATCCGCCTGGAAAAGTCAGAGAATTGAAACGGTGTAAGTGCAGTTTACAGTGTTCTGAAACTGAAGCGGAGAGAGGGAGAGTGGTAGGAAGGGAGAGAGAGGGCGGGGGCTCTCTCCCTCTCCGCTCTGTCCAGTAACCGCTGGTGATCAGGTCAGACTTCCCCTCTTCAGTCCCGTACAGAGACTTTGAGGGAAGGTGCTCAAAAAAAAAAAGAGAAGACACATGGACCCCCAGCTCCGGTTCTAGGCATTTTGCTGCTCTCGACAAACAGAGCAGAACAGCGGAGCGGCAGTGCGCACATCGCAGGTGCGCTGAGGTTCGAGGTTCATTAGGAATTCTTCATGAATATATCTTGCCCAGACAATCCGTTACCTCGACACCCATTAATAAAAAATAAATGTAAAAAGCGCACCTGATAAGTAGGGCACCATGGAGTCCATGGGGCACGTGCTCGGACCCCCCCAGCTGGTACCTGCCACTCAATGTGTAAATCTTGTGATTATAATATAGCAATATATAATATAATCTCAAAGAGAAAGATTTAGATTTTTTTTGTTTCTTTCGTTTCTGACTTGTATGGAAAATCAAAAACGTAAATCTAACTTACAGAACTGGAGTTTTTTTTATTTCTCCTCCACATTTAAATTCTTCACTTGTAAATAATACATTCTGCACTTCTGGAACAGAGAGACTTGATTTGCTACATTACATTACGTTCTATGCACCCCCGATAAAATCGTATATTGCTGATCTCTGCCCCCCAGCGATCGGCTACTGGAATTTTGCATGATCGCCCAAGACTAGTATGTAGGCAACAGCTGGTACCTCCAAACTGCCACTGATAAACAATGGCCATGGCATGTGAATGGCACGGTAATAACTGTTCCCACTGTGAGGAGTAAAACAGGTGAAAAGGTGAAAAAAACACTAATTAGATGTTAGAAATGATTGGAAAGAAAAATAAATGTAATTATCCTCCATAATGATGGAGCATAATTTGATCTTATCAGTTAGTCTGGCCGAGATCGAGATCACTCTCGCAGGGATGACCTGAGAAGAAAGGAAAGATATTAAATCACAAGCGCTACAATTCAGTCACAAGTTGCAGGATGACTGTTAATAAGTGTCATTAAAATATCATTCATCAGAACTTTAAAATCACCCAACAGAATTACTCTAAACTCTAAGTTTCTCTTCATATCACTCCAGAAGTAAGGTGCCTAGCACTGAATCCCAGTTCAGTGTCTGGTGGGAGGGAATTTTAAAACCTCCACAGAATGCAGCTTTTGCTTCAG
This sequence comes from Zeus faber, assembly GCF_960531495.2. NCBI lineage: Eukaryota > Metazoa > Chordata > Actinopteri > Zeiformes > Zeidae > Zeus > Zeus faber. The sequence goes on from NC_137193.1 coordinate 45,295,115, forward strand.
GTCGTAACTCGGAAAAATCCAACCTCAGACTTGGAAATGTGCAAAGGAACGGAATTTCGAGGCAGATCGCTCAGGCCTGAGTTTGCAAGAGATAAGAGATGTGCATTTTCATTTGAAAGCACATCTAACTATGATCTAAACTAATCTACCCTGTAGCTTTGGCAGTTTCCGGAACAGAGGCAATGGAACACTTTTAGCTCAGAAGTGGGAAACACACCGAGTTAGAATTACTGACTCCCTACTTCCAATGTAATACAGCATAACCAGTCCTGTGACATCACACTATGAGGAGTTTTGAACTCAGTTAAAGCCCAGTGGCTTTCGCTAAAATTCTCTGAATAGATCTTGGTTGTTGCGGGAACTGGACTAGGACTGGACGGCCCAATACACATCAATGCTTTTTGTTTTGGTGTTTACATAATACTTCAAGTTCTGTACAGCGTGTTTAAGCATTGTACACAGGTCGTACACAGGAAAGCAGTAGTTTTGACCTTTAAGTATAATCGTTTTTTCTTTTTCTGATAGTACTCTTGAAGTCTGGACATTCCACACTGTGTTTGTGCATGGTGAGCTTCCTCCAGCGGCTCCGCCCCCTCCTTCTCCCGCTGCTGCAACAGAGGAGTGTTGTCAGGTGCAGCCTGGGACCTTAGCAATGGAGCAGCTCAGCCTGTAATTAGTGCTATAATCACCTCTGTAATTCAACCACAGCCTGCTGCCCCCCCCCTCCTCTCTCTCTCGCTCGCTCTCTCTCTCTCTCTCTTCCCTCCTTTGCATCTTGTCCATTACTTTTGTATTTCCAAATACAGTCTCTGCTCTGCGTCTTCTCCTTTTTCTCTCTGTGCTTCAGCCTCACTTCACTTCTGCTCTTCCACCTCCTTTTTTCACCCTCTTCTCCCTCCATCAGTCTGTTGTTCATTCCCAACCTTGTGCCCCTGTCCTTCAGCACCATGGATCTTGAGCCAAATGAGGGAGTTCTCCTCATTAGCGGTGCGCAGGGCCAAGGCTGGCGGGAAAGTGAATTGAGCTCAGCGCAGAGCATCTTAGCGCCATTCTGTGGGGTCATTGAGACGCTTAAAGACAATCTTCAGTGCATGCTCACGCACACACAGTCCCTATGTATATTATGAAAACCAGTTTTTTACAGATGGCAAATAATCCTTAACGATGTTGTAGGTAGGGAAAAAAGGCATTTCAACAATTTTATTTTGCCGTAAAAACAGAATCTCATCAGATATATGCAGATTTTAATTCAGTAGCGTTAAATAATTTCCTCAGTAATATTCCTCAGAAATATTTTCCTCAGTATAGAATTAATTATTGTGAATTTGGAGGTGGAGGATAGCTCAGTTGTTTAATTCTGTTATTGGCTCAACAAGACACCATTACATTCAGCTAATGTAGCAGTTCCCCCTGCCACACGCCATCCAAGTGGCTTTTTCAGGGCCCTCCAACACAGAGACACAAGCAATGGCATTGAAATGTACCAGTTTATTGTAGAGAGTGGGCAGGATGGAACAAGCCCGGAGCAGATGGAAACATATCATGACAAGGGCTCCTCCCATGTGTGTGGAGATGGGAGATGGATTTAACTTGGGCTTGTTGATTGCTCTGAATATATAATAAACTGCCCGGACTCTGAAACAGCTTGCTCATACCTTAAACAAACAAAAGATGTCCAATAAAACAGAAATAGTCCCCCTTTCCGGAGACCTTCAGCCAGCGATGGTGCTGGCCGATGATCTGGGTCTCCGATGATCCGATGATCTCCGAAACCATCAGACCGAACCATCAGACACAGGAGTTGCAGGTACATTGAGACTAAATGTGGATTTATTGACCAAAATAATATATAATCAACCTAGGATGGTTGCAAAACAAGTGCATGGGAAACATTTACAAATTAACTAAATTATGATAAAACAAAAGGTCAAAAGAGCATAAACAGGGCTAACATTCTCTAAAGACAACCTTGCACACCAAGCAGACCTAACCAAATGAAACAGGAGGGAACATAGAGGGACATAGCCAAACCAAAATAGACACAAGAGGGGTGAAACAAATGTCAGGAACAAAATGATTTTAACTCGTAATAGTTTTAAACAGGGAACTAAATGACATACAGATGCAGCCACCTATTGTAAGTTGCACTTTTTACTTTTTTGCACTATTTAAATAAATGCTAAATAAATGCAAACACGAATCTATAAAAACTGATTATTGTTAAAGTACAAAATAAACCATCCCCCCCATAAGGTCGAACTGAATGGACTCCACAGCACGTTAAGCCCTGCAGCTGGGAGCATCCATCACACACACACACACACACACACACGCACACACACACACACACACACACACAAACACACACACACACACACACACACACACACACACACACACACACACACACACACCTCCACAGGGCAGTTTGGCCAGAAGCCTCTCGCTCTGTAATCTGATTTGTCCTGACTATTGATACCTCAAAACGCACCTCACTCCCCAACCCCCCCCCCCCACACACACACACACACCACACCTGATCTCACCCCACCTCACCCCCTGACTTCCAATTTCAACGCTAACCCAATTAGCATCTCGTCAATAATGCTCAGCATTTCATTTTGCTGCTTTAATTAACAAATTCAATTTGCTCGAAAACCGCTGTGAAAACAAATTAAAAGCGCAGCAAATTAAAAGCCCGCAGCTCCAGTGGATGTGGCTAAGGTGATTACAGATGCGTCAAACGACTGTTTTCTTGTTTGTATTTATCTCGGGGGAGGACAAAGAGGCTTCTGAGAGAAAGAGAAAGAAGAGAAGCGAGGAAGAAAGAGGAGGCATCGATTGCAGTGCCCGGGCCGGGATGGGTGAAGCATGACACGGCATGGCATGGAATGCAAGGGGGGAGATTAGCGATAAATGACCAATGGCCGATAAACATTACCCAGAAGACATGATCCTGACTATTCCCTTTGTCACTACGTTATTAAAATAAGATATGGTTGGTGAAGACATTTCAGGTGATGATTTGCTGTAGCAATATTATAATATAATATAATAATTTAATAAATCAATATAATATAACATAATGACCAATCAAACTTAAATAGTAATAATAATGATACCTTAAACACTATTTCTGTTTCAGAAGTAATGACAGCTGTAACATTTTCACACCAATCCACCAAGGACCAATGTGAAAGCCCCAGCTCTGCGTCTGCGTGTCACCAAGGGGCGAGCGCACCACTAAGTATCCATTACAGTATGTGATGCCTTTGCCACGTTTACAATCATCAGTCACTAAGGACGACCAGTTCAATTTAATCCAAACCTTTCATCTGCATTTCTTTTCATTGGCATCAACAGGCTAAGGGTTGTCTGTCAGTTGGTCCCCATCATTTGCCATTTGGCCGTTTGATTGAATTGGGAGAAGTTTATACCAAGTACACGTGTTCTAGTGATGTTGCTTCTTTTGTATAATATTTTTTTTGGTTTATTTATAAAAACAAATTGCTTTAGTTGATGGACCCTTTCATACATTCTATTATTAGAGATATAGATATTGTGCTTTAATATTTCTCAATATTTCTCTCTAATATTATATTTTTAAAATGTATTAATGAAATGTATATTTTCAACATGGATCAACATGGAACGCTTCTACTAATAAAATGCATAAAAAAGTGTTTGTTTAGAATACTTTCACTTATTATAACACCAGTAGATTTAGTGCTTTGCAGTGCTGTTTCCACCTCTGGCAGAGAGGAACCATCTTTCAGTTCTCTGTAAATGCGTCAAAAGAAGAGGCGCAGAAGGGTACATAGCTGTAATAAAACAAAACAAAATGGAAGGCTAGTAATATGTTGCATTACTCTTTATCTCCCTTTACTCCTCTGTCCTTTTGTCTTTCTGACTGTCCTCTCCCCCTCTTCCCCGCGCCGTCTCACTCCTTTTCTTCTGTGTGGGTCTTCTCTCTCCGTCTTCCTTCTGTGTCGTCATTATGGAGCCTCGTCTAGACCGGCCAGATTATCCCCTTGACATTGTGTGCTTGTCATGTTAATGATGCATGCTCACTCCTCTCTATTTAGTTCACTCACACATACACATACACATACACAGACACACACACACACACATACACACACACACACACACACACACACACACACACACACACACACACACACACACACACACACACATACACACACAAACACACACACACACACACTTAAGCCCCTTTCCCACTTGCACAGAAAGCTGTAAATCTACTCTCAATGTTCCGTATTGGCGTAATGTGGGAAGAGGAGCCAGTTTCGATGATCCATAAAAGTAATTCCGTAAATTTCCCCACTCTCGACCAAGTGTCATTTACAGGAAAATGCCTGTACGGCTGTGAATGGAAGTGTGTGTGAATGAAAGCAGTAAAATTGCCGGAACAAGCATGTAAAGTAGGGGTGGAGCCAAATACCGGCAAAGTATAAATTGTGGGTTTTCACAAATATTTATTTCGTTCAAATATAAAAAAAAAAAAAATGTTTTCGGGAACAATAGAAAATACTCTGAAAAACGGCGAGTCCAATCCGAACCATGGCTCTCGACATGCCAAGACGAGAAATTGAAACACATCCAGACTCTACGGAGAGAGGTCTTTATGTTCCTTAAAAATGCCACTCAGAACCTAGACATGTCTTTTAGAGTTAGGGATGGAGAGGAGCACTTCAAATTATATGTCAGTTCGGGAAGTATGAAGTGCTTCGAGTGCAGTGACATCAGGCACAAGCGCTTCGCTTGCCCACCGGCTGCACCGGAGCGCGGAGCTGGACAGGGAGTCAGGGAGATGTAGAACAGGTGGAGAACGTTTCTTCTCCGGAGACAGAGTGTAGGACAGGTTGAAAATGACCACACTGATTTAATAACATTGGGTTCGAGTTATTGCGTCTGGGGTTGGGGGCTCTGTCCCAGCTCCATCAGCAGAGGGCACCAAGTCCCACCCGGGAAGGGGCGGGGAGACGAGAAGTGAAGCGCTGGTCTCTGAGAGCCGGGGAAAAAAACAAAACCAATTCAGATTGTGCATCTGTTGCCGACAAATTGTTCAAACGATTGCATCTACACTGCCCATTACGTACTAACCCCAACCATTACGTACTGTATCCATAACAGTCATCTAATGTGGGAAGAGACTCCATATAGAACTTTTCAGTGAAGGAAGCTATGCGGGGATGACTACCCACTGCCTTTGCCGGATATTTTTTATCCAGAAATGTTATGGATTCCATGTGGGAAAGGGGCTATATAGACACACAAACCCACTAATGGAATTGGCCAAAAGCCATGTAACTGCTATGGTCAATGCAGCTTTGTTTGGTTTCAATGCTAAATTGATTCTGTAGGTTCCGACTCACAAGGCAAAGTATTGGCAGCGCAGCCTCTTAGCTCTTGCACAAATGGAGCAAGAGAGAGGACAGAGAGAGAGAGCGAGAGAGAGAGAGAGAGAGAGAGAGAGACAGAGAGAGAGAGAGAGACAGAGAGAGATTGCTAAGTCTCACTCATGCTCTTCACGCTTTCTCGTGTTCTTAAACACAAAGCACAATTACTTTGAATGTATTGGTTGATGCTGTTCCATTGAATGTCCTTAAAACAACAGCTTGCCATGTTTTTTCTTTCTCCGTTGTTTATGGTATCTCAACCCGACTCTTTGTAGCTCATCAGCTTTCTCTGCCCAAGTCTCATCCTAAGTAATGATCACAAAGTCTCCAGACCCCAAGCGGCGTCTCCATCTGCTCCACGTGTCGGCATCTGGAATGCAGTGGAAGCCGCCTTCACATTGCATTGTTCAACTTTTGTGCGAGAGTGCATGAGCATAACCTCTGTCTGTGTGTGTAGGTTGCATGTGTGTGTGGTGATGTGATATGTGTCTGAGCGTGTGTCAGGCAGCGGGTTGAGTTGATGTTTGTGCTTTCATACATTGAATTATGTTGTGTACATATGCAAGTGTACAAGTGTTCTTTAGCTTGTGTGTGTGTGTGTGTGTGTGTGTGTGTGTGTGTGTGTGTGTGTGTGTGTGTGTGTGTGTGTGTGTGTGTGTGTGTGTGTGTGTGTGTGTCTCTCTCTCTCTCTCTCTCTCTCTCTCTCTCTCTCTCTCTCTCTCTCTTACTCTTCTCCTCCACCAGCAGCTAATTATTGTCTGGCTTTAATTACCGCAGCACACAGTCACCCAGCCCCAGTGCCTGCCACTCTATTCCCCTACCTGATTGAACTCTGCTAAATGGGAAAGTTGTGGCGGAGAAAACGCTTTAGTCATGCGGCATATTGTTTCATTCCTTTTCTAATGTATCTTCTTGCCTTCTGGTTGCTTGAAGATAACAGATATTTGATTTGTGTGTGCATGCATGCGTGCGTGGGTGCGTGCGTGCCCATGTGGGTGTGTATGTGTGTGTGTGTGTGTGTGTGTGTGCGTGCGTGCAACAAAACAAACAAATACCTAAATAAATAAATAAGGGGTTTGGAAATGGAAAGAGAGGCAGGAATGTGTCGAGGGCTAGAGCTTCTCGCAGAGATGCGTCTGCGCACTCTTCCACCAGCGCCGCCACTGGATCCATAGCAGCGATAAACCAATACCAGTGTACATGTCTCCTGACCTTCAGGTCCAATTAGACCCTAAGGAGAGATGGCTGAACTTTTCAACCTCACGCCTTGTCTATCGACGCTTCGGCCCGGTTGCTCTGACGACCAGGAGATCGGCAGGTCAATATCCAAGTCTGCTCTCTCGGCGGGTCGGCTTTAGAGCACTGAAACTTTCAAAGTTTAGGCAGAAACAACGCGGAACCGAAAAACAGGCTATTGTGCTCATCGCTGATTGACATAACATATACTATTTTATACTGTAAGATCTATAGTTAAGTCGCAAGTGTACCCATGAGGATGAAAAAAAAGAGTATGCTCCACTAAAGCATTCGTTCTCATCGTGGGTTCTGGGGACCCCCAGAGGGCCCTCAGGATGTTCCAGGGTTCCCTAGGGGTCCTTCAAAATTATTAATAGTTAAACTTCACCATCATTTCATTACAAGACATTAACCCCATTAGAGAATGTATGACAAGGACTGTGTTGATCCTACTTTTACTGTTAAATCCCAAACTATAGTATAGACACTAATTAATATCTAACAATAAAAATCTTCTCAGATTGGAGTCCCGGAAATAATTTGCTGTTGCACGGTGGCGCAGTGCATTGCACTGCTGCCTCACAGCAAGAAGGTCCTGGGTTCGATTCCCGCCTGGGGCGCTGTTGGCACCGTGCTCCGGCGGGTTATCTCCCAAAAAGGAGCCTTTCTGTGTGGAGTTTGCATGTTCTCCCCGTGCTCACATGGGGTTTCCTCCACCTCACGTCAGTAAGGACCCCCACCAAAAACATGCACCCATCATCGTCTGACCAGCGATGGACACTTATCACCTGGTCCCCGGGCGTGTCCACATATGCTGCCCACTGCTCCTGGCTGTGCCCCCGGAGGAAGGACAAGCCAGGATGGGTCAAATGCAGAGGATCCATTTCACCGGCCACCATCAAAGCATGTGCATGTGTGTGTGTGTGTGTGTGTGTGTGTGCAAGCATGTGTTGTAGTGTGGTGTGTTGCGGGACGAATAAAGACTGTTTCTGTTTCTGTTTCTAAAATCTTATCAAATGGGTCCGTGGCCTAATGCATATCACATTGAGGGTCCTTGATATACAAAAGGTTGAGAATCACTGAACTACAACCTACATTTTCCCCAGTATACTATTTGTGATCTTCCGAAAAAATTAAAAGAGTCAATATTAGTAAGAAGTCGTAAATTGTAGAAATATCTCAAGATGAAGGACTGACAGCAGCTAGAACTCACTCCACGCTGGGTGTCTAGGATGTTTGCTGACAAAGAGTTTGTCCATTCAGTGTTTACTGGCGAACGCCAGGTCACTACGCCTGGACTTCATCAGATGA
>NC_137193.1:45308087-45360587 GCF_960531495.2 Zeus faber
CTTATAAAGAAACTGAACAATTTATCTTCTGGTCACAATATTTATTTAACATTAACTCCAGATCCTTACAAAATTGCGGTCTGGTGCTCACAGAAGTGAACTGCTGCAATCCTGCAAACTTGTTTTCAAGACTTGAAACCTTAGTTATAGTTTGCTTAGAGTGTAAAGTTCATTTAGAAGTACTTTGTCACTCATCAGGATATGTTATAACCTCCTTGTGAATTTTCTATTGTTGTGTGTTTTTCAGGTTACCTCAGGGTTCCAAGTTCTCCATTTCACCCAGTGTAGCTTACTGGGCTGCTACCTGGAGCTCCAGGGGCTAAACTGGTTTGCCAGACTGTGACAGCTGCCATGCCAGTCACCATTGGACCCAAATGCCTCCTAGAGTCCTGGCCTAATAACCCTTTGACCTGCCAGGGCCGGTTTAGGCTAATTAGTGGGCCAATTTAGCCCTGAGCCAAAAAGCATTTGCAAATAACGATGAGCATTTATTCGAATGACCCCGATGTACTGGATTAGTGGTGTTTACCTTACACAGCATCAGATAACCTTTCAATTGTTTGAATCAAAAATGTTCTTTCATGGGGTAGCGCTAAAGTCCTTGACGCAGCGGCCCGGGTTCGATTCTGGCACAAGGCCATTTGCTGCATGTCATCCCCTCTCACTCTCCCTGCCTGTCCAGTCTCTCTGCACTGTCACTGTCCAATAAAGCATGAAAATGGTAAAAAGAAATCGTAAAAAAAAAAAAAATTATTTCAATCGACCTTTACACTATCCTGGCTGGACCATCATCCCTAGCCCACCGTCATGTAGCACATAACCTGCTGTTCTTTCTTTAAAGGCTTGGTCCTCAACTTCGGGTCCCTGGAACCGATGTTGTTACTATGTAACAACATAGTTACTCTAACTATAGTATAGACAGGTATGGAGATTTGGAATAAATCATATCTAACATTAAAGATTTTCTCAGGTTGGGGTCCCAGAGACAAAATTTTATCAAATGGGTTATGTGACAAATTGAGGGTCCTTGATATGAACAAGGTTGAGAATCACTGCTTTAAAGGCTACATTTTTGAGCATCACAAGAGGGCACAGAGAGGGAGCCATCAGGGTGCAATTTGTGCACCTGTCTCCCTCTCCGACAGTGCTGACGATGACTGCGCCTGCGATGGGGTGCCAGCGATCGGCGCGCCAAAACAGTGTTTTTATTTTTAGATGTAGGTTATTTTATTCCAGCCCGGTTAGCGGTGCATTTCACTGTTTGTGGGTGCTTTGTGAATTAGACGCATTTGCGTTCGGATAGTTCGGATAGTGTGCCGCAGCCTACAATCTATCTACCACTTACTTTTAATTTCACAGTTTGTGTGTTAGTAGATCCATCAGAGACCCAAATGTATGTACACAAACCATGAAAAAGTCAGTTTTTCCTAATAGCTCCCTGTAAAGTGAATTTAGTGATTTGTTTCTAAACACATTATACATGTTACTTTTACATGTATACATGTAAAAGTAATTGCTGAAAACATTTTTGTGGTCCAGTTGTTTTTGGCGGGGCTAAATCATGACTCAATGACATGGAGCGGTCATACTTGGCGTGGCCCCTCCACATAACACTATATAAACACCAGGTTGGAATCAGAGCATCAGTGGTGAAATAAACTAAGCTAACAGCCTGGAGTTTGGGATAAAACGCTGTTTTTGAATAAACACCTGGAGTAAAATGCGTCTTCAGGAGACCGAGAACTCATGCCACGGACACCTGGGAAAAAAAGAACCGTCCCGTCAGTTTGACCGCGCAGGGCTTGGTTACGTTAGCATTAGCTGCATGCTAGCAGGCCGTGGAGCCCTGACCTCACATGCGGAGGAGCCAGCAGGGGGCCCTGGAGAGTGGGGAGTCCTGCAGCCGGTCAGCAAGTCGACACAGGACTGGGTTCAGCATGACATTTAAACATGGAAATTACTCAGATTAAAATGTTTATATGTTGTTACACGTCTAACACAATTAATGTGACTTCAGTGGACCCCAGCATTGAAACCTAATTTTATATACTTTTTAATCATTCAAATTTGGCTGTGTGGTTAATAACACAATTTTCTGTGGTGTGACCAACTCAGAACACATGTTTATTTTGCTTTACAGGGACTTTAATATACTAAGTTGATGTAACACGTCACTACATGTTGTTGACCTCCCTCTGGGAAATGTTAATTATATTCATTATAAGGACTCCTTTCCTCCTCACGGTTGATTGGTCCGTCAGACAGAGACTGGCGTTCATATGCGACACAAAAGTACAAATGGAACAGCGTGAAATTATACATTGTGGAGAAAGGTGCATGTGTGTCCTGTGCTTAGTTTTAGTTTAGTTTTCAGTTTAGTTTATTTATTGTCATTCAAACATGTTAAAACCATGACAGAACTAAATTTGTTACCCAGGTACAGCAGCGTTCAGTGTGTTTGTGTGTGACAACGGCCTTATGATTCCATCCACAGTGGCGCTGTTATGGCACAAATGCTTATCAACAGACACATGGTGGTGCAATAAAATAATGTTATCTGATAGTTAAAAGAGACCCCCCCTGCCCTCTGACAGTATTATGAGATTTGATTCAACAAGTACAGACACAGGTCAACACATTTTCCCTTGAACAAGCACATAGTAATTTGTCCAGTCCATCCCAGTGTACGTGTGCATTGTGTGAGTGAGTGAGCAGCAGCCAACTCCTCCCAGCGTGGGAGCAGAGGCCAGTCTCTACCAGGGTGTGATCCCTTAGCTCTTGGCTGCATTTGATAAAGATTAATACAATCCCATTTTCTGCACCGGATTGCTTTTGCTAATGTGATTCTTTCTCTGCCGGGCCCCTCTTTCCCCTCTTTCCATCTCTCTCGCTCTCATTCTCTCTCTCTCTCTCTCTCTCTCTCTCTCTCTCTCTCTCTCTCTCTCTCTCCTTTTCTCTCTCACTCTCTCCCTCTCTCTTGAGAAGCTCTAAGCACCTTATCCATGTAGAGGAGTAACAAAGGCAGGGAGAGTAGAGAGCAGTGGTAGTGTGTTGTAATTCTCTAATTCAGCCCCGATTCATTATCTCTGGATAAGTAGTGGCAGGCTACACTGCTCACACTTCTCATCTTCTGGTTACTTGTTTGAGTGTGTGAGTGTGTGTGTGTGTGTGTGTGTGTGTGTGTGTGTGTGTGTGTGTGTGTGTGTGTGTGTGTGTGTGTGTGTGTGTAAAACAACCTCAGAGGGTATTTTGTTGGATTCACAAGGAAATTGTCTATTGAGTGTGTGTGCGTGCATGCGTGTGTGTGGGTAAGAAGGTTGAACAGAGAGAACATGTGTACTGCCATTGCTGTCATCATTCCCGAAACAAACATGAGAGATCTAAATTAAACAAGGAGGCACCTTTTCCCTTGCACTGGCCATACCTGTACACTCAAATGTTTGATGTACTTGCAGAAAGCCTGAGAGCCAGTAGAGGGTGCTAGCATATGAAACAGTAGATATTTAAATCAGACTAGATGCTAATGACATCCAACGTTAAAAACTTTAAAAAGCATAGATCCACATTTCCTTATGACACAGCCATCCATTGCAATATAGGCTGAGAAAAATGTGCTAAATGGCTTCATGAGATTCATCCGCGAGGCATAGAATTTTGCATAAATCTTCATCTGCCATGATTTACAGTGTCACTGAGGTCTCTGCTGTTGCGGGCTATGAGTAAACCCCGTCCACTGTACAGCAGCAGTAAGACGCTCCGGAGTTGTAAATGTTTCACTGTTGTTATTGATTCCTGCTGGGGCTCCGTATCTGATGAACTATAGAGAGTCAGCAGAAGTCTCCACAGGTGGGAGGGACAACAGTGTGTGTGTGTGTGTGTGTGTGTGTGTGCGTGTGTGTGTGTGTGTGTGTGTGTGTGTGTGTGTGTGTGTGTGTGTGTGTGTGTGTGTGTGTGTGTGCGTGCCCGTGTGTGTCCATGCATGGGTGCAGTCTCGCTGGCCTATGTGTAAACGTGTTTGCAGACCAATGGAGTGCACGCTCTCAGCTTACTCCCCTGTTGTCCTGTCTCGTGTTGTCACAGTGACCTCTACTGCTTAAACCTCCGCTGCTTCCTGCCTCGTAACCCTGATCCGCCACAGACCGTGTGCCAAACCGCTACCTGGCGGTCTCCCACCACAGTGCTGCATCTTGGGAAATCTTTAAATTCATTCATCTGAATTTTCTGTTATCTTAAAGGAACCATACCAGTGTCCAGGTTGAAAATGTCCAGCATGACCCTTTATGCAACATCCAAAGCATGTCCATCAAACTCCATGGGCCCAAAGTGCTGATTAATACAACACAACCCTGTAACAACCCAATCCTCATGTGTCGTTTTTTTTCACGAGAAGGAGGAATCTGCTAAATGTTTGGAACCTGAAGTGTACATGCAGAGGTATTTTAATGCAGCCACACGCCCCAGAGCTAGAGGACTCCCAGTGTCCTGAGAGCCTCCTCCACCCTGACCACTTTGCCGGAACAGGGTTTTATGATTTTATGCTTTTGAATATTAATGAACTCATCTGCTAAAATCTTATGTGGACTGTGACCTAGCCATACTGAGTAACACACACACACACACACACACACACACACACACACACACACACACACACACACACACACACACACACACACACACACACACACACACACATTCAGTACACATATGCACTTACTGATGCAATCCTTATCCCTCCCTGGTACATGGCACATGCACTACCAGAGAGCATGAGCATCATAGTTGCACGTTTTTGTGTAGATGCCATGGCGATGCCGTTGTTCTCCTGAAATACAGGGGGCACTGTGCACAAGCCACCCGGGGAAACGGAAAGAAGTGCTGTAAACATTACAAAGAAGTTTTGAGGGAAGGATCTCAATAACTACAGAAGAGCAGTACAATTAAAATGGAAAGTGTAAACATCGTCAAGTCCCGAAGGATTGAAATAGTCCAAATCTTTGGACAGAGACAGTGCTATCTCCTTCCACAAATTCAACGCCATCTGGTTATTTTTGTGGTCAGGCATGGATGGATCGCACAGATTGTACCCGCGGACCTCTTCGCACAACCTTCCTTCGGAACGCGTCCATCTTGTATTACCTTAATGTGATATATATGTGCGTATTTGTGTGTGTGGGTGTGTAGTCAGCGGGTTAAAGAGAGGGGTTAGTCAGCGAGCAGCTCCTCAGACTCCATCTCAGCTGCTCGAGACATCAAGTGTAAAATTGGGCACCCTTTCAAACACACTTCATCAAAGGAGTGTATGCAGTTACACATACATCCAAGTGCACACTGACACGCACACACACACACACACACACACACACACACACTCACACACATTAACTGAGGCGTGACACTGAGCAGGACAAGGTTTCATAATGCTAAAAGGTCTTTGGAAAATAAATCACCAACTGCAGAGGAGTAACGGAGAAGGATCATGTGCAGAGCTCTGTTCAAGAAGGCATGAGGGAATGTGATTTGCAAAGTAGTTCAGTACATCACCTGGTTTATGATTACTGTCTGATTTCTCTTTTTTTTTATCTCTTTTATTCCCAGCAACAACGGCGTCTAGACCTGTTGACCATCACCAACCCTGGTAAGTCCCTCCAAGACCACAACACGACCCCCCCCCCCCCCCCAACTGAAGCACCACTCCACCACTACAGCACCTACAGGATGTGCTTTCACAATGCTACAGCTAAGCTATTTTTTCTTCCCAAAAATGATAACCACCAGATGAACATCTACTAGTCATTGTTTTGCCACACAACCAGCACTGGTGAAATAATTGGGAAACAATGGGGAACTGATAAGAGAAAAAGAAAGGGCCTTTGTTGCTGGGGTATTGTGAAATGAAACCATTTAATATCCCAAAGTCATACAAGCAGGACTTTGTGTACTTGTGTACTGTATATTAATGCGTGGGAGTAGAGGTCACATCTGTATAATGTGCGTTCCTGTGTGGCTTAAGGACCAGGTCAATGATTCAGTGCTGTTAGACCACTTACTACCACTTATCCGGCTCACATCTGTGCTTTGATAATACGGCTTAAAATCAACTGCCACACTCAAAGGTACAACCACAACACTGTTCCTGGACTTTGGGCATAATATGCTCCACATGCCTATGTGAGAAACGGATCTTGAGGATCTCCACCATATTTTTTGAGGTTGAGGTTCGACCCATCCAGCTGAAACCTTGTGTTGTTTGGCTCATTGTCACATTCAGACTTTTTCATTCATAACTTTGCTACATGAGCATCAAGCCACATTGATGGAAAAAAAAAAGCAATGAAAAGCAGCAAATGTGTTTGTTTGATCTGATTGAGTTTCATTAAATGCAACGTCTGTCTCCTAACTTTCATAACTTTCATATTAACTTTGAAATTACACCCTTATTACAAGCCAGCTTGTGTGCCACACTGTTTGGCATTGTCGACGTGTGCGCGCGTGTGTGTGTGTGTGTGTGTGTGTGTGTGTGTGTGTGTGTGTGTGTGTGTGTGTGTGTGTGTGTGTGTGTGTGTGTGTGTGCGCGCACGTGCGCGCTCGTGTGTGTGTGTGTGTGTGTGTGTGTGTGTGTGTGTGTGTGTGTGTATGCATATGGCCCTCGATCCAGAAAGCGTGGTACCGTCCTCTCGCTGTGAGCTTCTCAGCCAGCATCTCAGGGAGGCAGCTGGGCAGTTGTGACGGAGCGGGGAGATGGCGAAGCAGAGAAGAGACAGATGGGGACGGCAGGGAGGATGCAGATCCCCAGATGTCTAAAGTATCTGGATGCCCTAATATGCTTTGATTAGAATAATGTTTATGTGGGACACGTGGAGACCGGGCTAATTTAGCAGGTTTGCATGGCATCTGTTCCCGTCCCGACCCCGAGCACTGGAGCGGGCGAGACTGGCCCCGACCTTCACGATTTGACAGAGGGCGATCAGAGAGGAACGAGCAAGGTGGGAGGGCGGGAGAGCAAGAGAGAGAGAGAGAGAGAGAGAGAGAGAGAGAGAGAGAGAGAGAGAGAGAGGGGAGGAAAATGAAACAGAAAAGAAAAAGTATTTAGGCGACATACCTGTATATGTCTTCCATACCAGTGAGAGTCTGACTGGGAGAACATGTCGCTGTGTGTGCGTTGAACAGCTGTATCGCCTGACCCCAGAGCAGCACCTTTGCTCCCAGGCTCCGTCGTACAATCTGTGGGCCTAGAACCGGCCAAATACAGGCTGTTTATCCACTACTGTAAAGAAAACACACTCCTTGATGACGATAAATCTATGCAAATCCATGCCATCTCGGTCCAACCAAAACACTTGGAAAATTGAACCTAGAACTGAGTGATAATTCAATATGACCACTTATCACCTTAAGCCATTGTGATGTTATTCACATAGTCTGATCAGGTTTTATCAAACTTTGATATTACATATTTATATTTATCTTGATATGAAATATAAATAATATTTATATATAACATCAAGATAAATCTAAATATGTAATAAGTGATTGTATATTATACAGTATATAGTATTTATAGTAACTCAAGGTGGTTTACATAGAAGGTAATAAAATAGTTACAATGCATTGCAATGTAATGCATTCAATGAAAATGAAGGAGTATTATAAAGTAGTATTATAAAATAAAATGAATATTATAGTATTGTGCTAAATATTATTTCGGTTTTGCGTCATCAATTTAGAACTTGAAGGAACGGTGTCATTCCTCATCTTATGATTATCAGTCATTATTTCTCTCATATTATTGGTCTGAAATTAAAAGTCTTGTACAGCCAGCAATTCATAATTTATATGAGTGTGATAATAAAGTATTCTATAACCCCAGCCTTAACTTAAGCACCAATATTCAGACAGTGATTACGTGCAGTAAACCAGTACCCCATGGTGTTACGAGGTTGTAAACACATCGGGGAACATGAAATGACTTCACCTCTCGTCAGTTCAAGACAAGGGTGTCTTCCCGTGGACACAATGGAGATGCCGTCTTCAGAGTTCTTACGCAGTCCACACACACACACACACACACACACACACACACACACACACACACACATCGTGGTCGTACCTGGGTTCCATTATTTCTCCCTGAAAGGTATTTTGACCGGCACCAGGTTCGGAGCTTCGTGTAAATGATTGCAGGTCATTATTCAGCCTGTTGTTACGTGCGGCCTTGAAGGCAGCTCTATTATATTCTTAACTTGGTGGACATATTTTACCCTGCCCCGCTGCTTATTACTATTCACAGTGGGTGAGCGCACGCCAGCAGATACGCAGAGCTTCTCCTTCTGTCTAACACACACACACACACACACACACACACACACACACACACACACACACACACACACACACACACACACACATTCACACACACACACACACACACACACACACACACACACACACACACACACACACACACACACACACACACACAGTGAAGGTTATTATGACGGCTGTAAGGAGAGCAGATGAGGCTCTCAGATGAATGAGGCCGATAGGGAGACACACACACACACCCACACACACACACACACACACACACACACACACACACACACACACACACATACACACACACACGCACAGGACACTCTCTCCTTCCGCCTTCCTGCAGATTAAAGGAGTTTCCACACATTCTGCTCTCTCTCTCTCTCTCTCTCTCTCTCTCTGCTCCTTCTTCCCTCCTCCCTAATCCCACAGTTTTGTTCTCTCTACTACTGTCCACATTCTCCTCTCTTCTTTCCAATACATTTTTTCAGGACTATTTAGCAATGCTTATTCACTGTTATTTATTGTTTTCTATGTTCCATCCGTTCCTCTTCTCTTTCCGGTGTCCTCCCACAGTTTTGTTCTCTCTACTACTGTCTTTTCATCCTTCATCCAAATATTTTGTGTGTGTGTCTGTGTGTGTGTGTGTGTGTGTGTGTGTTTGTTTCTGTAAAGATTCAGTAGGATTTCACACACACACACATACACACACCGGCCCTCTTTAATTGGACACTTGAGCGGCGCGCAGCTGAATCTGGCTTCTGTTGAACACTGCCTGACATTTCAGACTGCTGACCTTTCCAGGCCTGCCACAACTAAATAATGATTAGTCCTGGCAACTGTTCCACCACAATAGCAGCCAGGTACACAAACGTACATGCGCGCGCGTGTGCATTCGTTGTAACACGCACGTGCACGCACACAGACACGTGTTGACGGATGGAGCAAAACAGGGCCCCGCTAAAAAAACACCTGCGTTTGAAAGGTTTGTCTTTTCACAGTGAGAAAATGGGGTGGAGACATTGATTTGAGAGGCCATTGTCATCGTATTGGCTTATCGATTGTTCCTTTCCATATCTGCAGACAGCAGCCAGTAATGTGTTGTTCTAAATTAACTCTGGCTGCCTCACTTTGGTTTCCATTTCCCCCCCCTCTTGTGCTCTCAGCATTACAGTGGAAAAAAGGTCAATTATATTCATGAGATCGGGGCAGATTTGAGAGGACATGCAAGCCTCTGTGTGTGTGTGTGCGTGCGTGTGTGTGTGTGTGTGTGTTTGCTTGTATGTAAATGTACACACACATTTTAGGGAGCACTCTTTCCCGTGTGTGAGCGTCTAAAGCAATGAAGCAGCAAGGAGATAATAGGCAAACCTCAGATCTCTCGCTGTCTCTTCTCTTCTCTCTCTGTTCTCTCTCTCTCTCCTTCTCTCTACCCCCCCTCCCTTCGTCTCCATCACCCTGCTGTTTCTGTCAGAACAGAATGGAAATGTTCTTCATTAGAACATTTCTATTTCTACATGAAATACTAATACTGGCTGTGTTTGTGATCTGCTCTTGTTCCCATGCACTCAACCCCAGTGTACATGAAATGTGGGAATTTGAAGCTTCTTTTTCCAGTCAGGATGAAACTGAATCACCTCCGCTTCCTCTCAGCAGCTCAGTCGCTCTCTGTTAGTCCTCATTACTTCTCCTGTTCAATACCCGCACATCTGTGAGCAAATAAAACAGTCCTGGCCACATAACATACAGTAGTAGACATTCACACATACATTCAGAGTGAACCTTAGTCTCTGTGTGATGACTCCTCACTCAACACAGCATTTCATATTTCAATTTTCTTTTTGTTTTCAGAAAAATACACATAAAACATCCAATTAGTTTCGCTTACACAGCTCTTCTGTTACACACATACCCATTTTTTACATTCTGTACATTACTTGGATTAATCTCTGCGGCATCCTGTAACATGTTTCCTAAATCAGATAAAGCTATTTTCACATTTCCACAAAAGACTGCTGACAAATTTGACTTTGTCATTGTACCATGTAATTACAGCAAACACTTACCCAGTTAAAAAGGATTTATCTAAGAGTTTGTAACAAGTCCTTTTCATAGAACATTTAATACAAATAGAATAGAATGGAATGGTTTATTTCTACAAATCAATATAGTGTTTAATTCTGCTGAGATAAGATGTTTATGCTCGTCTTGCACTTCCAAACAAGATCCAAACTTGGCTACAGTGAAAATCACAGTTCTTTATTCATTTCATTCCACCTGCCTGCTCATTTCTAAGGGCCAAGTGTGAAAGATTCTGGCCTTGTTCGATACCTGGTGCTGGCCCCTATAGAACTGGACCACGGGGGTGGAGCCTAAATATGATCTCATTCATGACTCGTCTCTCAGGTGGATGGGAACACAATGAAAAACATTTTGCCAGAAGATGTGCAGAACAGAAGGTATTGGAGGCAGATGATCCGTTGTGGCGACCCCTAACGGGAGCAGCCGAGAGAAGTAGAAGAAGAATGAATGACTTTTGCTTGTTGGATAAGTTGTGGACACATGTTAACTAAGAAAAAGAATAATCTTTCTTCATCACACAGCCCACACAACACATGCACCCAAGCGGTGACAGCGTCCAACACACACACACGCTACCAATAGTGGCCGGTGCAACTTGTTCTCTGCATTTAACCCATCATGGCTTGTCCTAACTCCAGGGGGCAGCCAGAAGCAGTGAGCAGTGTACAGCGACATGCCCGGGAACCAATTCCAAACGTCCAATATTGGTCAGACGATGATCTTTTTGCATGTTTTTGGTGGGGGTCCTTACAATGTTATAAGGAGGAAACTCCAGGTGAGCACGAGGAGAACATGTAAACTGCATACAGAAAGACCCCTAATCAGGAGAATATTCACCTGAGCATGGTGCCAACAGCATCCCAGGCAGGAATCGGACCCAGGACCTACTTGCTGTGAGGCATCACTGCAATGCACTGTGGCACCGTGCAAGAAAATAATCCAACCCAGCCGACAAGAATAACAAGATACGGGTTCTGCTGGTAGTGCCGGCAGATGAGGTGATTCAAAAACAGTGATTCATTCAAAACAAATGCAAATCCTCCATGTTGACATTTCTGACAAATTAGTGATTACCATAAGCTAGCTAGTATAATAGACGAGCAGCTGATAGTAGCGGCTTGTTACTATAGCGACGCCATAGTAACAAACCCAGCCCTGTCAGCCCCATATAATACGAAAACACATCAGAAACCAGCAGGGCTTTTTTGGACTCTGGTTCTGGGCAGTGGAGATGAGGTTTAAGGTGTTAAGTCTAATCCAGAACAACAGGACACGGTATGGGGACAGCAACATAGTACACAGCATAGACACAACAGAGACAACAGATAATGTGAGGACATAGTGCACCGCTCAGGAGACTCAATAGAATTAATAGAATACAAAATGTGATCACAGTAACTATAATACATAAAACAAATAGAGTAGTTTGTTGTTTTGAGTTTGAGTTTGAGTTTTTATATATATATATATATATATATATATATATATATATATATATATAAAGTTGCATAAAAACAACAAAAACAAGAATCCCCCGTAGCATTCATTGGCCTACAGCATGGCTAGATCTGTAGGCCATGAAAATTTGTGCTAATTGAAATGTGCATTTAACAGACAGCTGAGGAATGGATGCGTACTCGGTTTGTATCTAATATTGGACCATTGGGACATTATCATCAAACATTAATCAACAAAGTCAGGACTTTGTGTAAGACGGAGGAAACAAGACAGGAGGGAGCAGGATTTATGAAATCCGACCACACCATTGTGAAAACAAGCAGCTGTGGAAAAAATAGGCAACACTTCCTAGTATCATGCTAATTATACCCTTTATCTTTCATAATGACCATATTTTATCTCCGTCCACATCATTTTGAAGTGCTCTGACTCTCATCGTAATGTTTTGCAAAAAAACAAAGCAGATGAAGAGAGGGATGAAGCACAGAGGGGAGGAAGGGAGAGGGGGAGAGTGGCAGCGCTGGGCCGGCCGCCTGGTATTGACTATTTTCCAGTTGATTTTGTTGAAAGCTCTTCGGCAGCGTGGCTAAATAAGCAGTAGCATACTAATGAATGGAGAATGAGTGCGATAATTCACCAGACACAGAACAGACGACCGTCGGAGAACGAAGGAGGGATGGAGGGATGGCGGAGGATGGGGGAGCCAAGGGCAGTACAATCAGGAAAGATATTTAGAAAACATTTCCAATCAATACATTATTAAAGATCAGGTTTCTCTTGAGGGTTTCTTTTCCCCCCTCCCATCAGGCCCACATCACCGACGCTTGGGGGGTAATCTCTCTGCTCCACTTTCATGTTTTTTTTTTCCTCCATGGGAAAAGAATGAAATAAATACATAGAGTTTAACTCAAAGGGGGAGAAAGCCGTGACTGGGATCTCTGTCTGTTTTTCTTTTATTTAAGGAAGGGAGATGCATCGGAGGCGGTAAACAGGCGGTGAACTGGCTGTGGGCCCTGCGATTATTTCTTTGTCACCGGCGGAGCCAGCAGTGTTGCTGAGCACCGCGCTGGAGCAAATCCTCCCAGAGACGACTGATTGGATTTTTGTTCCACGGAGCCTTTTGTGTCGGCAGCATAGGCACTGGATAATAGAGGTTGATGCCACTCTGTCTCTGTGTTGTGGCTGCTGGATTGAGTTTTTCAAGTGTGTGTGTGTGTGTGTGTGTGTGTGTGTGTGTGTGTGTGTGTGTGTGTGTGTGTGTGTGTGTGTGTGTGTGTGTGTGTGTGTGTGTGTGTGTGTGTGTGTGTGTGTGTGAGAGACAGAGAGAGGGAAGGGAGGGCAAGTGAGAGTGGGTGAAGGAGAAAGTGAGACAAGGGAAAAGGAGCAAGGAGCAAACAAAGAGTGTGTGTCTGTGTGTGTGTGTGTGTGTGTGTGTGTGTGTGTGTGTGTGTGTGTGTGTGTGTGTGTGTGTTTGTGTGCGTGTCCAGGTTTTCTTTTTATTTTAGAGCCTCCCTGCCCTGGACAAATTACTTGAATTCAGTTTGTGTTCCAGGCCAGAGGATGGAAATGTAAGGAATCTCTGAAATGCTTAAATGTGGCTGTTTGGTGTTTAGAGCCTGTGGATAGTCATTTGGTAAGGTGACATAGCAACCCGTCAACGGGGCATATCGGTGATAAAAGGAGTGCACAAAAGTGCAAACTGTGTTGTGTCAATCCGTCCGTCTGTGGATGTGTGTTTTCCCATGAGTTGCAGTGATCTATTTCTCAGTAAAATTTACTTATCTATACTTACACTTATACTTTATAGTCATACTTATCTGACTGGTATCTTTCTGTGTGGAGTTTGCACATTATCACCATGTTCCAGTTTTCTCCCACCCAAAAATTGTATTTATACACTTATTTTATATATATATTATAGTATATATATTATATACTATTATGACTGAAGTAGAAATGTCAATGTGGTACTTCTACTTTTACTATATAATTTTTGTCTCTGATGTGTACTTTTTTCTCTTTTTCACTCTGTTTTGGTAGAAAAGGACATTTCAGTATGTCTTCTTGCACCACTAAAGTGATTCTTCTGCTCATACATATCCCTGTGGTTCAGTAGTGATTAACTACTTTGGTCACATTATGTTGAGACTTCTCCATCCACCATGGAAGCTAAATGTTGTAGCAGTGAGGTTAGCCTTCCCTCTGTCTCCTCTTCCAGCTTGATAACATGTCCTATACCTGAAAACACGTAGTCCTATACCTGGGACCCAGGTATAGGTCAACGGTCCGGAGAGAAAGAATGGCCCCTCCCCCGAGCTGTCGAGCCAGTAGGCAGGGATGGCCCTTGCACTGTGCTGGAACAGCTGTCGGATGTGGTGTACAGGGTGGGGCTGGTCAAGCGGAACCGCGCGATGACCCTCCCTACCGGCCCCTGCCTCCAACCAAGGAGGTATCGGGAGCTGAGGACCTGCGCCGAGCCACCACTCCTACCACTGTTGTATAGGAGAGCCCACCCTCCCTCTCCCCCTCTCTCTGCCAGCTCTGAATCTGTGCGATATCCACGCCCCAATCATTTTGCATATAACAGATGGAAATGTGGAATTATGAAATAAAAGTTCCCTGAATTTAATAAATGTGGAATTAGGAAATAAGTCCCATGAAATTAATAGTCTTTAGTCCTTTATAAAATAAAACAATTATTTATTTATTTATTTGTTTAACTATATCTTCTCATTTATATATTTATATTTGCATGTATTTATACATTTCAGGATTTATTTCATAGACTTATTTATTTATTTCATAGATGCCTTTTGACATGTTGGATCTCTACACCTTCTTTGTTGCTGTTGCTGAGTGAAGATATGCGTAGAAGGTTGAAGGATGACACGAAACTAAAACATTTTACCATGAATTCAAAGAGCTCTCCGTCAGCAGTATTTTAGTTGAACGGGCCAAAAAAAAGGGAGGTGTTTGCATTCTGGGCACTACTTATGGGCTTTCACTTTAGATTTGCTCACTAAGATGAAAAGCAGATTATGATATGAATAAAAACATGAAATTGAATCAGGATGGACGGTAATTATTTTTTATTGCACTTTAGATATCCCGTGCTCTCTCAAATGAGAACAATAACAAAGCAGTGAGCAATAGTAAACAAAAAGAAAAATGAATAACAATACATTCATTAAATACTGTAAAGCAATATGAGTTTCGGGTTTTGATGCGTTTCCTCAGACGCTGGAGCAGCCACACACACACACACATACACACACACACACACACACACACACACACACACACACACACACACACACACATACACTCTCGACATTAAGCTCCACATCAATCTCAACCTTCCCCAAGTATACAGTAAGCTGCAGTCTGGTTCTGTGGAGGGATTTGGGTCTCGCAACCTTGTCTGTCCTTGACTAGTCTGTGTGTGTGTGTGTGTGTGTGTGTGTGTGTGTGTGTGTGTGTGTGTGTGTGTGTGTGTGTGTGTGTGTGTGTGTGTGTGTGTGTGTGTGTGTGTGTGTGTGTGTGCGGGTGTGTGTGTCTGTGTGTGTGTGTGTGTGTGGTGTGTTTCCTGCTGGTAGGATGGGTAAAGCGGAGGCTGCTTGTTCTCAAAGCCCCTTTGCTTCTGGACACTTCTCGCCGCCACGCCCCCGGTCCCCTGCTCGCCGGCCGGGCAAAGGGCCTGTTTTGGCAGCTATTATCTGTCAGACGGTGTACACCTGTGTGCAGGGCCGCTCCCCGCATGCCGCGAAGCCTCGTCCCCGCTCCAATCCCAGAGGCTCCCTGCTGTCACACCACAACCACCACGGGGAGAAGACACTCTCTGGCTACCGCTGTCTCTTTTTGACAGCAGCCCTGGAGGGGAGGGGAGGGAAGGAAAATACCATTAAGATGAGCTCTATTCCCACAGACTAAAGCCTGCCCACCAGCCATGTGTCGGTGGCTCACCTGGTTCCCAGATAAGTGGAGATTAGAGGCAAGGAGACGGAGGGAAACGGTATTAGAGGTATGAGAAGACTTCTCTGTGAGACCCTGGGATGGCCTTGATACTTTTTGGGATCCTGTGTCTTGTCTAACCTTTGATGCCTGGGTAGAAAGAGCAGCGGTTGTGCATCGATGGACAGACGGGCAGTTAGGGAGACGGATACACAGACAGGAGCTAGCAAATCTCACACGGATGCTCTGGAAAGCCAGTCGTACGAAACAAGTCTCTTTCTTTTCCCTCTTTGATGTATTTGTGCTTATTTGTTCCCTGTAGTCTGCTCTTCGATTTGCACTGTATTACAGTTTCATGACTTTCATGACTCTGTGTCTGTCTAGTTAGCAGGGGATAACAGTCCTGTGACACTTGCCTGATCAATACCGGTTCCACGGCAGGAGGTAGAACGGCTCTAATGAACTGAATTGACCAGGGCTGAAATATGATCAGTATCGTTGTGGCGGCCACTATGTTTCCTTAGAATAAGATCAATGTCTCCTGGGCAGGTCATTAGGAATACACTGCATGATGGCATCGCCAGCAATGGCACCGGTCTAAATAGTTAATGAAGGATTTACTCACAATAAAGTTTGCCTCAGTGTGCTGCTCTTTGTCTGATACCATCCATTTTTCTTTCTCTCTCTCCCTCTCTCTCTCTCTCAAGTTCAAAGGTCTGTCCTCAGGCTAAGCAGCAGTATTAGTAATTGATGTGCTTGTATCAGACTCTGCTGTTCATTTCATGGACTATCACTTTTTAAATTGGCCACTGCCTTCTTCACAGTTGATTAGTAATTCATGAGGAGCTAATTAAGAGGCAAAATAAGCAAAATTCCAGTGAGAAGCAGCCAATGAAAATAACCAAATGGTATTACTTCCAACTGTAAACAGTCATTATTGATCGTAGCTGGGCAAGCTGCTTCAAAAACAAAAAAGATTTGAGATTCCCTAACCTCCCCATCTTGGACGCAGACATCCGTTGATTCATTTGCTCAGATGCTTCTAGTATCATTCGAGAAAGTTGCCTTCATGATTCCTCTCTCCCTACCGTCCGTTAAAATTCTGGCAGAGTTTGACTTTAGCTGGGTCTGTCATCTTTATGCCATCGCTCTGGTTGGCATCGACTCCTGCCAACCATCGTCACACACACACCTGTGCCGGTGTCTGTCCATTCGGCAGACTGGCACAGGTGCTACCTTTTGATTGGCTGTCTGTGTACACTGATGTTAATGCTACCCGCCATAACACTAAGTACCACAGACACTTTTACACCCCGTTGCTACCTCGCACTCTACCACACACATAACTACTCATTTCATTCAATCTGTCCATCCATCCATCTGTTGTTGGACTTCACGTTGGTGGACTTATTTTCCCAGGTTTGCGCTCGTGGTTGCAGCCTCAGCGGTGTGATGATGATGTGTGTCCCCACAGTCTAATTCCATCATCAACATCATTACTGCTATTATCCTGTGTCTCCCTCTAATGTGGGCTAATGGATGACCAATAAAGATAGATGAGCCTGGCAGCGTGCAGCTAATAGGCAGGACATGATGTCTGGCTTCTGTCCTGACTCAAGTCTACACCCCACCAACTGCTACAGTAGATGAGACCTAGCTTCAAATGGCACCGTTTACTCAGCGTCTCTCACAGGGTTGAGCGGTCAGCGCTGCTGGATCATTTAATTTATCAAGCCACTGTTTTAGGGACCTCTAAGTGATACCAGGTATTTGTAAGAAGTCTCACTTTGAGAACATAATGACTGTTATTATTGATGATGATGATTATTGTTATTATTATAAGGTATAACACATAATAATATTAATAATTAATCAATAACTAATAACTGTTGAGCATGCATGCGTAAGTGCATTGGTTCTTAATACGGTTTGATAATGAATCACCATCAGAAACAGAATTTCTTGATGCATTTAGTGCATTGGCATTTCTCTGAGACAGAAATAGAAACATATCAGGAATAAAATCACTACTGATATAATGTTTGATATAAATGTCCCTAGCATTTTAGCATTGCGCGTTAAGGAGGTATGACAAAGCAAAAAGCTCATAAAATCTGGTTAGTGAGTGTTTTTCTTTTTACATTAAGACCAGAACTACTGTTAACATACTGCTGTAATGCATACAGCTCAATTCAACACTGAATGAGTCTCCTATTCATTAATAACAAAGGAACAGACTTTGCGATTACGCTGACATTACACATTACTCTTGTTTCTCAGTTCTCTGGCTTCAGGCAAAGTGAGGGTTCAGCCACTGATTGAACATCCACAAACCATCCAAGTAACATAGTAACCCTAAAAACTTTTTTTTATCCCCGCCTTAGTCACTTCAGAGAGTAAAAGTGGCGGATGCTCAGAAGCCTTACGGTGGCACAATCGGCCAGAGGACAGGAGGGCCGTCGAACAGAAGATTAGATTAACAGTAATCTCCCTTTAGTCTTGTTGAGAAGCTGCTCAAATCTCTTTTCTATCACCCTCATTTCTGTTATAGATTATTATAGGGCCAACCTAGTGGTGAAAAGGTGGTTGACAGATAAAGATTTGACTTCCAGAGTATTCCTCCAAATATTTGAGTTGTAGCTTCATTGACATTACTGCAAACGAAAGATTTATTTTATTTCGAAGACAGAAATTCATATTTTTCCTTCAAAAGTATATTGTTGCTTGTAAACCAGTCTGTAATGACTTGGGTGAGAGCTGTGTGTTTGTTTGCCGTTTGAATCTCGTCGATGGAATTTATTACACACACACACACACACACACACGCACACATACACTGCGATTAAAAGGGGGAATCGTCAAACAGTACAGTGAGCGCACATTGTGGGGGACCTGGCATTTGAGATAATCATAACCCACTCGATCCTGCACACTATGAAACGACAAAACAGAAGAAAAAAGCTTTCCATAGTTCTGCATCAGTTACTTTTCAATTACGGCAGTCAGAGGCAGAACGAAATGGCTGCCGCCGCTTATCGACTGTGGAGCCGCGCTTTTGGAGTAACAACTGAGAGAAATGCATCCCAGCATTTAACTACCTGACAGTGTTACAATAACAACGAATCGCTTTCTGTCAGATAGCCCTGAGTCTATCGGATGTGACACCGGGGACACGCAGTGTGTAGTGGGGGGAAAAGGCAGCGCAGGTGGGGGGATTTGAACTCGCAGGCTGGCAGAATGGGACATTGCAGGCGATCGTCTTGGCGGCTTCATTCTCACCGACGCCCTGGTGTTCGATCCGAGAGGGAAACGGGGGGTGAGCCGTTCATGTCTGAAGTCATTATACGATGACTCCAGTCCACTGAAGTGACCTTCAAAACACTTTATTTTACTGCGAATGTGATTTTTGTTCAAGGAAATTTTCCACGTGGTGTGGTTTTTTTTTCTATGATGACTTTTGCATAGTTTTGAGAATACTAATTTAAGAACCAAGGGGCATAAGAAAATTGTTACAATATATTTGCTACAATACTGTATTATTGTGTGACCATATAATGAAACGCAGTTGTGTTACACTGCTGCACTTGGAAAACCAGCTTCTTGCTCTATCACATCACATAGACAACTCCGCTCCGACAACTATCGCTCAAAAAATTATGACGAACCCTTCCCATGTCATAATGTGAACCATGACTATAGAAGCTTGTGAGTGTCCTAAACTGTTCGTCTCCGGGGGGGCCGTTCGTCTAGAACCTCGCCTCTGTGACAACCCTTGGCAAAGAACTAACTCGGGTCTGTCTCATCTGTTGTTGAAATATTCAATATCCCGTATTTTTACAGTGAAATTATCTGGCGTCACGAACAGGATCGAGCTACGTCCAGGAGGACCAACGAAGACGGAAGGCCTGATAAAACAACCTAGTTTGGAGGACCGTCCTTCGGTGGGACTCTGGGGCGTCGCCTCGATCTACGTCTTACAAATAAGACATACGCGATATTGTAGTACAATAAAGCTGGGACAGAAAGGGTCACCCGCAGGGGTCCAATTTGTTTAAGAATTACGGAATGGGTCGGTAATTGATTTTTCGTGGCAAACGGCTGGAAGTCATTGAATTGTATTCTATTTCGTTTTAATTTATATGGCAAAAATAGCAACCATGTTCACAACTCAAACACTTATCACCCGCATAGCAAGAGGACATGGGCATTTGTTTCAAGATGTGATGTATTTGATTTATTATGTGATTTTGACTGTGTCTGTGTCAGCGCTATGGTAAGAATGAATGAATGAAGAAAAATCTTTAATTGTCACACAGTACACCACATGCGGCGCGCGCACACACACACTTTGGATGGTGGCCGGTGAAATGAGGCCTCTGCATTTAAGCCATCCTTGGCTTGTCCTTCCTCTGGGTCCTTCCTCCAACAGTGCAATGTACTGCGCCACCGTGCCACACTTTGGTAACACTTTACTTAAAAAAAAAAAAAAAAAGGGTTAAAGAGACGACATAAAAAACAATTCACAGAAAAGAAACAACAGGTAAAACAATAGCCAAAAACGAATTGAATTCTAATAAATTATCATTTTCTGATCCATTTTATATCAGTGAGGCTCTACTGCTCTGGTCTGGCCGCTCCGCATCACCGCCGCGGAGCGGCCAGACCAGAGCAGCGGAGCCCAGAGCCCCCTCCCTCGGTGTGCGTGCATGCGTGCGTGCGTGTGTGTATGTGTGTGTGTGTGTGTGTGTGTGCGCGCGCGCGTGCGTGTGTGTATATATTTTTTAATACTTAACGCTGGGGAGCAAAGAAACTGTCATCCATATCCAAAGTGCGGGGCCCAAACAGGAGCCAAACAATGTTCGCCTTCGTGAGGTTCCTGGAGGACGATACGTGCTACGCGCTGTCGGTGTCCGCCGTGAGGGACTTCACACCGGCGCACAAAACAGATTTTGACAACCAGAAGGTTTATCTGGTGCGGAGAGCCGAGCGGGGGGAGGGCGGCGCAGGCCGGACCAGCCGAGCGCAGATCCTCGCTCTGGCAGGTGAGTGGGACACTTTGCTCCTTGTTTTCAAGCCCCCTTTGGAAAGGAGCGTCTCCCCGCGTCGGCGACGTTGTCGGGTCCGATCCGTCGGGACTCGGGGCGGCTCGAGTCGCTGACAGTGACGCTGACAGTTGCAACAGCCGTGGTCCTCGTCCGGGGCTAGCCGGCTAACGGCTAGCGAGACAGCTAGGAGTGCTAAAGTTGGCTAGTTAGTAGCTGGGTGTATCTGGACGGAATATGTTTTTCACTCGCGTGTCCCTGAAATGATGCCGTATGCGACTCGCCCCTCCGCGGGACGTGTTATCGTGGCTTGCGCGTCGTACTACGTGGCGTGCGGCGTCCGTTCGGCGTTGTTTACAACTCTGCGGCTAGCGTTAGCCGCCTAGCTGTGTTAGCCAGCTATCGTGACAGCTAGAGTTGGAGGGATGGAAAGGTAAATATCGTTACTCTCTCCATCCAAAGAGGTAACTTGCGACACGACCGCAGCTCATATCTTAACCATAGACAATCACGAAGTTAAGACTTTACACTAATGGAAAAAAAAAAGTCTAATAAAGGCAATAAATAAGTAAATACAAATAATGATTTATTTATTATTTTTAATCATAATTTGTACCCATACCAATAACCTATCCTATGCATAGGATCGCATTGCATATTCTGTATATTTTATGTATTTTTACTGTTCTTGTTTTTCCTTTTTCGGCTAATTGTATATTTGGCTCATCTTTTGTTTTTTTACTTTTCTTTTTATTCCCACCACCAATAATCACCATGACAAATTCCTACAACATGTTAATGCACCTGGCGAAATGAAGCCAATCTGATTCTGATAAACCCTAAAAATAACCCAAAAAAGAAAGATTGGCAATATACAATAGGCTTCAACAGACTAAAATAAAAAGGTAAATATTTACTGAAATTTTTTGAAAAAAATGCAATATACAATAAACGTAATAATAAACAAAGAGAAAGCAGCAACATATAATATACTTAAAAAATAGACAAATTGGCACTGTACAATAAACCTAAAAATGAGCAATCAACAAGATGCCTCTGGGTCAACGATTAAAATGGGGTTGGCGTTTTATTAAAACTTTTTTTTATTTTTATTTTTATTTTTATCAGCGACTCCGACGAAACTCTCGTAGTATCAAAAAGTGACCCCAGATGTTTCACGACTGTTCTGTCACAGTGTCCACTTAGTTTACTCACAATGTTCTAACGTAGAAAGACAGGAGCTGCTGTTGTGTTCTGCTTTACCAATGCATTTAAAGTTTAAAGTGGTGCCACTTTGCTCCACAGTCCCATATCATGTTTACAGCATTATTCCAAAGTAAAATATGTTTTGCTGGGTTTCGGTTTCAGCTCCATATGCCGTAAAAAGTTACAGGCTTTGGTGTTTAGCTAGATTACTAATCCCTGAATTGAACCAGTATGGCTTTTAAGACGTGATCCTTCCGAGCAGCAGTTGTGTTTAAGTGCCGCATGAGTAAAGCTTGGCTGCTTGTTGCCGAGGGGATCCTGACCACTACCATGATGTTTCTCTGTGAAACTCAAATCCTTAATATTACCGGATGTTTTGTGGCGGATCTATGTTTACTCCAGAATTAAAGAATGCAGAGCCTGCAGCTCACACAGTAGCCCTGGATGGATACATGGTGATGTATACAATTTATTTCTCTTTTGGTTTCTGATTTTCTCAGAGACTGTAGAGGAATTTGAAGACAGTATAATGCAAAAGAAGATGAAAATTCCCAAGATGTCCTTCACGAATTCAGGAAATTCTATTGAAAATCATTTTGAAGAGGACAGGTTGCCTCTCAGACATAAAAAGGTAGGATACCAGCTTTGTGTGGTTATCACCTCATTGAAGTGTGTGTGTGTGTGTGTGTGTGTGTGTGTGTGTGTGTGTGTGTGTGTGTGTGTGTGTGTGTGTGTGTGTGTGTGTGTGTGTTTGTGTGTGCATGGGTGGGGTGTCAATTGCATCCTGTTATCAATGTTGCTATCTAATTAAAACATTTTATGAAAAAGTGAATGCACTAACAGTAAAATTAGTCCCTACACAATGCAACTGGCTAGTTGATGACATTTAACGTTTACTCAAGTAATTGTAATTTATGAGCACTTTTAGGTTTGAATTAAGTCAAATTTAGTATCTCCTTTTCACAGTAACTTTACAGGCCTATATTAACTGCCCCACCCCAAGGAAAACCCCCATCGACCCCAAGAGGAAAAGGAGGAATCCTTGAATGGCCTAGAAAGAGGGGTCTGCCCTCCAGGCTGTATTAGCAGGGAATGGGTGCCAAGAGGGCATATTTACTGAAAGTATCCATATCAATTAATATGTTTGTCACCATCCATCATTCCGTCCCCTCTTATGTTTCACATAAAATAGACTAGCAACTTAAATAACCAATGAAAAACTTTTTATGATTGACACTCTAATTGAGTGAATATTTATAGAATATGTTTGTGTGTCCATACCTCTCTTTGTATTCTTGTTATTGCATCAACCATTGGCTGCAAGCTTCTAAGGCTCCCTTATACACAGAGCAGTCTTGAAACGGTAAAGGTATGTTTATGATAGAATGATGCATTGGCATATGTTTGGCCTGTTCCCAAAATCCCCAATGCTATTTTTACCATATGCTGGATTAACACAAATTCAGCACTCTGGACAGCTGCCCTTTCAGACAAATCCTCTGAGCAGCTCATCAAGGAACTCTCTGACTCCACTCCTCCCAGTTCCTACTCGCATAGAAAACAAACTATTTTCAATATCATTCTTTGATGGGTACGGAGATGTTTGAATTCTACCAAACATACCCAAATCATAATATGAGATAATTTGGAGTCATTTGCAGGTAGTAGAATTGTGTGTGTTTTGTTTATCTAATAAGGAAAAGAAGGCCCCGATCTCCAGATGAAACATTTATACCCTGCTCTCACTTCTGATCTCTAATCTCCTGTCCTTGTTTGTTTCTCCTCAGGCTCTGCTGCAGGACCACGGACGCCCCTCCTCCAATTCCTCCAAGAGCCTGGCGGCAGTGGTGGCTCGCCTGGAGAGAAACGCCGCCAGCTCCTGCATGGACGGAGAGGACGAGCTCCTGGAGGATCGGCTGGTGGAGGAGGAGGAGGACGGATACTGTGATGATGAAGACATGGAAGGCGAGCGTTTATTTCATCAGCACCAACTGGGAGATGAAGACGAGGAACATCAGACACATCAGCAACACCAGCATCAGCACGACACCGACACAGACTGCGTGTCCGAGCCGGCGGCGGCCGTGGTTCCCAGAATTCTGTACGAGGAGCTGGTGCTCAGCTACCGGCAGCAGGAGGAGGAAATGCGGCGTCTGCAGCAGGATCTGGAGAGGACGCGACGGCAGCTGGTGCAGCAGGCCAAGAAACTCAAGGACTATGGCAGCCTGCTGACGGAAGTCAAAGAGCTGAGGGATTTCAACAGGAGGCTGCAGGATGTGCTTCTCATGAGGCTGGGCAGCGGTGAGAGAGCGCACACACATGGTGATACGCTGGATGTTATGTTAAATCCCTTGTGCTGATCATAAAGGGTCTACACAGACATGTGCCCCAGAGTGACAGGGAAGTCGCTTTCCAAGGGTTTCCCAGTCTTCAGTTGAATCAACATTTTTAATTTAGAATTCAGGGAAATGACCAAGTGGATAGCAGTGCACTCGCAATTTTTATTTATTTTTTTTTTCAGTGCAAGTTCGGGTTATAAAAGGTTAACAGTCACTAAAGTATGATTTTATGGTTTAAAACTGTTTATTAAGAGTCAATATTTATGTCAGTAATTAGTTTTAATTGCAAGGTAAGATACACAAGCATAGATCTAGTCGGAGACTGATACAAAGGTTGCTTCAACGCAAGTGGCGTGGCTGATAGTAGCCCGATAACAAAAAAGCATTTGTCTTTTGGTCTTTACTTCATAAATCAATAAACCTTTTAAACAAATCAAATGCAATTCAATTTACAAGCGATTGACAAAACATAAGATGTTAAAAAATGGATTTAGAGACTAATGCACAGCAAAACAACCAAAAACCCCCAAATCAGTGAATTGAATTGGACAGCAATAAAAGATGGGTCGTTAAGATTAAGATAAGTATAGGTACTAAAATCATAAAATTAACACTACATAAAAGCCAGACTAAATAGATGGGTTTTTAGCTTACATTTAAAAATATCAATATTTTCAGATCCTCTGGAAGGCTGTTACAGTGGCTCGGAGCGTAATAGCTGAAGGCAGCATCACCAAATATTTTTGTTCTGCTTTGTGGAACAGCTAAAAGAGAAGGAGTATCTGAGAGTCCTTCCTGGTTCATAAACCTAAAGCGTTTCTGAGAGGTAGTCTGGTGCAAGGCCATCTAGTGCCTTATAATCAAATCATTTTTAAATCAATATGAAAACTAACCGGTAACCAGTGTATGTAAAGACTTTAAAATAGGTGTGCACTCGATTTATTGTACTCTTTGGTAGACCAGAAAGGAGAGCTTAAAATAGTCTGTATAGTCTGTATATAATAGTCTGCTAGTTATAAAAACATGCATCAGTCTGTCTGTGTTGCTTAGTGAGAGAGATGGCCTCACTTTAGAGATGTTCTTCAAATGATAAAATGCTGTTTTTGTGACACCTCGCACATCTTGAAATTAAGTCAAATTATCAATCAAATATCATCAGTCAGATATCACTCCTAGTTTTCTTGATTCTTGGCTTTCTTAGTAGTTGATTCTTAGTTTCTTATAATAATATAAGAATGAATAATTTCTTTTTTAGCGATGGGTTATGCACAAAAAGATGCCGTAGAACCACAAAACGTGTTAGCACTAGATTCTGATTTTCACATCAGATTTTCTCCTGTGTATTGAGATTAAAGTAAAGTGGTATTAACGGGTGATATCAATGAATGGCTGCTAGTGTTAACCTCAGTCCCCCTGTGGGGTTGCACGTCTAATGGATAGGCTAAAGATTAGCGTACCCTCGGGTGCTGCTGGGAAGAGGATGCTGTGCACGGACCGATATTAAAATCAGCTACATTGCCGCTTAGTGTAGCCAGCCACCAAGCCAGGTTAGCTACCAGGGTAAAATAACCGACTGTCTTGAGTTATAGAAGCCTAGCCCGAAGCGGGTAAGCAAGAAGGCCAGTGGGGTTAAGCCTAAAGACCAGAAAACTCCCTGTCCACATGTTGCAACAGAAGTCACATCCAAGCTGGTTTCGGGAACAGCTAACACATGGTCACATGTTAGGGTTTTGAGCATTTAAGTAGGCACCAGCACAAAACTAAACGTGTCTTCTCACCATTATTGTGTGCCATCTCCCAGAGCCAATGCATGACAACGGCACTCAGACAATCAGGGCAGAAGTGGTTGAGCCCATTGTTGAGGTTCAAGATGCGAGCAGAGAAGAAGCCAACACCAGCTCCAGCCACTCGCCCTCTCCGAGAGCAGTTTACACCTGCAACGATGGGAAGGTCAGTCTCACTGGACCTGGTGTCCACCATCTATTTTAATTAGCTTCTCACTGTCTTCTTGGGATTGAACTTTGATTACACTCTTCACCTTTTTACTTTTTCTTGGTTTTACGATTCATGGCTGACATGTCTTTTACCATGTGGCCTTCCTATTGTTCTAGATTAACCATTGAACCCTTGATCCCTCTTGATTCCTCCTCCTGTGTCCTTGGCTCCCTGCCTGTTGGCAACTAGGGGAAATGCCACGATTTCATAGGAATTGCCCTATTTCCTCCCAACACACATGAACTGGGAACATAGTGTCGTTGTAGTTAATCAGCCCTTTTTCCCTTTCTGGCTGCTCTATCTTAGCAGGTAAACAAGGTTGAGAAGATTAGTATTGTTTCTGCAAGCCCGGCCAGCATCATCATCAGTATTTATTAGCCTGATAGGGTTCTCTGCTCTCGCCGCCGCTTTAACTCAGCCATCGTCTTGTCTCCCGATGACAGGGGGGGAATTGGCACTACAAGCTCTGGGGCTGGTGGCTACTTCAAGCGTGAAGAACACAAGTAAATTAGAACTCTCCTACATGGGGGACCCAATATTAATTATTTGTACCAGAGGAATTTAAAGTGACTGACAGTTAAGGCCTAGAAAGATAGTGGGGGAGGGGGCAGGGGAGAGAGAAAAGAAATGGTCAAACTTGAGGCCAGTGAAAAGCCTGTCTGCTGGCCAGCGGCCTAAAGCACATTAGCTGCACAGGGAAAAGCCTTTGGATGTAGGCCTAAAGACTTTGCGCTGATAAGAGAGAAGAGAACGGAGGGAGAGTCCAATATGCCTCGTGTTGTATCGGCTGGGAATTCCCTGGGCAGGTTGGCGAGCTTCGCAATTCGGCGCTGTTTAATTCCCAACATGCAGTGGCTACACACATATAAGGCTTAAGGAAGCAAAGTAAAAAGTGAAGATAACTTAGGTTTGAGCACCCGCTAACCAGACCCCGGTCTATATATCCCAGCTGGTGAAAGTGGTTCTCTGAGACTTAATTGGACCGAATAGGAGCTGGCAAAAGGAAATCTGGCATTACTGGCTCTGATCCAGTAATCGCTGTAATCTTTGAGTGGTTTAAAACTAGTCTGGATTACTGTGATGTACTTCCGGTGTCACCTGGTTTGTACCTTTTTTGTTTCTTTTTTTTTTTACACCAGGGTCCTCATCCTGACTCTTCTGCTCTGCAGGTTCATTTGGGAGGGGGCATCTGGGTGGACGAGGAGAAATGGCACCAGCTACAGCGGACGCAGGGAGACTCAAAGTTCACCAAGAACCTGGCCGTCATGATCTGGGGCACGGAGACCCTGAAGAACCGCAGCGTCACGGGGGTGGCCACCAAGAAAAAAAAGGACGCCCTGCCCAAACCACCGCTCTCACCCAGCAAACTGAAGATAGTCAGAGGTAACACTCGCCCAAATTCTAGCTCTGTCCCTATACGCCACCTTGCCTTAATAAAAGTATATTAGTTCAGCAAAACACTTGAATCCGTACGTCCTGTCTATTCTCTATTTGTGATCTGATTTCATTTTTTCCCAGAGTGTCTCTACGATCGGGTCTCTCAGGAGACGGGTGACAGCGCGGAGATCACACAGAGATTGTCAAAAGTGAACAAATACATCTGTGAAAAGATCATGGACATCAACAAATCTATCAAGAACGAGGAGCGCCGGGAGTCCAAGCTGCTCATCAGACAGACGGTCAAGATGGAGAACTTCACGTACGATGGCATGTAGTGATCAAACGTTGTCACTCCGGTGGCTGCCACCTCGCTGTGGACGGCTGGATTAAGTGGAGGGGGTCGGAATCGGGTAAATGGCGGGGGGGGGGCGGGGGTGTACGCCACAATCTGCCATACTGTCTTTAAGTTAGTTCGACGTTAACCAAAACAGATCACATCCTCACTATCTCCAAACGAGTGGGACCCTCAGCTTCCTCAGCGCCACATTAATCCACTGACCGCAGACAGCTTTACCCACCGGGCGATTGAGTTGAGAGGACGAGCGTATTATTCATAGCAACTGTGACTGTTTTTATAAGCTTTTCCATGAGGTTGGTGTAAAGGACGAGTGTCGTGAGGCATTCGTGTGAGTCAAAGCCGAGATGATTAGATGTTAGTTAGAGAGAAAACAGCACTTGGCCTATCGTTCTGTGTCAGAACAAAGTTTAGAATCCTTAAACTCTTGTGAAATGAGAGATTTCCCGCGGGGAAAAAAAGTGAGATGGTGCGCTTATGATGATGCCAGCGTGCGAGTGAGTCTTAAGGTTTTTTTGCTGTGTGTGTGTGTGTGTGTGTGTGTGTGTGTGTGTGTGTGTGTGTGTGTGTGTGTGTGTGTGTGTGTGTGTGTGTGTGTGTGTGTGTGTGTGTGTGTGTGTGTGTGTGTGTGTGATATTGGTACTTAATCGAGAGGGAAAAGTGGTGAAAAACCCCTAGAAGCACTTTTACTGCAGGGTCTTGCTTGGTAAGCTGTGTTGCAGGTATTCTGTTGTTCCTACAGATAAGTCACGTGAGAGTGATTCCAGATGAGATTAATTTCAATTGGGAAACCAGTTCGAAAACGACGAGAGTTCACGTGCAACTTTAAATGTGACTTTTTGGTGTAGAAAGTTGCATTCCTTCGATTTATGCTTTTTTTTTTTTTTTTTAATTTTTTTTCTTTATTGTTTTCAGGGAGAACTTGATCCTACTTTATTTTTCTCGCCTACGATGGGATCTTTAAGCGTTAAAATGAGCTCGCAATAGTTTTAAATCAGACGTGGGCCTTTTCATGGCAAGTCTCGGAGCTCTCCCAACGATGTGTGGTCTGATCTGAGAAGATCTGCATGAGGAGTTTTATGGGTAGGGCTGGGTGTCCAAGGTATCCATAGTTTTATCGCACCCACCTAATTGCATCAATATATAAGCTATGGAGAAATGTGTTTTTTGTCTTTCCAGTGTCAATGAGCCAAACAAAAAACATGATATTTATAAAGTTAATGTGTCATGTAATAAAAAAAAATTGAATTAAGCAAAGCCGTTAATATTTCACAACAGTAAATGACC
Source organism: Zeus faber (assembly GCF_960531495.2). NCBI lineage: Eukaryota > Metazoa > Chordata > Actinopteri > Zeiformes > Zeidae > Zeus > Zeus faber. The sequence continues at coordinate 45,337,499 of NC_137193.1, forward strand.
CTTGGCTCAGTGCCTCTTTTGTAAACATAGAACATTTAGGAACCGCTATTGAAGTCAAAATATCGATACCAGCATTGATTCATCTGAAATGATACCCAGCCCTCGGTACAGGCACGTTAATGCCAAAAATCGCCTTATAATTGAAATGGCAATCACTGGGACTGGCCGTGGAGTTCCTACAAAGCTGTGATTGTAATTGTACAGTAAGCGAAACATGATGACGCTACACCTGCACTTTCGCTGTGAGGATTAAGGAGGCGGCTCGGTACCGTCCTCTCTGTTTTGACTGACACACTGACCCCCGCCACCCCCCTTCCTGCATCTTAAAGGACAGTTTTGGGGAAAGAAAATGGCGGCGTAGAGCGCCACAGCTCTGGAAGGGAGCGGTGTCAGATGTGGGTACAGCTGTCTAAAGTTGGTTTTCTGGGCCTGCAGCGTCTCGTAAATTTCCCCCTCGTCCGCCCCGCCGCGGGGAATAGAACAAGGTTGCCCCAGTGACAACGTCCTTCAAGCCATGCCATCGGAACAAATTTTTTTTATTTTTATTTTTTTCTCTCCCCCAGTGTTGGGTTTCTGTTTATTTCCTCCACTTTTTTTTTTTTTTTTATCCCTTTCCTTTGTTTTGATCCCAAATGGTTTGTGTGGCTGTCTGCAGGCTGGAACTAAACGCTGCAGATTGAAATCTCAACTGTGACCTAGCTGTGGCTAACTGTGAATCTGCTGCCGAGCTGCCCCTCAAGCCTTCCTCTTTCTTACACTTTGACACACTTTGTTTGTTCGTCTGTCGCTTGGTTCTGTTTGTTCTCTCCCTCTGGGATATTTCTATTTCCCACAGTCCAATCGTTTTGTTAAGCGTGTATTTTGGTGATATTTTGTGTGTACATAAACATGGGTCTTTATATTTTTCACCAAACGGTGATGCTTCAATTTCTACTTAAGTCACTTGTTACTGTTTAGCTTCTGCGATTTTTTTCTGGCTGGTTTTATCAAAGTGACGTTCTTAATTCCTTCCGTTAACGATTTCAAACTTTTTATTTTATAATTTCTTTTATTTTTTTTTCATTTTTTACTGTTATGCTCTGTTTTTTTTTGTTTTGTTTTTTTTCCATGAGAATTGTTGGCTTTAAGCTTGATATTGTATCCAAATGTCACTGGCGTCTACACACATGAGAGAATATTTAGACAAGGCTGCCTCTGATAAGATGCTGGTTGTTCTACATTTAAAACGTGCGATAGACATTGAACACGCGTCACTGAGGCACTTCCCTGCTTCAGAAAAATTAGAATTTTATATTTTAATGATTAGAATTTGCTCTTGAGATGGAGTAGTTAGCTGGCTAAACACAAATCATATACATCGAATGCACTTTAAGCCTCTGGACAATTTTTTTCCTTAAATAATTATACCTGTCATAATCGTCCAAAACATAGTTTATTTTATTGTATTTTATATATTAATTTTTTTTGCGATTATAGAATAATAAGGCCAAACAATCGTTGTATTTTTAAGAAGCACCTTAGATTGTTTTGGTTCCAGATTGTTGTTTGGTGTGAGAAGAATGGGCATGGGGAAAGGGTTGTTTTCCGTCCGTCAGATGTGCTTCTGGTTTGCTAGTCCAACACAACTAGTTATCCAGGTTTAACAAAAACATTTACATCTCTGAATTTTTCAGGATGGAATGTTGGTCATTTGGATTGCAAAAATAAAACCTCAACAATAGAAACATCAACGGACTTGGTTTATCAGCCGTTGATGTGATTGGCCATCATGAAATGTGCACACTGACTGGATTATATGCTTTAACTTAATGTCAAGATGCGGGGTGGGTTAAAAAAAAAAGTGTGTGTGTGTGTGTGTGTGTGTGTGTGTGTGTGTGTATGTGTGTGTGTGTGTGTAGAAATTCTGTTTTCTAATGGATGAGTGATAGTAAGCCAAAGTGTTGAATGAGATAAAGGTGACCATGGGATTCTGACTGAGGAATCGGCTGGTTTGCACAAAATGGCCCTTGGCAAGGTTCTAATGGTATACAAAGGTGAAATATGAGCAAAGTATTTAAGTTTCCTTTCAAATCAATCCGGTTTACGTGTTGTCCTTTTTTTGTCCGTTGTGTATAAAGCAAAAGGTAAGGTAAAAGCGCAAACAAGTATAACTAATGCTACATGCGCCTAAAGTTATTGGATGGTGCTCTCTAGGGTTGCAGCTGACCTTGTTGCTACTGTTGTTGTTTCTCTTTGTTTTGCTTGTTTTCTGATGCCAAAAAAAGGATGGTGGTTTAAATATTGCTTAAGATAGAGTATTAACACAGCTATATCACCTGAAATGTTTGACTCATTTGTCAAAGGCTGAATTCCTCAAGCTGGATTAATTGTAATCCTTTAAAACCATCTTCAGTGGATGAAATCCATTTGAAAGTAGTTACTTTGGGTTTTCTTTTAAAATCCAGATTTGGCCTTATCTGAGATTGTGTGACCAGCCCCTGTCAAATGTAGCGCGTCACATGCTGAGAACAATTTGGGGTTCAGCAGCACATCAGCAACATGCACCTATACTGGCACTGACCGGGCCATTAGATGGACGGAGCAGTCTGGTTTTGTTTAACAGTGTTCTGTCCCAGCACTCGAGGAGGGAACACCAACTTCATGCTGGCTATTGAATCATCTCGCTCCCAAGCCTCCTGAGGGTGGTAGAAACTGGATCCTTTTTTTTTTTTTTTTTTTCTTTTCGTGTAATCAAAAATATTGGATAAGAATCAAGGAAATTACATATCCATCACGTCCTCTTTGCTCTGTGTTTTGGCTTAGCTTCTAAACTCCTGTCCTGTCAAATCCAGGCAAGTGAAGCAGCTTTGTGTTCCCTTCTGACACGTTAATATGGAAGAGCTATCAGACTTCACCGCAGTCATGGGATCAGCGACGTTTTACATTTGTACAGAAGACCCATAACTGTTTTGAGCTTAAGATACAATGTCAAACTTACTCTTGAGTGAGACCGGTGACTGGGAAACTTTTGACGGGGCCTCAATTCTCCTCAAAGTTCTGCGGTAAACGCATCCGACCCACAAACTGATTCTACTTCATCTAGCTTCACCGTCCTACCTCATTACCACTCTGGTGTTTGTTCGTCAGTGACCGTAAACAATGTATGTAATATTACAACGAAAAAAAAAACAAAAAAACAAAAAACAGGAGGAAAAAAAAAAAAAAAAACGATAAGAAAATTTTGCGTGATTTATCTTCTCTCAACATGTGCAACGTATACAACTTCTAAAACACCTCAGTACTCAGTATCATTCTTAGGGAAAGTCCGTTTTGTTATGTGCTTATGAAAGCTGCTGTAAACGGGGGCGGGGCTGGGGGGTGCGGGTGGGGGGGGGGGGGGACTCGTGTGTATCTCCGCTCTTTGCTTAAAATGTCGTGCAGTTGATTGATGGGTGTGTTCTGTCTTCGTACCGCTTTGAGATTTTTAACTGGTTGACGGTGCTACCAGCACACAGGTTTTTTACTGATCTGTCTATCTGACCTCAAATGGTGCTACGTTTTTTTTTCTTTCTTTCTTTTTCTATGTTTTTATCCTTTATCTGTTATTAAGGTGTGTGGCAATCGCCATTTTCTGTCCGCTAATCAAGTTAATGAAATTGTAAGCCAAAATGACTAGAAAAAGAATGACTCTTAATATCTGCTACCTGCTATCCATCCAAATATTCTTGCAATACATAATATATATCTATCTTATCTTATCTATCTACCCTCTGCGTTTCTGAAGTACCTCAAAATTTGCTGGTTTTAAATAGATGTATCAGCTTTGACATCTCTGCTCATACATTACTGCAGGTTATATGAGAAATATGCATTTTTAAAATACTAAAATCAGGCTACGTTGGTCGAGCTCACACTCAGATGGTTTTTAAAGAGGGATGCACCCATACTGATACTGCTGCAGGATACCAGTCTGATACCGGGCTAAAACAAGATATCTGTGTAAGAGAATAGCTCCGAAACAAAACTAAAAAAATCTTTCCAAGAGCCATAACATACATGATGGAGATTAAATAGTGTAAAACAAGTAAAGTTACTGCTTTGTTGTTGTGACACATACAAGTCTACTTTTGAGTAAAGTCCTGGATCAGACGACTGCTACTTAGAGTCGAGCGCTGGCAGTAAAAAGGAGGTATTGGTGTATCCCTGCTCTTTCATTAGAAATCCACCACTTCACTGGTTGCATGCTAGGATAACCTTCTGAGAAATTTTAACTTTGACCGGACTGTGTATCTTTTATACACTACGTTCGGGCGTCTGCAAGTGGTTTTATTTTCCCCGGAGACGTAGATGAACACAGCTCGTGTTGCGAATCAATCTTTCCTCTTCTCTTTTAAGTGAGCTGAACAATGCTCGCCTCGAAGAGAGGAGGTGCTCGGAGTCGGAGGGGATGTGCAGTCGTGTCGGTACCAAAGAGGGCCCTCCATGCCAGGGAGCAAAATGCACTCCATGATGTTTGTGTAGAATGTGTTTCGTAGATTATTGACAACTTGAACTTGAACTCATGATCTATTCATAGTGGCAGTTTTGCAAGTGTGTCTGTGACGTATTGATTTGATCTATAAGATGGTGACCAATCTCCTCCCTCCTCACTGCTGAATCTATAAATATCAATTTTGAATATTTAAAAAAATATATCTTCAAGAGCTATTCTCACAGCTAAATTGCTGCAAGTCAGACTTCTAGCTATGGAACAGTACACTATGCTTTAATACTTGGGGACGGTTATACTTCAAATGCTTCATTCTGTTTCTCTCGCACTGTGCAGTGAAACCAATGTGTCGTGTTGAACTCCACCAGAGCAGTGCACCAAAGTATTTGAAGTATGTCTTTGTTTGTTTGTTTGTTTGGTTTGTTGGTTTGTTGGTTTTGTTGGCTTTGCTTTACACTGTGTTTATGTATGCGTTTCTCTCTGACAATGTCTGTGAACATGAGTGACGTCCTCCACTGTGAGCCAGTTGTTACGATATAGATGGGTTGATGGGAAGCACAACATTTCTTAATTTTTCCAGGCTCATGTCCAGAACCGGCAGGTTTCTGTTTGACAGAGTTTCTCCACAGATGCAAAGTACTTGACGATTCCACTTGTAGCCAGTTGTTGGGCACTTATGTCAACAAAGACCCAGTTCAGATCTGGAACCTAGCGTGCAGATCCCTCCAGATTGTGTCTGGGACAGATTGCAGCCACACCTGGCTTTAACACACGTCTGGTGACCACTTGTGATCTGGTTTAGCCTCCCCCGCTCCGTATGTAAATATCCACTCTGTTGTCTTTCCTGTAAGCCAACTTAAGATGTTTGATCGTTTGTTGAATTTGGCTGTAGATTTTTTATTTTTTATTTTATTTTTTTGCCGCATTTCTGCCGAAGGATAAAGTTTTGAATGAATGATGAAGTAAATGTTATCACTATACCGTTAAACATGTTATGAATGCATCTTTCGTTCCAAGCAGACCTGAATTTAGATGTTTCTGCTTACGTTGATTCTATTTCTCACACTGCCCAAGTATTGAGTGACACATTACCCAATCTGTTTTTTGTTGGGTTTTTTTTGGTTTGGTTTGTTTTTTTTCTGGTTTATTTTATTTTTTAACTACAAACTTCTGAACGACAGTAACCAATTGTGAGTGCTCTGGTGGATCAGTCATAGTGGTCAGAAATCAAGCAATTTCAATGAGCGACTGTAATAACTTAAGTAACTAACAAATTTTAGTAACTAACCAAAATACAGTTAAACTACTGTTTGAGTTGTTTCATGAATGAACACAAACTTCCCCTTATGCAGATCACAAAGACGGTCACTAAATGCGATCGGGGGGGCCATGCACTACACTAACAGTGCAGTCACACGGTCCCTGAAAGGGACCTTCGAAAGTGGTCCTGGTGATCGCTTTTTCAATCTGGATTTGGTGCGTTCCTGGCCATAGGGTTGCGATCGCATCGGCCGAGATGCATTTTAACGCCAGGTCTGAACGGGGTCTTGGACTAACCTGTGGCCTACATTGAAGAGGTCACAATAAAAAATTTGAAAAATAATAAAAAAAGAAAAGTTGGTATCTGTTTGCAGCCCTGAGTGGACTGAGCTGAGGGGCTGGGATAGAGAGAGAGCGGTTTACTACAGAAGAGTGTAGTCACAGTTGGTCCAAATGCAGTGTTAATTGTTACTGTGTTGAGTAAGAACAAAGTTGATCTAAAACGAACCTCTGGATGTGAGGCCTTGGAGAGAGTTAGAATTGTAATGACCCCAACCCAACGACGTTGAAGGCATCCTTTCACACAAATTGTAATCCGTTTTCTGGAATACAGCGTGTGTGTCTTTGCTAAACCGGTATCACCTCCGCTATGCGAACACTCTTTGACGCTTAGCATCCTGTTGTTTCTGTGTTTCTCTTGCTGCAGTCAGGTACACCTGTTAAATGTACAGATAAAATAAATCCAGACTTTTATTCTATCAGCACACGCATCTGGTTCTCTTTCTTTCTCTCAATGCCACAATAGTTTCAGTTCATTTTGTGCAGATGGATGATGAATGATGGATTCACCATGAATCATTTCATATCATCATCCTTTTCAAGAAGCACTTTACTTTTATCATACAAATGGGTTCATAAATGGGTTGTATTCGTGTTGAACTCATCACCCAACGGTAATGAAACTCACTCAGCGTGCAGAGTTTGGTGAAAACTCTTTATACATACATACATATATTTTAGCTCCAAGGTGTTAGAGATACAGAAGCAGACACACCAACTCATTCGGTAATCGTGACGCGTCAGCAGCAGACGTTAAGTTGGATGGATCAGGGCAGACGGGCTCTTAGTGTTATTTCTCAGACAACTCAGTCTACCGTGCACAGATCTGTGCGCTCCTGGTATTAGTGCCATTTTGCGCCACATCTGACGGCAACCTTTCATCCGTACCCGACACCGGCTCTGCGGTCTGCTTCTATCAGTGCACAAGTCAATTGCTGTGTGTGTGTGTGTGTGTGTGTGTGTGTGTGTGTGTGTGTGTGTGTGTGTGTGTGTGTGTGTGTGTGTGTGTGTGTGTGTGTGTGTGTGTGTGTGTGTGTGTGTGTGTGTGTGTGTGTGTGTGGTCGTGTGGTCAAAAAATCAGCTGTGAAGGCAGAGGATTAACGAGCACATACACCGATCAGCCACAATATTAAAACCACCTTCCTAATATTGTGTAGCTCCCCCTCGTGCCACCAAAACAGCTGTGACCCGTCAAGGCATGGACTCCACAAGACCTCTGAAGGTGTCCTTGTGGTATCTTGCACTAAGACATTAGCAGCAGATTCTTTAAGTCCTGTAGGTTTTGAGGTGGGGCCCCCATGGATCAGGCTCGTTGTTCCAGCACATCCCACAGATGCTCAATCAGATCAGATCCTAACTCCGCCCATCCACATGAGTGGACAGGGGTCAGCATGGACACTCTGACCAGTCTGTGGCTACGCAGCCTCATACGAAGCAAACTGTGATGCACTGTGTGTTCTGACACCTTTCTATCATAGGAGCATTAACTTTTTAAGCAATTTGTGCTACAGTAGCTCCTCTGTGGGATCGAACCAGACGGCTAGACTTCACTCCCCATGTGAATCAATGAGCCATGGGTGCCCATGACCCTGTCGCTGGTTCACCAGTTGTCCTTCCTTGGACCACTTTTGGTAGCTACTAACCACTGAATACCAGGAACACCCCACAAGACCTGCTGTTTTGGAGATGCTCTGACCCAGTCGTCTAGCCACCACAATTTGTTCCTTGTCAACGTCGCTCAGATCCTTACGCTTGCCCATTTTTTCTGCTTCCATCACATCAACTTCAAGAACTGACTGTGTATGTATATCCCACCCCTTAAAGAATGCCATGGGGACGAGATCGTCAATGTTATTCATTTCATTTGTCAGTGGTTTTAGTGTTGTGGTTGATCGGGGTAGATCTCAGCCTTAGCCACTGGTTACTCAGAGGTGAGACACTACTTTCATTCTGTTTAGTTTATTCAGCCTCCATGCTGCCGATGCCACCTCTGTGCCTTTCAGCGATTGGATGATTGGCATCTACCAATATCGCATAGCCCACACTGCAATATCTACCCACAGAGATAAGACACAGAAATAGAATATTGGCACAACAGAGAACTTGTAAAAACACATTATTTGGAGAAACTTCACTTTGAAATAACCCCATCATTGCATCATGGCAAGGCTGAATTGGTCCCCGCAAAGGCCGCCCTCCCACCACCGTACGGAAAGATGTGACATGATTCAATCCCTCTTCTTCCCACTCCCACTACCTCGCCCTGGCACACCGTTGCATTTCCATATATTATTGCCTCTGTAAGCAAGAGTGTCATGTGCCCGTGCTTTTCCCACGGCCCAAGGGGAACGCTCAATGTCATTTCCGCTCCGGCGTGCCACATGCCTGTAATGTATTGCTGCCTGCCGTTATTGGCAGTGAGATGATTCATTGGTGGTGATGATGGATCGGAGGCTGCTGGGTTAAGTCGGGCCGGGCTGGGCCGGGCTCTGCTTCTCTGTAGCAGAACATTGTGTCCCCTCTGTGCTGCGGCGTGGAGGGAGAGGCAAGCTGCATTTATATTGTACACGCACGCAACCTAATGAATATGGCCATTTCACTGCTTTTATGGAGCTGCCTGGAATATTGCCTTATGCACAGTTCCTGGGTTTGGCTTTTCAGGCAGGCAAGGTGCACACAGCTGCGTCCCATAATAGGTGGCGGCAGTAATACATTTTTCTTATGACATTGTCACTGTTATAATATGGAAATGTAGCACGAAAAAAAGGCAGCTTTTGTTACTTCCTGGAAATGGAAGTCACGAAAAGGGTGCATTGGGTTCACCTTTTCTCATGTAGGGATTTGGTTCAGGGCATTACAAAACCCATACGGGTAAAACTGTTGGGCGACATAAACACACACACACTTAACAGTTCTTATGAATCATAAATGCTCCTCTGTTCCCATCTTTAATTCTATATTTATGTGAAGAGTGACTGCAGGGTTAACTGACAATGAGTTGGTCTTAATGAATTCTGCCTTTGGTCTTCAAAGTCATTAACACACATGGGTGAGCATGCCAATCAAACCCCCAACTGGAGTGGCTCCACACCATCCCTTCTTCTGCCACCTCCCTCCCAAGGCCATCCCTCCATTCCTTATCCAGGCCTGATATGTTCCCTACACCCCAGACCCACGTCCACAGGCGGAAGGATGCTCTGCATAATTGTGTGTGTGTGTGTGTGTGTGTGTGTGTGTGTGTCTGTGTGTGTGTGTGTGTGTGTGTGTGTGTGTGTGTGTGTGTGTGTGTGTGTGTGTGTGTGTGTGTGTGTGTGTGTGTGTGTGTGTGTGTGTGTGTGTGTTCTTTCTATATTGCCCTATTAAAACAAATGGCATAGGTTGTACTATGTCATGTATTTTGCGTTATCTATCTATTGGTTTTTCTTTCACTTACTGCTTCACTTTCTCCCATCTTCCCGCACTTAAACTCTCTCTCTCCCTCACACACGCACAGGGCTTTAAAATGGCTTCTTTTAATGCAGACGGCTCGCCCAATTAACAAGATTCAAAGTGATGATGAATTTTTCATTCTCTGAGCATTTAAGCTAATTACGGCCGAAATGAAGCAGGTTCCAGTAAATTGCCGTGGTGGCGGCTGACAATGGCAGCCAATGTCACTGTCACACTGCCCCTGTGCACTGCGGCCGTAATGACTGGGGCTCGTCAATATTCATACCCCGCTCCTCTCCTTTCCTCAGCTCTCCCTCTTTTCTTCTCCGTCTTTTCTTCTGTTGGGTTCATTTCTTTCTTTTCAACTGGGCCCACTGCCACCCCTTCTCTTCTCTTCTCCAGTGTCATGTCCTCTCACCTGGACTCGTCCCTTTGTTCCCCCGCCTCGCCTCATCTCCAACCTTATTAATTGACGAGCCCCTCCCTCACCCTCCCCCGCACCCCATTCCTCCCCCAGCGTAGAGGGCTGTTTAGAGTAAAATCCAGCTAATTGTTCTGTAATAGCGTCTTAATGATAATATAATGCTGTAAATAAGGCTTGCTGCAAATAGAGCAACTTGGCCACATTTCAAGGGCAATCAATCTGTCACAGAACCCTCCCTCCTCCTCCCCTCAAATATTGGATTTGGACATCAGCGTGGTCGTTTGTATCAGGCCAGCTACAGATAGTTAAACAGAGAGACAGGGAGTGCGAGGAACACATCTTTTAGGATGCGTCTTGATGGCATCTTTGCCAGCAAATGTCTGTGAAACCGCCATGATGTGTTTTCATGATGTACAACTGTGCACTGGGCTGAGATGTGACGTGCGAGTCTCCCACTGCCCAAGGACCCAATGGTCATATTTCTGCATATAGTACTATGCAGCTGGTTGAAATGTTCGGGATTCTCTTCTATTCCCGTCTTCTAATAACATCATCAGTACAATTTCATTGGAATTCAGTGTTTCCTCATTTAGCCCTTTAGAGGATATTTATTCACTTCATTAAGGAGGTTTTTGTTGCTAAATACTAAATGTATTCCCAACTTGTTTTTGATGTAAAGGCTTAATTTTGGGGGGGGGGGGGAGGAGAGGAGAGGAGAGAGAGAGAGAGAGAGAGAGAGAGAGAGAGAGATATATATCAATCTTCTGGGCGCAAAGCACTAAATGAGATGAATCAGGGCGGTGGCATTAGATCTTGTCTCAGTGAATTCCAGCAGAAAGCCACTACGTGTGGACAGGGACACAGTGACTGAACCGTTGTCTTTCACCGTCCAGGTCGCTGTGGTTCTCATGCACTTTGGTTTGAAGGCACCGTGCAGCCTCCAAACAAAACAAACGGACACTTGTCGGCCCGTCTCAGTGTCAACCCGGACCCCTGGGTCTGCGGCTGGAGAAGCCACATGTACACACACACACACACACACACACACACACACACACACACAAAGGTCTAGTGCTAATTAGAGACTGGTTTAGAGCTGTCACATGCCCTGGGCCATTCACTCCGACACCAGCTACATGTCCACAGCCACACACCAAGGTCACAGCGTGTGTGAACGACCATCAAAATAACTTATCACAACAATTATTTTCATAAACAAGGATCCATCTCCATCCATCACTATTTGTTGTACTCTGGGGGCTGAATCATATGTCACATGAGCGTGAGAATGCGCACTTTTCGAGCTACAAAAAGTCGGCGGCACGCGTTGATGCGTTTTTAAATGTGTTGTCTGGAAATTCTTAATGCCAAAGAAAGTTCGGTTGCAAGACCAAGTGTTGCAGCCAGGGGCGCTAGAGCTAATCTCTCCCAATATACCTTTATGATTCATTAATTTATTTATTATATCTTTTAGGTTTAAAAAGAATCTTCTCTTCTGCTCATCATGGCAGCTGAATTGAACGATGTGTGTGTATGTATGTATGTATGTATATATGTATATGTGTGTATATGTATGTATATATATATACGGTACATAAAACAACTCAAAATAACTGTAGGTACTCTTCATGATCAGCCAGTTTCTTTTCCTGCTCCCATTTTATGTGGTTTTTTTTTAAGAAAGATTAAAAATATGGGATATTTACGGGAAAATAACAAAAAACGGAGGACAGCGGGAAAGAATGCTATGACACACACAAATCACTCACCCCGTTAGTCTTCCTAAATGTGTTGCCAGTGTGAGTGTAGTTAACTGTGCAGAGATCAATTCACAGACTGAAAACTGGCTCTGCTGAATGCTAGACCTGTGTGTGTGTGTGTGTGTGTGTGTGTGTGTGTGTGTGTGTGTGTGTGTGTGTGTGTGTGTGTGTGTGTGTGTGTGTGTGTGTGTGTGTGTGTGTGTGTGTGTGTGTGCCCAGCAGACTGGAGCTGACAGCTCACCAGCAGCCTTGCACCTGCAGCGGCGCTAGGTGTTGGTCGCGAGAGGGTGGTGGGGTAAAGGTTTTCGACAAGAGGAGAGGGGAGATGGGGGGTGGGATGGATGTGAAAAGACATGGAGAAGAGAAGGAACTGAGAGAGGAGTCAGGAAGCTGGAAGGTGGCCTTGATGTCACACATCCACCCGTGTTTATTTCAGCAGTGTTTCACTCGACTGTGTGTACTCTACGTAAATGTCTGTCCTGTAGTGTTTATTCATGACCATTGTAGACAGTGTGTGTGTGTGTGTGTGTGTGGCTATGTGTGTCAGTGGTGGTGAGTTACAAAATGTAAAAAAGCAGTACTAAAAGTAAAGTACATTTCAAAACAAATATCTGTACTTTTTGACTCTATTACCTTTCTGTCATGTTACTTACTTAGAATCAGAATATGCATGAGCACCAAATGGTGCCGTAGTTCTTACCACTATAACATACAGTATTATAGGCTCTATAGACTATAGAAGGTATGAATTAAAAAAAAAAAAAAAAAAAAAAATTTAAACAAACTGTCTTAGAATTATGGGTAGAATGTGTTCAAATGTGCGTCGGGTGCTTTATATCCAAAATATGTTATAGATTCAAGATGTTTATTTAATACATACATATACATACAAGCATACATACAGTAGATGCAGTTAAATGTCATTGCAACTCACCCGGAGATTGTGCACAATAAGTACTAACCCAGCAGCTAACTACCCTGTGGGCCCACCACCTGCAGGGATAGGCGTCGGGGTCGGGTGCAATGCCAGCCGGGTGGCGGGGAAAGGCGGGGGCCTGGGCCTGCTGATCCTCGGCATCACAGACTAGTTCTAGTGACGTGGAATGTCACCTCTCTGGCGGGGAAGGAGCCGGAGCTGATGCGAGTGGTGGAGCGGTACCAATTAGATATAGTTGGGCTCACCTCTACGCACAGCACGGCTCTGGAATCAAACTCCTGGAGAGGGGCTGGACGCTCTCCTTTTCTGGAGTTGCCCAGGGTGAGAGGCGCTGGGCGGATGTGGGGATACTCACGTGCCCCCGGCTGAGTGTCGCTGTGTTGGAGTTCTCCCCAGTGAACAAGAGGGTCGCCTCTATGCAACTACAAGTTGCTAAGGGGAAAGCTCTGACTGTTGTGTGTGCTTATACACACAACACCAGTTCAGAGTATTCGGCCTTTTTGGAGTCTCTGGGTGGCGTCTTGGAAGGGGCTCTGCCTAGGGACTCTATAGTTCTACTGGGAGACTTCAATGCTCACGTGGGCAACGCTGGAGAAACCTGGAAGGGAGTGATTGGGAGGAACGGCCTGCCTGATCTGGATCCGAGTGGTGCTTTGTTATTGGACTTTTATGCTAGTCATGGATTGGCCATAACGAACACCATGTTTGAGCATAGGGTGGCTCAAAAGTGTACGTGGTACCAGACCACCTTAGGTCAAAGATCGATGATCGACTCTGTGGTTGTGTCATCAGATCTGTGGCCGTATCTCTTGTACACACTCGGGTGAAGAGAGTAGAGCTGTCAACTGATCACCACCTGGTAGTGAGTTGGATCAGATGGCGGGGGAGGCTGCCAGACAGACCTGGTAAACCCAAATGTGTAGTGAGGGTGAACTGGGAACGCCTGGTGGATGCCCCTGTCTGCGAGGTCTTCAGGTATTCTCCAGAAGAATTTTTTGCGCATCCCGGGTGAGGTTGGGGACATGGAATCCGAGTGGGTCATGTTCAAAACCTCCATTGCAGAGGCGGCTACTAGAAGCTGTGGTGCGAAGGCAGTCGATGCCTGTCGTGGCGGTAACCCAACAACCCGTTGGTGGACACCAGTGGTGAAGGAAGCCGTCAAGCTGAAGGAGGCGGCCTTTCGGACTTGGTTTGCCCAGGGGTCTCCCGAGGCAGCAGACAGGTACCGGCAGGCTAGAAGGGCTGCAGCTTTGGCGGTCACTGAAGTAAAAACCCGGGTGTGGGAGGAGTTCGGGGAGGCTATGGAGAAGGACTTTCGGTTGTCCTCAAGGAAGTTCTGGCAAACTGTTCAGTGATTCAGAAAGGGAAAGCGGGGCTTGGCTCAGGCTGTGTTCAGTTGGGGAGGAGAACTGCTGACCCGGACTGGGGATATTGTCGGGCGTTGGAAAGAGCACTTTGAGGGACCAATACGACATATTCGTCCTCAGGGGAAGAGGCAGAGTTTCAAGACTCGGGAAGTCTTGTCCATATGCCTGGCAGAGGTCTCTGAGGCAGTGCTCCTCAGGGGCAAGGTGCCTGGGGTGGATGAGATTTGCCCTGAGATGCTGAAGGCTCTGGACATTGTTGGGCTGTCTTGGTTGACACGCCTCTTCAGTGTCGCATGGATGTCAAGTACAGTACCTGTGGAGTGGCAGACCAGGGTGGTGGTTCCCATTTTTTATAAAGGGAGGCCGGAGGGTGTGCTCCAATTATAGGGGTATCACACTGCTCAGCCTCCCCGGGAAAGTTTACTCCAGGGTGCTGGAAACGAGGCTCTGGCCGATTGTCGAACCTCAGATTCAGGAGGAGCAATGAGGATTCCGTCCTGGACCTGGAACAGTGGACCAGCTCTTTACCCTTGCAGGGTAGCTGGAGGGGTCATGGGAGTTTGCCCATCCAGTCTACATGTGTTTTGTGGACCTGGAGAAGGCTTTCAACCGTGTCCCTCGGGGGATCCTGTGGGGGGTACTGAGGGAGTATGGGGTACTGGGGCCATTGGTATGAGCCATCCGGGCCTTGTACAAACAAAGTGAGAGCTGTGTTCGTATTCTCGGCACAAAGTCAAACACGTTCTCAGTGGGTGTTGGACTCCGCCAAGGTTGCCCCTTGTCCCCGACTCTGTTTGTGATATTCATGGACAGGATCTCAAGGCGCAGCTGAGGTGAGGAGAGTGTCTGGTTTGGGAACCTCAGAATTAAATCTCTGCTTTTTGCAGATGATGTGGTTTTGTTGGTTTCATAAGACCGTGACCTCCAGCATGCATTGGGGTGGTTTGCAGCCGAGTGTGATGCGGATCGGGATTAGGGTCAGCACCTCCAAGTCTGAGGCCATGGTTCTCTGCCGGAAAAGGCAGAGCTCTCAATTTACCAGTCTATCTGCGTCCCAACCCTCACCTATGGTCATGAGCTTTGGGGTAGTGACCGAAAGAACGAGATTGCGAATACAAGTGGCCGAAATGAGTTTCCTCCGTAGGTTGGCTGGGCTAAGCCTTAGAGATAGGATGAGGAGCTCGGACATCCAGGGGGAGCTCAGAGTAGAGCCGCTGCTCCTTCGCGTCGAAAGGAGCCATTTGAGGTGGTTAGGGCATCTGATCAGGATACCTCCTGGGCGCCTTCCTTTGGAGGTTTTCCAGGCACATCCAACTGGTAGGAAACCACGGGGTAGACCCAGAACACGCTGGAGGGATTACATATCCCATCTGGCCTGGGAACGCCTCGGCATCCCCCAGGAGGAACTGGAAAACGTTGCTGGGTAGATGGAGGCCTGGAGCTCCTTGCTCAGCCTGCTGCCACCGCGACCCGGCCCCGGATAAGCGCAGGAAAATAGATGGACGGATGGATGGACAACAGCTAACTAATTACTAACTAACTAAACTAACTGAACTGATTCCTAAAATGTAATGCAGTTAGTAAATAGAATAAAATACGTGTTAAAAGGTAATATACTGAACAGGTATACAAAATAGAAATAAAAGGAATAGACTTATGTTTATACAGATATGTGCAGTCAAGTGGCAGTAACAAGTAAATTGAGGTTGTGTGTAGAGATATACAGTACAGTATACAACAGTACGGCACAGTAATACAGTAACACACAAACAGATCAGCAATACAGCACAGTATGCAGTAACCCAGTACAGTGATACAGTATGCGGTACAGTATGCTACATTCAGTACAGTAGGCAGTGGGGCCTATGTGTGTGTCTCAGTGAGGACCCCTGGTGAGTTCAGCACTGAAAGTCCTTATGGCTTACGATGAAACTCTGTCTTAGTCTCTCTGTAGTCATCGCGTGACTGCAGAGGGGCTTGCCCGACCGCAGCAGCTGGAACAGTCCGTTGTTGGGTTGTTGGGGTGGTGAGGATCCTTTATCATCCTGCGGGCTCTGCTACTACACCTTCTGGTGTATAAGTCCTGCAGGGAGGGGAGGTAGTTCCAGTGGTATGCCCTCTGCAGGGCCCACCTATCCTGAGCACTTCCCAAACCAGACAGTGATGTTGCCTGTCAGGATGCTTTCCACTGCTTCAGAATAGAAGGACTTGAGAATCCTCATGAGAATACTCAAGACGCTGCCTGGCCTTTCTCACCAGAGTGTCTGTATGTATAGTCCAGGTTAAGTCCTCCGTGATGTGGACTCCCCGGTACGTGAAGCTGCTCGCCCTGTCGACAGAAGTTCAATTAATCGCCTGCGGCGCGTGCGTCCTAGGTTGTAATCCTCTCCTAATGTCCACAATCAGCTTTTTAGTTTTGCTGACGTTCAGGAGGAGGCTGTTGTCCTGGCACCAGAGTGACAGGTCAGCCACTTCCTTGCCGTAGGCCTTCTCGTCATCGTTGGTGATCCAGCCAACCACCACTGTGTCGTCAACAAACTTGATGATGGTGTTGGAGCTGGACCTGGCCACGCAGTCATGTCTGTACAGGGAGTACAGTAGGGAGCTGAGGAGGCAGCCCTGGGGGCATCCTGTGTTCAGGGCGAGGGAGCTGGACATGTGCCTCTCCAATCTAACCACCTGGGGCCTGGATGTAAGGAAGTCCAGGATCCAGACACAGCAGAGTGTTCAGTGTGTTCAGTCCTAGCTCCCACAGCTTGACAGCCAGTCTTGTGGGGATAATGGTATCGAAAGCTGAACTGTGGAGGGGAGTCCCCTCTAGCCTCCACCTATTTTGGATCTGACGCACAGACACATTCACAGATGATTGTTGTCCAAATAATGAAGATGTAAAGGGGGGAAACAAGAAAAAAGAAAGAAAAAGGTTGGAGCGCTTTACATCCCTCCAGCCCCTCTGTCCGAGAGTTTGAATGTCCTGACTTGGTTCCTTGACGGGTTGAGGCAGAGAAGTGGAGATGCATCCAATTCAATTAAATCCACTTGCATGCAAGTGGATTTAAGACCAGTTGAGTTTTGAGCGTTTGTTCACCGTCAATTCGAACAAAGCTTTACGCAGAACGGGATGTTGGGTAGCCGTGATGGACCTCCGAGGTGATGGGAGTCTGAACCGTGTACATCATCCAGTCCAGACTCCCATAACCTCGGAAGTCCATCACAGTGCGGACGGACTCAGTTGCGGATCGGAGATCTATCCAGTCTGACCGGTCTGACTCTCTGGTCTGGTCTTACTCTCTGCTGCCGCAAAGGTGCTGCATGTGATCACTGAAATTTGTTTAAAATCAATATCCCCATACCTCCTTCCTGCCTCCTTATCCATCACTACAAAGTGACAGGCTTCATAGAAATGCGGCCAACGAGCGAAGCAATACAACAAACAGTCAGGATCTCCCTTATTAAATCTCCATATAACAGTAATTTATGGGTTGGTTGATTAGATTGATCATGTCAGTTTTGAGTTGGTTTTGAGAAAACAAAAATACATTTTCTTTTTTTAAATTCAGCTGGTCTCTGGAGGAAGGGTAAAGGGCTTGGAAGAAGGTGCATCTGCTCGGTACCATGCGTAATGCTGGCTACCAGAGCAGCCTCACGCTTTGACTGTGAGGCTCATATACGTGAGATGCATATCAACCAGTTGACACGTTGACACACCACACCTCGTATTTCTCACGCTGAGAAGATAAAGTACAGTAAAAAGTAAAACAGCTTTTTTTTTTCCCTTTTTTTTTTCCTACGCACATATTTCTTCCTTTTTTTCATAATCTCAGTGCAAACCTTTGGTGAAACTTGGCAGCCCTGCTGCCCACTAAGAGAAAATCACGGATGACACGTGAAGAAATGTAGTCAATGACTGACTGATAAAATTTCATTTTTTTGTTTGGGGGTTTGGGGGTTTTGTCTTGACTGAAACATTAATACGCCCATGCGTGTAAGCTGATCGCGCTGAGGCACATATACACGTCAGCCCACCCTGCTGAAAACAAAGCACATGAAGCATGCGAAAAGCTTGACCGATGGTCCAGATACATTGAAAAATGTTCAACTCTTGCAACAGATTTCGGATCAGGCACTATGACTGGAAACCACATTTGCCAATTATGGCAAGCCAGTATTACTGTCGCTGGTCTTAAAACGAAGTAAATAAATGACCAATATAATATAATGGCGTAGTTAATGTTAACATTGGGTGTCATCATATCCACTAACATTAATCTCTTTTTATATTGATTAATTATGTGTATTTTTAACACTATATAAAGGAAGTTTTAAACGCTCACTAATTTAAATGGTAATTGTCCATCTTACCAAACTACTTGTTTTGGCGCTTTAACTCTCCCATTTTCTTAGACATATTTTTTAATGCTAAAGGTGGATACATGCACCACGACGGTAGGAAACGTTGCCGGATTCAGTGTAAAGGCGGCCTCCTACAGAAGGTGTTTGTTTGTGTGTTTCTTGTTGTTGTCTCTATCCTTGACATTAGTCTTGTTGGGTTTTATCTTTACACAACACTGTGGTGTGTATGTGGTGATTCACCAGCACAGAAACACCTCCACCACATGGCGTGTACAACTCTCTCCATTCTGCATTCATTGTTGGTTGTTAACCTCTTAAGCCGCCTCGCTTCAGTTTGCCGCGAACCGCACAGTAAAACGAAACTTAGACAAGTTCCCCAGAGGGCGGCTCGATATATGTCACAGAACTCCATGACACCGTCAGACTGAGACAGTTCTGGCGAGCCTGAATTATTTATCCATAGCATTGATAATTTAGAACCGCAGATCTGTTTTGACAGCGAAGAGCTTGAGATAATTGGGAGAAGGGAGGGGAAAAAAAAAAAAAAAAAAAAAAAAGCAGAAAAGACAACATTGGTGACAACAGAAGGGAAAGACAAAGTGCAATATCGTCCTCTTTTTTGTACTCTACGGGGTGTTTTCCGTTTTTTTATGGAGCTTTGTCGCCTGTTTCTGATCCACATAGGGAGCAGGAGATCGCGAGAGGAAGAGTGAAGCAGACAGATGGGTGGGGGTTAATTGAGGCTGACTTGAGTCCTGTGTTTGTGTCCCAAGCTGACATGTGGCTCTAACCCATATGCACCCTCCACACTCTCTCTCGCTCTCCCTCCCTCTCGCTCTCTCTTTCTCTCCCGCCCTCTCGCTCTCTTTTTCTCTCCCAATCTTGATGTAGCTCCAGAATCTGAAATTTGGTTGACATGCTCCGTAGAGGAAGCTATCAATAACAAATGATCACTTTATCAGAATAAAAATTGATTTGTTTTACAACCCTCAGTATTTTACTTGATGTGTGTGTGTGTGTGTGTGTGTGTGTGTGTGTGTGTGTGTGTGTGTGTGTGTGTGTGTGTGTGTGTGTGTGTGTGTGTGTGTGTGTGTGTGTGTGTACACACACACCGACCAATAAAAAAACAACCAGCACAGCAAACGTTGGATGGGTCAGCGCCAGGTTTGCTTCTTGTTCTCACAGTAACATTTGAATGACTTATAACATTTATAACATAACATTGCAGGCCTCAAATTCATGGTTGACTCTATGGGAATGAAGGAATAAAGAGGAAATAAAATCCACCGCAACACACCTACTGGCTGCATAATATGGCAGTAACCTGTTGTGTGATGCAAAGCCGTCAGCTTCAACACAACAGGCTCTTCATGCAGCCCTGCAGGGTGAGGAAGTTATTTGTGTACTAGTGCGATTCTCAAACGTTTTCACACTAAGGACCCTGAATTTTTATATTCATTAGGCCACATATGCAACTTGATAAGATTTTGTCTCAGAGAACCGAATCTGATGAATCTAATCTACGATTTAGTCCAAAAATCCATACCTGTCTATACTGTAGTTAGGGAGATAACAGTGAAACTAGAACTAAAAAAAAACCAGGCATTTTTGTACATTCTCTAATGGTGCTGATGTCTTTAAGTGTAACTATTAATCATTTTGATGGGGAACCCTGGAACCTCTTGAAGGATCCCTGGGGGTTCCCTGGACCCCATGTGAGCGGTGACAGGGGCATACAGTAATAGCCAGCATCTGGTGCCTGTCTGTCTGTCTGTCTGCCTGTCTGTCTGACAGATAAGCAGGCAGACAGACAGACAGACAGACAGACCGACCGACCGACCGACAGACAGAGAGACAGACAGACAGACAGACGACATCATCCAAGGGGATGATGGGGGTGTCGGTGGGGCCGGGGTTCGCTGTGCTCCTCCTCCAGCTGACAGCCAAGGTCAGGGACTCATCACGCCTGTCTCTTCCTGCTCCTGACAGCCCTTCCTGGGGGAGAGAACCCTCGGACAAACCCTCACTCCCTGGCACGCACCATCAGCAATTAATATTGCATCACCATTTTCCTCCCCCCTCTAATCCCTAGCCACTGGGTGTGATCACCAACCCCCCCACCCCACCCACCTCCTTCAAGGAAAGCACCCTAAGAGAGGACCTGTTCTCCTTGTGATTATTTTTACTACTATATTTTATTTGTTGTTCTTGTGGCAAGATGTTTGTAGATGCCTTTTATGAATTAATGTCTACCGTGATTTCTGGATAAGTATTTTTTAACGACTCAACTCTAATACAAACTCGATGAACTAGGTTCTATCATAATGAAAAGTTATGGAAAGCGGAAAACAGACGTGAATGTAGGGTTGGATTAGTATCTGTACAGCCACACACATCTGCAATAAGAGAAATAGATTTATCCCTCAGACCTTTACAAAGGTGCAAGTGAAGTTTTTAAAGTCGACTTACACAGTAATGGTTATGTTAAATTGATTTTAACAGATTTTCCTTTGAAAAACGTACTATGATATACACACTTTACATGACACACTTTATTATGAAGTAAGTCAAAAATTTAAATTTATTTTCATTTCAACAATGCACTTACTTAAATGGATAGTCTTCAAAATTCAGAGGAGAATGTCAATAAATAGAGTATCCAATTAAATAAAGTCAAGGGACGCTGTAATTATTTGAAGTGGCTGTTTGTGCATTAAAAACGTCCCATGTAAGATTGTAATTTGTGAGCATTCCATACAGCGCTTCCAACTGTGATTCCCAAAGCTGTGGCCTTTTATCTACATCTGGAGCCAGAGATGTAGTAGCTTGGCAGTGGATGACCTTCTGGATGACTTACTATATCCTCCAAATGGCAGGGAGTGGTTTCGGCCACTGTGGCTCTGAGAATAACTGCAGTGCTGTCGTATGGCTGGGGGGAGGGGGCTGGCGAGGGCTGGGGGAGAATTGCCCTTCCCCTGGCCAGGACACTTCTGGGCTTTTCGTCTTTAACAAAAATACACACAAGACAGACACTTGAGCTGAAAATCACTCCTACATGCACGTGTATTTACAGATACACGCGGGTGAACGTGTATGTGCATCAAGACCACGGAGCTGCTGCTCAGCACCGTGATGGAGGAGTGCTGGGGCCCAGGTTCACACCTCGGCCACCAAAGTACTCAGCGGCCCCTCAACAGTGATGGATTTACACCAGGGCTGCTGTCTCTGCACAAACACACGCACGCACACACACATGCACACACGCACACACACACTCACATGCACCCATGCACGCACGCACACACAAACACACACACACACACACACGCACACGTACACAATGCAGTGTATAACTTCCTCTCTTGTTCCTGCTGTAATTCTTCAAATAAAGTAGAAGAAAAAGTTTAAACCAAAAGGAACCATCTTACTTTATCCATCAACATGAAAACGGATGAAAGAGTTGTAATTTTCAACCGAGGGGCTGTCTGTCGATTGTCTTTTATATTAAGCAAACTGATTTAGAGTCAACGTTAGATTTGTGTTTGTGTTTGCGTGTGCGTATGCGTGTGCGTGTGCGTGTCCGTGTCCGTGCGCGCACGTGTGTGTGTGTGTGTGCGTTTTGTGGATTGCTAATCTCTCTGAAGTCCTGTTTGTTCTCCAGGTTTGCCCCCACTACAAACATTTCCCTGATCAAAGCTGCTGAAAGGGCCTGCCACTTCAAACACACACACACACACATATGCACGCACACACGCACGCACACACACACACACACGCACAATTTGTACACCACCTCCATTCCAGCACAATGATTGGGCTGGAACATCGTCATGGCAACCACATTAATCATAAACCAACCAGAATGCACTTGGTTCAGCTGAACAGCCAGTCAGGAGAAGGAAGGATAGGGAGAAGTATTCCTGATTAACTATGAATGTATTTATTATATTATTATTATATTATTATTATTATTGTTATTATTGTTATTATTATTATTATTGTGTTACTGATTTACACTTCTGTAATAATAGTAATAATACAAATAAAAAATAAATACATAATAATGTAATAAATAATAACTTAGATCAGTATATCGTAATGATGATAATTGTATTCTATATGTTATACATTGAAAAATATGCATTATTAGTCGTTATTATGTTATAACTAGGACTACAATTTCAGGAAGATAACAGATATTACCTTTCTCCAGTTTCCAGCCACCCACCTTATCCCAAACACTATTTTTACAGTCACCCCAAAGTTCCAAAACTCATTTCTCCAGGTATTCCAGGAGTCATTTAATTTCCACATAGATAAGCAGCGTGATGTTATCCGAGACATTTGATGTCAGCTTTATCGGGAGTTGTATTAACAGCAGGTTCAAAGCCTTTCAAGTTAAGTTGGCTAAGAGATTAGGGAGATGGATAACTGTTACAAACTTTACCGCTTTTTTTAAGGAAAAGAAAGAAAAAAGAGAGAAAAATGGTCAATTTTCTCTCAGTGTGTGGAATCTGATCCTGTTCTGAAGAGGCAATGAGTCCGATCGAACGCAGGGGAGCGAGACGTCTCGGTGATAATCACGTCATTGTGATGTCGAAATCAATGTTCTCATTCCTTCACGTGGAGCCTGACAGTTTACGGCATCAATAAGAGGATTTTTAGGGGAGATTCACCAGTGCTGCCAATAGACCTAGGGTGCCTCGTAATGCACAATTTGGGAAAGAAATGACAGGAAACCAGTTTCAGTTT
>NC_137193.1:45373087-45403567 GCF_960531495.2 Zeus faber
ACACACATGTTCACGCACACTTGTTCACACACACACAGACACAGACACAGTCACCAACTCAACCCATAAACCTCAACCCAACCAATGCTTTCACTGGTAAATGCCTGTAGTCAAACCTGCGTTTGGCACCGGACACGCAGCGAGATTTTGCAGCAGATCAGATTTGTTTCAACACAATTCATTCATCTAATTCATTTATTCCAGCAGTGACTTCAGGGCGTTGCAAAGTTTTCTGTCAAGTCAACCCTTGATGAACTTTGACTTTCGAAATTGTGGCATCACCCAATAGCAAGGCTGCTTTCTCTGTTGGGGCAGTTCCATGGGAGAGGGGAAAGCAGTTTTCGCTGTGTCAAATCACTCTATTTTATACAATTCGGCACGGCCAGAAAATAAATAGTCACTCAAATTAAACACGGCGGGGTTTGCTATGTGTTGTGATTGCGTAATTATATTTCCTTAATTTGTTGTTTTTGTTTGTGGCTGGCGAGCTAACTAGTTTGGTAAGCGACTGTGTAGCTTGAGCAGCGGTACCGCCCATTTTCCACAAAGGAGCGCAAAGCAATCATGCACCACCCATTCCTTTTGTGAACGATTTGCCTCCTTAATATTCAGGATGGCATCAATACTCATACACACACACACACACACACACACGCACGCACGCATGCATGCACACCCACCCATGCAAGCACGCACACACTCATGCACGCATGCACGCACACACACACACAGACACACACACAAAACCCTCACACACAATTTATCTAGGTTTGATATATTAATAGGATTCATATATTACAAGGTTTTACAAGCTACTACCTGGGATTATATCTTGGAGCTCTATCTTTAGGGAGCCGGATAAACTCACACAGCTCACAGCAGTGCGCCTGCGAGCAGATAGCAGCTGGCCATCGGGCTGTTTTCTCTGCCAGTCTTTCTATCCATCCTCTCCATGTCTTCCCCCTTTCACTGTGGTCGCAGCTCTGCAGGCCATCCTCCTTTCCTCTTGCCTATTTTCCTCCCTTCTCCCTCCCTTCTTCATAATTGCCTTTTACTTAATGGGCTCAGCCCCAGGAATACTAATGCGCACTGTGATAAGCATCGAGCGGCCCTGCTCCCGCGGCGTGGCTGAGTGCCATCTAGTGGTGGGTGGCGGTAACTGCGCCTCCACGGCCCACGAATCTCCGTCCGATACCTCTGAAAGTGACAATGGCTTTCATGCTGCTGACTGTGGTTGTTGACCCCTCAAAAGCTGTATTCATTAGCTCGCTCTGACACTCAACAGTCATAATGAGCTAATTGACCCTGAGTGAATGGAGATGGTGCTCAACCGCACACACACACACACACACACACACACACACACACACACACACACACACACACACACACACACACACACACACACACATACACACACACACACACACACACACACACACACACACACAATAAATAATAGTTTAGTGGGGAAAATAAGTTTCTTTGTGGCTGGTTAGTCTTCACTGAGAGTCCAGTCCATAGAATCACTGAGTTCTATCCACATGATTCCAAGCAATGCATAGTACTATTATAAAAATGACCACAGTGCATTGAGGGTTGATAATAGGGGGGATAAAAATATTCAAAGTTATTAGATACCGACAATGTCATACTGTATATTCCTTAATAAATACACTGTTTAATATTTATAAATACAATTCCTCAATAAAAATGGTAATTTTTGACAAGGCCACAAATATCAAACTTGACACAGCATAAGCCTAAAGAAACAAGAATAATATTGTTACTTTGCTTTGTAAATGTAGATATTGTTTTTATTTCTACTGATGATCTAATGTGTTTGGTGGGGTTTGGCTTAATGGTGAATTATGTACATCTCTGCATTCCTACATTCACACACATATTTCTGCTTAACTCCACTTAACTTATCTCCTCAATCTGCTGTGAGTGTGTGTGTGTGTGTGTGTGTGTGTGTGTGTGTGTGTGTGTGTGTGTGTGTGTGTGTGTGTGTGTGTGTGTGTGTGTGTTTGTGTGTGTGTGTGTGTGTGCGTGTGTGTCAGGTGTTCTCTGATGGGTTTCGACCTGAACCGTCACTGGCAAGACCCTTCCCCCTGGTCCCAGCCCACACTGCACGCCGTCAAACAGCTCATAGTGCACATGAGCCAAGACCCGGTGAGCGCGCACACACCAACACACACACACACACACACACACGCATATGTACACACACACACACACACACACAAACACACACACACACACACACACACACACACACACACACACACACACACACACACACCACACACACACACACACACACACACAGAGGCTTGAAAGCTGCAGATTTTGAGATCTCTGCACAACATAACAGCAGATAAAATTCAAACCCTGCTCTCACACATTCGTTGTTTCTATCACAATGTTTTCAACAAGGTGACAAGAGACATTTTTTTGAGCTCTACAGGAGACAATGTGAATTACAACTATACTGTTTCCACCAACTGGCATCATGCAAATAAACATTAAACATCTTGTGCGCAGACCGCACATCGTCTTGCATACTTGCGAGCCATGAAATCATTTTGGGAGCCTGTGGTGCAGATTCATGCGTAACGTCATCCCCATCACCATTCATTGCATCTTCTCTTCTGTTCTATCGAAACGGCAACTTTCATTCCATAGCCCAATGCGAAACCTTGTTTTCTGTTATTTGGGTTTCTGGGTTTCTGGGTTTGTGTTTCCATTCACTTATTTTAATAAGCAAATTCAGACTTGCATAAAACTAGGCGGATGGAAAGTAGGGCTGGGGGCGACATGGACAAATTCAAATATCAGATTTTTTGTTGACGAACACCTCCGATATGGATAATTTGCTGTGGGGGTGACTATCAGTGCTTCAGTAAGATATTTACACACATTGAGCAATCATGAGTATCGTAATGTGGATCTCATGACCAACCAGGTGGAGGCATTGATTAGAAAAGTCTATGAAGTTCAGTTCAAATTGCATTTCTTTACTGTTATGCAGTCTAACCTTTAACCACATCACAATATTACTACAACCAGAATAACAGAATATATCTTGTCTCAGATCACAATCTTAATATTATAAAGATATATCGCCCAGCCCTAATGGAAAGCTGGCTTTACACAAACACAAGGAAATCCCCACTCTGTACCTGACTCAAACACACACACACACGCACACACACACACACACACACACACACACACACACACACACACACACACACACACACACACACACACACACACACACGGTCCTCTCATAACTTTACATATTTAAATATTTCCTTTTTCTTGCTCCATGCTCTGTTCATATCCTCCACATGCACAGTAAAGCTACTGTTACAAAAGTAGTTTTTCTTGCTCCTTGCTTGGTTCAGCATATTCCTACACCACCTGGCTGGGGACTGTGTGCAGGGGTGTGTGTGCCTGTGTGTGTGTGGAGTGTGTGCGCGTGGGGGACAGGGCGGGTGCATTGATAGACTAGTCAGCACCTCCAGAATGTCAGCCAGGCTCTGGGCTATTAGAAACATGTTAAAGCAGCAAGCCTCTTTGTACCGCTCCGCTACTGTAACTTTCACCTTTTTATTTCCTGTCTCTTCCCTACTTTTTTGTCTTTTTTTTCGTTTTTGGTTTAGCAGCCCCGGGCCGCATCTCCTTTGTTGGCCATGTTAATTATAAGCAGAGAGGCAGGTTGGTGGGATTACTGAAGGTCAGAGGGTGTCCTGGGAATATGCTGGCCTTTCGTACGTCCCTCTAATCCTGATAAGAGAGGAAGCAGTTTGGGGCGGGGGGGGGCGGTGAGGTTAGTCAGGGGGGTGGGGGGGTCATTGGGGAGGGGTGGTTGGCGTGCCGTGGCAGTGCAGGGCGATGTCGAGGCCGATGCGTAGGGCGCAGGCCTGGTGCGAGCAGATTAACCTTTTCCCCCGCCGCTGACACGCTGATCGATAGACTCTGTCATGGCCGGGTGATCCACTCAAGCCCGTCTCTCTCTCTCTCTCTGCACACACACACACACACACACACACACTCACACACACACACACACACACACACACACACACTGGAACAACACACATACACACACAGAAACATGTGTGTGATTGTACAAATACCTAAACAAATATGCAAATTTGAACAGGTTTGCTCATCTAAAGAGCGAAAGATAACTACGTGCAGACTGAAGCCCGTCAGTTACTGCAACATTGCATCATATATCGTAAAGCTTGCCAAATTGTGATCAATATGAACTTCAGTATGTAATGCATTTTGTAATAAACAACATTTTGTAATACACATCTTGAATGCAATATGGAATTAGTATCCCTCATTTGTGGCACAACTGTAAAAATCCATTATATAATGTAATAACTTATTTCATAATGTAATAACCTATTCAATTATGTAATAACCTATTTCATTATGTAATAATCTATAACATAATGTAATAACCTAATACATCTATTACATTATGTAATAACCTATTACATTATGTGCTGGTGATAATGTATTGTCGTGCGTGTCCATCCGTCGGGTGCATGTGACTTTGTTTCACTGAAATTTCCCATATGCTTAAGTGTAATAAGTGAAAACAGCAAACTTTGATGGTGTTCCATAATGCATTGCACTATTACATATTCATCATAACAAAGTTGTTAACCACTCAACTACTACACATTACATTATGTAAGATTATTACAAAATGTAGCAAAAAATATTACAAGATGTTTATTACAAGTTGTCACTTGAAAATGTAATAATAACTTAGTAATAACTTACCTGCTACGACAATTTATTTCAAAACGCAGGTGTAATTACATTATAAAGGTCAAATTTATCACAGTTTGGCAATTTATTACACAATGTGGTTAGGCTTAGGGTTCACCCTATTATAATGGAATGTTACGAAGCAATTTGTTTTTGGTTACTTTTTTAGGCTTACTAACAGGGTCGGGTTAAATGCTTAAGTCCTTCATTCACTTGTATATTGCCTCTCTGACAGTTGTTCCCCTGACTTTTCATTTAGTTCTGTCTCGGTGCCACCTCTCTGTCATCTCACAGTCGCACCCAGAGCCGGAACCTGGCTCCGGGATCTGCTGTGTAATTGTGATTATTGTGGCGCCTAGTCAGCACAATCGTGCAGCTTATGTTGGCTGGATCCAGAGCTGCCAGCCTGCCAGGCTTCCACTCCTCCCTCACCTCCTTTTCTACCCAGAGCATCACCCCATCAACCCCTCCCATCCTCTCCTACCTCCTCTGTACTCAGACAGGTTCTGCCATCTCTCTGTCTCTTCTGTCTCTCTCGCCCTCTCCCCCTCTTAGACAGTTAATCCCATCAGACACACCACTCATGCCAGTTTCGGGTCCAGTGTTGTACCTGTGGCCCTCCATTTTTGCCAGTCTGGCTCAGAGTGCACGGAGGCTAATGATGCTAGTGGGGACGGAGCCCTACGTTAGCAGGAAATCCACCCCATAATCTCATGCAGAGCTCTATCTATAATTTATACTGTATATACTCTATATGTATATATTCTATAAATGCAAATTGCTATAAAGTCAAGCAATTGAAAAGTATTTAAAGGTATTCTGAGTACTCATTTTTGGTAATCCAGTGTATTAAGTAACTAATTAGAAATAATTCCATTGGAATCATAATGTAATTTGTATTGTATTTATCTCATATTAATAAGTATTAATACGTAATATTTCACAGTAATCTGGCTCAACCCTAAGATCAGTTGTATAAAAAGGGCAACGCTATTACAGTGTTTTGCTGAGATACAATAGTCGATCAATACAAATAATCCATTTATATAATACATTTATGTCAGAGGATTGTTAAACGCCTGGCCATGCCCACAGCATTCGACGAAACCAAAAACTTTTACCAACTTTTGATCGTTATGGTATTTTAGAGGCGCTGTGTAAGTTTAACGTGGATCTGACTAACCTCCTAGGAGGAGTTCGCAAAAGTATGGAGCCTGAAAATGGCCCAAAAATGGAAATTAAATGCCTTGCCACGCCCAGTTTAGAATTTGACACATTGACACATACTGTACATCTCTACAACGTTTGGTCTGGTTTCGAGGCCTACGATCCAGAGCTGTCTGCGCTGTACCCCGGCATCAAGACACAACGTTGTGTGGTTCTCCACTTCTCAAATATGACAATTTCGTTTGAAACACCGTCCGCCAACGGGTGTGCCTGCGTTTTTAGCAGTGCTGTGCCTTTCTACTGGGAAAAAAAAAAGTCCTCATTCTGTATGGGAAATAAGTTACTGGCACCGGGGTTCCCAGGCAAAACGCAGTTTAAATCAAAGCTTATGGAAAGAACAATGATATTTGCATTGAAATTGATTGGCCGGAGTTGTTTTTTGACAGATATTGTGTATCAACTCAACACTGCTCGGTGTGTCTGTACTCACTGGGGTTTTTAGTACTACTCCCTTAAAAAGGAAATTATGTTTTATCGCATGGGCCTTAAAATTTATCTTAATTCTAAATTCCTATAGCCGAGCGAAATAGCCCAGTGAACAGTGGGGAATCGAGTTGTGATTAAGGAAATGGGCTCAACACAGTGTGCCCAGCATCCTTTTCCACCAGCTGTAAACCGACGGAGAAAAGTTTTTTGCGTCCATCTTCCCCAAAAACTTCCCACTCAGACTCCGTCTCCCTCGGTGTAGAGGCAAGGGCACTCCAACATAAAATCCCATCATTACCCATCCGCTGCTGAACATTGGTCAGTGGGGAAAATGGCTGAAAAAATCAGTGATGCAAGGAGCTATAATCTGTTCCCAAGCTACTCTGTTGTTTGTTTTGAAAAGGGGAAAAAAGAGCGGGGTAATAAAAAGGAAAAAGAGACTGAAGAAACAAATGGACCCATCTCCCTCTTTCGCATTATTTTCCAGCTCATTTATCAAAAGCAGAAGAAGAATTCATTTTGATTGGCTGATTACGAGGAGCATTCATCACCGGCTGACGTATCCCCACCGATCTGACAGTGCCATTTTGGATAATTTGTTAAGAATGACAAAGGGACCACTGTTGCCATGGCTTCTTCTTGACCTTCTTAATATTAGAAAATTAATTTTCCATCTGAAACAAATGTATTATAGGTTCTGTCACGGCACCCAGATAAATATTGCACCTTGAAATGCTCTCCATGCCTCACCCTCCCTCGCACCATCTTTCTGCCTGATCTCTCTCTCTCTCCTTCTCTCTCCTTCTCTCCATCTCTCTCTCTCTCTCTCTCTCCTTCTCTCCATCTCTCTCTCTCTCTCTCTCTCTCCTTCTCTCCATCTCTCTCTCTCTCTCTGTTTTTTTCTCTATCTGGTTAGCTCTCTTCATTTGCTGGTCAGATTTGCCCTCCAGAATTTGGGACTCTTGTGTCTGTGTTTTTTAGGCATTCTCTCTCTCTCTCTCTCTCTCTCTCTCTCTCTCTCTCTCTCTCTCTCTCTCCCTCTCTCTCTCTCTGTCCCTCTCTCTCTCGCTCTCTCTCACTGTCTGTCTGTCGAAATGTCCTCTGGTGTCAGCCAACCATTTCTTATCCATCTCTGAGATTTACAGCCAATTTGTCCCCATCATCTCTTCGTCTTTTCACCCCACCCCCTCCTCTGACACACGCGTTCACACACACACACACACACACACACACACACACACACACACACACACACACACACACACACACGCGTACGCACACAGACACATCACTCTCTCTCTCCCTCCTCGCTCAGTCGGGAGCTGAGTCGTCTGCCTCTCAGGATGAGAGGGATAAAGCTCTCACACTGGCGATCTTTACGCTTCACTCAACCTGGTTTACAACCATTTACCATCTTTTCATCTCTTTATATTGAATAGTATGTGTTCAATAGCTTCACTCCCCACTGTCGTCCTCTCCTCTCCTCCATCCTCTCTTCCATCCCTTCATTTTCTGATCAACTCCTCCTCTGCAGTGCTCTCTATTCTTAGCCCCTCCCTCCATTTCTTCTCCTTCCCTCGCCGTTCTCCTCTCACCCTCGTTCCTTCCCTTCCTCCCGTTGCCCATCTCCGTGTCTCACGTTGTCCTCCTCCTTTCACCGCTCTTTCCTCTGCTGGTAGGCCCTCCTGGCAGATGTGGCGGCTTATGAGGCACTAACAGGCCGACGGACCACCGTTAAGCCTGATTACAAGTTAGCTCTGTGTTTCGTAAACACACAAAATACCCACGTCAGTTTGGGCGCATCGCAGCGAAAGAGAAATGAGAGAGAGAAACAGACAAACAAAGACAAATCGAGGGAAGGTTTATGTCATTTTGCTCTCATCTCTGGAGCGCGTCTCGTCATCCGTCATGGTTTGTCCATCGCCGCGTCATTGGTGGCGATGGACACCAATGTCTCCCCCTGGTGAGACTGTGCAACAGGTGACAAAATTTGGACCCTACCCTAAACCTTTATTAGTCCCCGTTGTGGGACTAATAAAGGTTTATCTTATCTTATCTTATCTTATCTTATCTAATTGGACCTGGGCGATTAGTCAGTTTCACAGATATTGCAGAATAGACTCCATGCATGTCAGAGGAGAGAGAGACCCGGGATGCGAGTCGGGTCAGGTATTTTCTGGATCCAAACAGATCCAGTCATAAAAATTGCTCTTTTCCACTGGGACACCAATACCCTGAATGATTTTTTTTTTTGTTTTTGTTTTTGTTTTTGTTTTTTTTTGTCTCATGGCCAACCTGCCATAATAAAATATGGACGCGGACCCTCACAAGGTCCTGTGTAAAGCCTCAGGTAGACCCCTGAAGACCTCTACAGGTGACCTCCAAGTCTCTCTCCTCACCTGTCCTGTATCTTCAAGAATTGTCTCGTCGTTATTTATTGAAGGAAGGTTCGCTAAGCACACACACTGATTTTCCCTCGTGCCCTCTCTTATGTGCACCAAATTGCTCTTATTCACAGCTAGCAGCATCTGAGGCGCTCCTCTCTAATAATAATTGAGGAACGATGATGAACGGCTTTGTCCAAGAACGCCTCAACGGTGGTTTTTCTCAACCTGTCCGACCTTTCGTCTACGACTTGCGTGGCTCAATATTAAGTTGTTCCTTGACCACTGAGGAACATGTCTGGAGCGTGTAATAAATCATGTGTTATGGGTGGAATACATTACAGAGGCTCCTCGGCAAATGTCTCGCGTTATACCTCGACATGGGGATCTCGTGAATAATAAAAAAGTAATAAAAGAGTTCTTCAACTTTCTTCTTTGAAACAATCGCCACTTTCTTTCTCCCTGCAAAAGTATACTGCTGCTGCCAAGCCCTTAAATCCTGTAATTGTAATCCTGCTTCAATCAGCTCCTTTTTCCTCCCTGTGTAAAGATAAGCCCAGCATTTATGGTCCTTAACCCCCCACCCCTCCAACACTCACACATACCTACCCACACCCTCTAATTAATATGCGGCAGATAAGTACTTGTCTGACAAATTCGTTCGTTTGACCTTCCAGGTTTTACACTAAACTGTCTGCAGGCGATGCCAGTTCTCGGCAAGTTGAGAGAGTTCCCTAGAGTTTCTGCAGCGAGATGGGCCTCTGTTTCTCTCCGATACCATTTAATTTGGAAAGCACTGTCTCTATCTTTCTCTTTCTGCCTCTGTCACTCTCTTCTTTGTTTCTTTCACTCAGAAAATGTCCCCCCCCCCCCCCCCTCTCTTGCGCTTTCTAAAATTGTCTTCTGACTTTCATCTAGTGCGCTCCATTACTTAATTGTCCCTAATTGCTTAATTACAATTTCAAATGAACAATTCTGGAGGTCAGAGCGAGTTGTTAATTGAAGCATCAATCACAACGGCGGGGTCTTGAGTCCTGTCTTGCTCTGATTGACAGGACATTAAGTGACGGTTATAGCGGAGCCTGGTCCTGACATTGTGACGCTGCACGGCTCTTATTACTGACACCCTCACCCTCATCTGCCGTCCTCCAGATGATGATTTGAGCTGCGTTTGGGTTAAATTGAATTTCTTTGAAATGGGCAGAATTAGTTTGAATTAAATCAACTAAATTGATTTGATTTGATTTGATATGATATGATTTGATTTGATTTGATTTGATTTGATTTCTGATCATCTAGTATAAAGTACACACTTTATCTAGATTATTTCAATGTCACTTACCGACCAGACGCGTTTTCGCACCGCAGGAACTTTTTCATAGTTCTAAAAACTTTTGGAGGAACCCTCCCTTTTTTCGTGTCCGCTCTGCAGGAACTAGGAGCAATCGCAAGTGTACGGTAAATGTTCCAGATGTGAGTGCATGGTGATTGGTCCACACAAGCCAATGCAGCAGTTAACGTGTCTTTATTTACACAAAATTTATTTCCAAAACATTAACACATTAAAAAAAAACAGTGCCCCTCCGCCCTGGCCTCTCCGCAGACTCAGACCGACCCTCGACCGTAGCACAACTTGGTGCCAATAAAAAATTAGCCAATTAAAATAAAACCCAATAAAAATAGTGTTTCTATTGTAAATGAATTTATTTCATTTATTTTATTTCATGACATTAATTTAATGAAACAAAAAATCCCCGTGCGGTGTGCCGATGCGAGCCCTTGTCTTTATGAAAGTCGGAACAAACTTTTAATTTACGTTTTGGAGATCTAATATGAGTTAAGGTTCAGTAACTGGATTGTTAATTTCTCACCTCAGATTTGTTCAGAAAAAGATTTTGATGGCCTGATAAGGTGGAAATAGGTGAAAGTTACAGAGTAATTACAATACAGACACGGAAGTCGTGCTGAAACCCCATTGGCTTACGTCACTTAAGCCTTTCTACAACCAGAAAAAAAGCCCTTGGAGGTATTTAGTTCTCAGTTCCCCTCAGGGAAAGGGGCCTAATTCAAGTTTTGATCCATAAAAATATGTTACCATGATTTTGCTGAAGAAAACACAAGTAATGGATGACCTCCAATTAGTAAAGCAAGTTAGCAGAAAATCTCCCATTAAACATTTGGGCGGTGTTATCAGTGTCCCACTGTCCATTACTGCTTGTCTTTACCAATTCCACTGCTGACTACTGAGTGTTTCATTGGCTGTTTTGCTGGTTGGTTAGCTGACTGCTTGGCCGAGTGGCATATTGGTCATACGGCTGTTTGGCTGACTGGCTGAATAGCGGAATGGCTGACTAGTAGGCTGACTGGTTGTCTGGTTGGTGACTGACTGGATGAATGGTGGATTGGCTGTATGGCTGGTTGGCTGGTTGGTTAGATGACTGGTTGGCTGACTGTTTGACCGGCTAGTTGGCTTGGAACCCCCTCCCCGCCCTCCCCCAATGGTCCATTGCCTAATGGAACCAGCGCTCCCTTTACTTCCCCGCATCGTGGCTCTCTCCCTCGTTCACACTCTATTTCTCCCCTCGCCCTCTCTCCTCTCCGTCGACTCCACCACCCCCACTCTCTTTGCGCCATTTAGCTTTTCCCTTCCGTTTCTTTCTCTCTCTCTCTCTCTCTCTCTCTCTCTCTCTCCCTCTCTCTCCCTCTCTCTCTCTCTATCTCTCCCTCTCTCTCTCGTTTTTTTTGGATGTTGTTTTTCTGTTGCCTCCCCCTCTCCTCCTCCTGCTCGTCTCCTCTGGGGATCCATCCATCAGGTTGTCGGGGGCTGCTCGCGGCTCACTCCCAGCCTCCATATTTCACCGCCAGCCAGCCGCGCAGCTGACAGCACAGCCACAGCCAGGAAATTGCTTTAGCTGTGAGCGGAATTTCAAACACAGCCACACTGCATTGGCTGTGCCACCCGAGCCCTGCGTTGCACCCTCCCTCCCCCACTCTCCCCCGCTCTCTCTCACCTTATCTTGTCTTTCTCTGTTTCTGTGATTGTCTCTTTCTCTTAATGTTTGCCTGTTTGTATCTTACTTTTCTGCATTCTCCCATCCCCATCTCTCTTCTCTCTTCCCCTTTTTCTCACTTTCGTCCCCGTCTCCCTGTCTCTGTTTGTCTTTACATGTTCCCTGTGTTCATTTTTTTTCTCTTCCGTGCAGACTTTCCATGCACGCCTTTATCTATTTTATTCTCTCTCTCCTTCTGTCCTCCCTCGCCTCTCTCTCTCTCTCTCTCTCTCTCTCTTTCTCTCTCTCTCTCTCCATTGCTCTCTCTCTGCCTGACGACCCACAGGGAACAAGGTATGGTGTGGAATGTGTAATGAGAGGGGCATGGAGGAGAGTGGGAGAGAGATGAAGAGGATAGAGAAGTGGTGGGAGAAGAGGATGGGAAGGATAAGGACTAGAGGAGGAGGGGAAAGGGGATGATAAGAGACAGGGAGAGAAGGTGAGAGGAAGGAGGCTGGTTGTGTCTTCATAGAGGCATCATCATCAGGTTGGAGGGTGTGTGTGTGTGTGTGTGTGTGTGTGTGTGTGTGTGTGTGTGTGTGTGTGTGTGTGTGTGTGAGGGAGGGAAGTATGTCATACACCGTCATTTAATCTCAGCTCCATAAACTTCTCCAAGCTCATTGATTATTATTGGTCTTTTATTGTCTTTCATTTTATTGCATTGTGTTATATATATTTTTACTGTGCTTGCAGTGCTGCACACTATAATAATAATAATAATAATAATAATAATAATAATAATAACAATACAGTACAGTCTTTATTCTACAGTCTTTATTTGTCACGCAACACACCACACTACAACACATGCTTGCACACACACACACACATGCACATGCTTTGATGGTGGTCGGTGAAATGGATCCTCTGCTTTTGACCCATCCTGGCTTGTCCTTCCTCCGGGGGCACAGCCAGGAGCAGTGGGCAGCGTACGTGGACGTGCCCGGGGACCAGGTGATAAGTGTCCATCGCTGGTCAGATGATGATGGGTGCATGTTTTTGGTGGGGGTCCTTACTGACGTGAGGTGGAGGAAACCCCATGTGAGCACGGGGAGAACATGCAAACTCCACACAGAAAGGCTCCTATTTGGGAGATAACCCGCCGGAGCACCGTGCCAACAGCGCCCCAGGCGGGAATCGAACCCAGAGAGAGAGAGAGAGAGAGAGAGAGAGAGAGAGAGAGAGAGGAAGAGATATCTCCTAGCTCCAAGTCTATATCCTACACTGTCCGAGACTCCTAGGCTCTATACAGTCTCCTAGAGTGTCTTCTTTCTGCTAGACTCCTACATTGTCTCCTGTAGTGACTCCCATACAGTATCCTTGTCCTAGTGTCCTAAACTGTCTCCTCGCTCTTAGATTATATCCTACACTGTGTTCTAGATCTTACAGTCTCCAAGACTGTCTCCTCGAACTTACACACACACACACTCACACACACACACACACACACACACACACACACACACACACACA
Organism: Zeus faber; assembly: GCF_960531495.2. Classification (NCBI taxonomy): domain Eukaryota; kingdom Metazoa; phylum Chordata; class Actinopteri; order Zeiformes; family Zeidae; genus Zeus; species Zeus faber. The sequence goes on from NC_137193.1 coordinate 45,386,448, forward strand.
CACACACACACACACAGGGCCATCACACTTTCTACAGCAATTGCCTGGTTATCTTAGAGGCTGTGTGTGTGTGTGTGTGTGTGTGTGTGTGTGTGTGTGTGTGTGTGTGTGTGTGTGTGTGTCTACCTGAGTCTGTGAATCTATGGATGGTACAACTTACATCCAAAAGCTGTCCCTTGAGTGACCCCCCCCCCACCGCCTTCCATCACTATCTCCTGGGAACTTAAACTGAGAGAGAGAGAGAGAGAGAGAGAAAGAGGCCTTCCCTTACTCCCAGTAGACCAGCTCAATAGAAACCATTGAGAAATATTTAGTGTTTCTCTTTCCTCTTCCCATGAACCTGTGATCGTCTCTCTCTCGCTCTCTCTCTCTCTCGCTCTCTCTCTCTCTCTCTCTATATATATATATATATATATTTCTTAAATCCTCCCTGTTTCCCCTCTGTGTCTCTTTTTCATCTCTAAACTGTCTCTTTTTTTATTACAGTCCTTTTTTCTGTTTCCCTTTCGCTCTCTGCCACTCCTATGCTATCCTCCCACTTGCTCTCTCTCACTTTCATTCTTTCTTTCTTTCTTTCTTTCTTTCTTTTATCTTTCATTGATTCTTTCCTTCTTTCTTCCATTCTTCGTTTCATTCTCTTCATGTCTCTGCTTCCTATCCGTCAGAGGGTGAGTTTGGAGTTCTACATTGACGTGCACGCCCACTCCACCATGTTGAATGGCTTCATGTACGGCAACGTGTTTGAAGAGGAAGAGCGCGTTCAGAGGCAGGCGGTGTTCCCCAGACTGCTGTGTCAAAACGCTGCTGACTTCTCGCTTGTAAGTCACGCCAAAATGCACACACACACACACACACACACACACACACACACACACACACACACACACACACACACACACACACACACACAAAGAAAGACGCACATACAGTATACAGGGATATACTGTAGCTTCATAAATACTGGCCTTCAGAATTACCCTTTTATTTAACACTACACAGTTAATTGACAACTAACTCAAAATAATCATTTTAATCTCGTGCTGATGGTGTTTTCTTCCCAATTGGAAAAGCCCCTTCCCAATCCAGTAGCCTGTTTTCAGACATACTCCCTATCTTGGCTGAAGATATTGATAAGCATATACTAAAACAATTTCCGTGTTAGCAGTGGCTAATAGTAAAATACTATGGTGGATCAAGGAGGTCTTTTTCAGGTGTTGATAGAAATTAATACTCAAAAATAAAAATAAGTATAATGTATATATATATATTTGTATAAATTATGTACATCATACAATATAATAATAATAATAATAATAATAATAATAATAATAATAATAATAATAATTATTATTATTATTATTATTATTATTATTATTATTATTATTATTATTAGTCGTAGTAGTAGTAGAAGTAGTAGCAGTAGAAGTATTATAAAAATAGTAAATGTATATTATTTGTAACTCACTTTTCATTTAATTAAAAATCTCAATGTGCAAATGAAGTGAAATAAAGCAGGCACACGCTCTAGACCCCATGAGTAAAGGAAGCATGATGCATTGTGCAGGAAAAAGACCATCTGTGCTGAATTGAAAGCGCCTGTAACACAAAATACAACTGTACATTAAATACACATTGAGAACAAATATTCATTAGCTTTGCATGAACGGAATCCAGTTCTGTGCACACCATAAATATATGGGGAATACATGTCCCAAGTGTACAGAAAGAGACAAACACAAACACACACACACCTGAATATATAAGCACAGGAATAGAAAAGTCTAAAAAGAACAGAACTTAGAGAAAATAGAAGAGGAGAGAAGGAAAGAGAAGAGGAGAGGAGAGAACAGAAGAGAAAAGAAGAGAGGAGGGAAGGGAAGGGGAGAGAATAGAAGAGGAGAGGAGAGGAGAGGAGAGGAACAAGCAGAAGGGAAGAGGAGAGAAGAAAAGAGAGGAGGAGAGGAGGGAAGAGGAGAGGAGAGAACAGATGATGAAATGAGAGGAGGGGAGGGGAAAGAAGAAAAGAGGAGAGAGGAGAGGAGAAGAGGTGAGAAGAGAACAGCAGATGAGAGGAGAGGAAAGGAGGGCAGAGAGGAACAGAGGAGAGAAGAGAGAAGAGGTAAATTAAAATTTGTAAACATAATAAAAAGAATCATGAAGAAAATTAAGAGAGAAGAAAAATTGGAAGAAATAACAAGGGAGGAGACGAAGGAAACGTTCATGTGATCCCAATCTAACTTCCATCTGTTCAATCCTCGCCACCCCTTTTTTCCTCCTCTCCTCTCCTCTCCTCTCCTCATCCTCCCTTCCCTCACGCTCTGATTTTGGTTCCTGTGACCTTCATCTCTGTGTGACAGTGACATTTCACAGCAGGGCCACTTACGCACACCATAAAGAATAACCTTTATTGGCCGTTCACACGCCACTTTACCTGCCTGCACAGACGGGCCTGACTGACACCACACGCACACACACACTCACACACACACACACGTACGCACCCACGCATGCACACACACACACACACAGATGCTTATGGAAATGTCAGTGATTGTCAGTGTGGACAGGTTAAACTGGTTGGACTGGTCGGATTAAACGGTACCTTAATAATGTGTCATTTTGTGTGTGTGTGTGTGTGTGTGTGTGTGTGTGTGTGTGTGCGTGTGTGCGTGTGTGCGTGTGTGCGTGTGTGTGTGTGTGTGTGTGTGTGTAACTTGTCTGTACATGTGTTGTGTGCACAGGTAAGTAATAGTCCCCTATATCCACCTACCAGCTGCTGAAATACCACCGCCACTGCTGAATTTATTTTATTTTTTTTAAGAGTAGAGGAGAGGATAGGAGAGGAGAGGATAGGAGAGGAAACGAAAGTAGAGGAGAGGAGAGGAGATGAAAGGAGAGGAGATGAGAGGGCTCCATCTTATCTCTTTAGAAAGTAACGTTATATTATTTTGCCCTGTGGACGCTTCATATCTGGGTCAATTCACACACCTGTGAGTGAATGAATATAAACAAGAAACTTTGCCTGATCGTGTCAGCACAACGATTATAACAACAAGCATCGTGTAGATGTCAACAATGAAGCGAGCAACGCTGATCATGGATTCAGGATTATCATTTGGCAAAGGGAAAACAGTCCTGCAACTTCACGTGAGTATCGCACAGTGATGTTACAGCAAATGCAATTATTTGATCGCAATACGTAAGGAAACATGTGAGAAATAAACAACAATCTTCCTGGAGACGGACCTTACTATGCGCGAGGGCCACCGTGATGGGTGAAAGCTGTCAATCTCAAAGACAACTGACAGATTCCCTCACCTGCCCTCTCTCTCCTTCCCGTCTTCTTCTTCTTTTTCTTTTTTTTCTACTTTGGAACAAGTGCCCCAGTTAAGAAATTGCTGACATCCTCCTCATACATATTATATAGACAGGATTCCTTAAAATAAACGTCATCGCATATTCACCCTTCTGTGGACCGATCTCGGAATTGACAATTTTTGGGGTTTTGAAGTGCACCAGGAACATGGTCCTCACTTACTGTACCAGGTGTACTCAGACCTCACTTTGATACCAGTACAATAATGCGTGTGTGTGTGTCTGTGTGTGTGTGTGTCTGTGTGTCTGTCTGTCTGTGTATGTATGTATGTGTGTGTGTGTGTGTGTGTGTGTGTGTGTGTGTGTGTGTGTGTGTGTGTGTGTGTGTGTGTGTGTGTGTGTGTGTGTGTGTGTGTGTGTGTGTGTGTGTGTGTGTGCGTGCCTCTGTGACAGCTGGCCTAGGGGTCAGTTCTTTGACTGGGCTGTTGTCCCCGTGCCAATTCAGCACAACTTGCAGCCCAGTGTAGCAGCGGTGCTGAGTCCCACCGGTGGTCGCCAAGTCTGCATTTCAGCACAGCAGCCCTCACTGCGGCACAGCAGAGTGACATTGAATGGAAACTTTTTCTACACTCCTCCCAAGACATCATCATATTTTGTATTAAAGCTGACATGTTCAAACTAAAAATAGTTGCCTTTTTTTTTTTTTTCTTTTTTTTTTTTGTCCTCCTCCAAACTTTCGCAATTTTTACAACCGGTGCTCTGTAATGACATTGTATCATCAGCAAGTGTAGTAGAAATTCAGAATTTGAGTTGGTCTGTGTTATTCCATAAACACACTGTAAGACACTGAAGAAACCAATCACATTTTTCTATGATGGAAGAAACCATTTTGACAACAGCAGTTTCACTGTGTGTTTTTACCTGCTCTGAACATCACTCAACCAGCACTGACCGACTGCTAAATATTAATGCAATTTACAATTCATTCCAAAAAAATGTTATTTTGTATTTTATTTTCAGCACAAGACATTTATAAAAGAAAAACTACATGAAAAAACAAATATATATTAACATTGAATTAATTACTTAAAAAATGAAAGTATGATCATCTTCCAACTGATGATTTCAGCAAAACACATAGAGCTCCATAGTATATATAAAAATGGACGATTAGAGAAGAAGAGTAGAGGATGTTGGAGCCAATACATCGATCAAGTGACTGATTTTTTACTGATTTTGTGTATGATTCTCTCTTGACTGTGGTGTTGTGTGTTGTGTTGTGTTTGGCGTGTGTTTCCAGTCCAACACATCATTTAACCGCGACTCTGTGAAGGCTGGTACGGGCCGGCGCTTCCTGGGCGGTCTCCTCGACGACACGTCCTACTGCTACACACTGGAAGTTTCCTTCTATAGCTACATGGCGGCAGGCAGCGCGGCCCCTGTCCCGTACACCGAGGAGACCTGTATCCTTCAACACTCACCTGAGTGTGTGGGTTCGTGTGTGTGTGTGTGTATGTCCAGGAAAATGATAAATGTCAATGATGAAGATGGAGACCAATAAATATTATAATATAATAATATTATGTTCCATAGTGTACCCTCACTCTCTCTCACCCACACCCACACACGCACACACACACACACACACACACACACACACATACACACACACACACACACACACACACATTCACACACCCATTAACCACCCCTCAAGTTCAAGTTCAAGTTCAAGAGATTATTAGTCACAGCCACTGGCCTATCGATCTCTCAATCATTGGAGAAGTCATTATTTTAGTGTGTGTGTGTGTATGTGTGTGTGTGTGTGTGTGTGTGTGTGTGTGTTTACAGGGATGTGTCAGGTCCTGTGCAGCCACTAGAGAACCATGTTGCTCTTTTGTTGCATCTTGTTCTGATAGATAGGCAGTGACAGAATAGGGATGAGATAGCTGCGTCCATTGATTTAATTTACAAAGGAGAGGTGAGAAGTCTATGTGTGTGTGTGTGTGTGTGTGTGTACGTGTGTGCGTGTGTGTGTGTGTGCGTGCGTGTGCACGTGGACTTAAGCGTGCATGTGGGTGCTGTAACAACAAACAAGATGAAAAATCTGTTTAGTGCTTAAACACTCACACATCCATCGACATCCAAACACACACACACACACACACACACACACACACACACACACACACACACACCACATACACACACACACACACAAACATATCTTACAGGATTCAAGGTTGCAGGCATCTTAATAGAGAAAGAAGAGGAGTTTTCTTTCACTTGACCTTCTCCGGGAGCTGAAAAACTCCAGAGAACTGGCCAACGCGTCTGCGATCCCGCCGATAAAGTGAGGTGGGGATGGAGGTGGAGGTGGAGGTGGAGGAAGGGGAAGCGGAGAGATGGAGCCCAAGATGCAGAGAGCCAGATAAGAACCCTACATATTTAAAGTACATACTTCCCCGTCCACTTCATCCTGCAGTTCAGGGGCTGAATCCCCTCCCCCACACGCAGCCCCAGTGCCCTCTAGTGCCTGGAGGCGGCATTGGACACAGCTGCATGACGAAAAGTTGGAGAACGTTCAAACAGGATCTTTGTCATTGATCTCTGAAAGGAACAGGGAGGTGATGGGGTTTTGGTGTTGGGGACGTAGATGCAGTTTGACAGGAAATAGAGTGGTATTGAAAGCCTTTTGTGAATTTAGTCATAGATAGATAGATAGATAGATAGATAGATAGATAGATAGATAGATAGATAGATAGATAGATAGATAGATAGATAATACTCAGCATAAACACTCTGAAGTACATTACACCTCACCACACATCACATTTTGTGATTTTTTAGATATTGTCTTTATTTTCGGGTCTTTGAAAACTTGATGAGGTGACAAACCAACCTTAAAATTATCTTCTTGGCCCCACCGACAATTAAGTTAACACATATTCTGGTATGTACAGTATGTATGTATATCATTTAGCTGTATTTTTTTAGTTGTTAAAGCAATGGCACTTCCACCTTTTCTGAACTAAAAATTCAGCAATAACTAATTAATTCAAGTAAGAAAATAGACATGAATAATAATAATAGTTTATCCTCTGTACATCAGAGGCCTGAATGTATGCATGTGTAGAGGGTAGGGACAGTCATGTTGTGTGTGTGTGTGTGTGTGTGTGTGTGTGTGTGTGTGTGTGTGTGTGTGTGTGTGTGTGTGTGTGTGTGTGTGTGTGTGGGGTGGACAAGGGTGGGCGTGGTGTTTCATGAAGGTCATATTGGAACAGTTACTCTGCTCAGAGGGAGGACCTCCTTGACCTTGTGTCTTGTGTGTGTGTGTGTGTGTGTGTGTGTGTGTGTGTGTGTGTGTGTGTGTGTGTGTGTGTGTGTGTGTGTGTGTGTGTCGTGGGGGTAACAGCAGGGTATTGAGGCAGCACAGGGACCCAGTGTAGAGTGGAGATTGGGGTCAGACGGGTTGAAGGAACCGACCATGTCGCTTTTCACGGCCCGGCAGCCTGCTCGATGGAGCGTGCAAATCATCAACAGAGACCTTTAGCATCTTGACGCCCCCACCTTTCCCACCTGACTCCATCAGGACACACACACACACATGCACACACACACACAAGCACTTTAATGCCCATAAAACGAATACATGACAAATAAATAATAACATGGGCCCCTGAACGCAGCGACCTTCCTTCCCCAAACACAAGAAAGCCTCCACCTCCACCCCTTCCACCCACCCCTCCACCTCCACCCCTCCTCCTCCTGTCCCCCTCCCCTCCTACTGCTGTCACTGGTCGCTGCCAAAATTGAAATCTTAACCTTTCTTGGAACCTTGTCTTTTGTAACAGTATGAAGGGCCTATGAACACACACCAGTGTGTGTGTGTGTTAGTGTGTGTGAGTGCGTGTATGTGTAGGTTTATAAATGGCCCGGCCTCCAAGGGATTTTTCCTCTCCTTTCCCACTTCACTCCATTTCTCCTCTCTCTTCTTTCCCTCTCTTCTTTTCTTCATACCTCATTTTCTCTCCTCCACCATTGTTTTCCCCCTATTTGCCCTGTACTTTTTTCTCCTCTTTCCTGCTCTCTTCCATCCGAAACCTCCGTCTCCCTCTCCTTCAGTCACCTTTCATCTTCCCATCATCCATCCAGAGCATAAAGGCTCATTATATCATCTGCTCAAGCTGAGAATCCTCTTTTTCGAAACAGCTGGAACAGCCTCCACGTTCCCTCTTTCTCCTCACTGTCCTCTAATCATGTAACACCTGTGTCTGTTTGTGTGTGTGTGTGTGTGTGTGTGTGTGTGTGTGTGTGTGTGTGTGTGTGTGTGTGTGTGTGTGTGTGTGTGTGGTGTGCTTATGAGATTGTGTATGTGTGTGTGACTTTGTGTCTGTGTTCTACATTCTACATTAACTTTGCTACATTAACTTTACATTAACATTAAATTATCGTTGCAGTAATATTCCACCTTGAAGAGACTGATGACTGTCTCCACGTTATTAAATTTCCCTCTCATCCACTTTTGGATGCGTCTACAAGTCCAGGCGGTAAAGTAGAAGCACTTTTATCTTGTGTGAGAGGCTTAGAGTGAATTGGTTCAAGGTTGAAAGAAACTGGGATCTTGTTCAAAACTCAGCTTGGTGCTATCCATTGTGTGTGTGTGTGTGTGTGTGTGTGTGTGTGTGTGTGTGTGTGTGTGTAGTTGGATTTGTGTGAGAGTGTGCTTGTTTGTGTGGTCGGGTGTGATAACCTGTGTATATGTGTGTGTTTTTCATGGGTTAGAGTGCACTCACTGTGACTTTCAAGACTTTTATATTCCATTCATAAGAAGTTTGAACATGCCACTCAGCTTTTTCTAGCTTCGCCCTGTGACCTTCCATTGGACCTTTCTACTTCCTTGTCCTGTATTCGAATGACGGGCTTCTGCTGCACTTTTGTCTGTCTCACTGAACAAGTTTGGCATTTCAGGAAAGTTACAAACAGATGGTGCTGGTTTCAACAGACCCCTATGGCAGCGGCGGCTGCGGCCGGGGCTGCGGCCGGGGCTGCGGCCGGGGCTGCGGCCGGGGCTGCGGCCGGGGCTAGGTGGCAGCAGAGTGCTTGAATCCTGAGGTGGGGGGGGGTTATTCGGGAAAGCTGTAATTAAATTAAGCCTCTTTCCGACTTGCACTAAAAGCCGTAAAACCACTGGAAATTGTTCCCTATTGACGCCATGTGAGAACCGGATCCGATCTAGATGTTCTGTAAAAGTCGTTCCCTAAATCCACCCACCCTTGACCTGGTATCATTTGGGAAAATGCCGGTATGGTTGTGAAATGGAAGTATGTAGGAAGTATGTATGGAGTGTGTAGGAATGGAAGCAGTAACATTGCTGTAAAGTAGGGGTGGAGCCGAATCAAAATAAAGCACAAATCGTGGGTTTTTAGGAATATTTATTTCATACAAATATTTAAATAATGATTTGGTTTCAACATTCGGAAAAATGGAGAGTCCGATCCGAACCGTGGAGCTTTGCTAGACAGAAAAAGAAAAGAAGAGAAACTGAACCATGTCCAGTCTCTACGGAGACAGGTCTTTATATTCTGATATTTTATTCTATTTCTACTTAAAAATGACACTCAGACCCTAAACCTTTCTTTTACAGCTGTGGTGCGACCGTGCACTGACATCGGGACCAAACACTTTGTTTGCCTGCCGGCTGCACCGCAGCTTGGTGGGTGCAAGCTGACAGGGAAGAAATAGAACGGGCGGAGAAAGTTCCTTCTCTGGAGGCAGAGAGTGTACAGTAGAGTAAAGGATAGGCTTACTTTTTTTGCCTTATTAAAATATTGGGTCCTATCATTTATAACGGACCATAGCACAACCTCAAAGAACGCTTCGCTATTGAGAAACTTACCTCTCTTCTGCAGTGTCTCACTGTGCTTGAATGCAGTCCAATCAGGAAAACATCTCAAACAAGAATTCTTGAGTCTTAAAAGAATATTAAATCTCTTTTTCAGGAAACTCATTATAATCACACATTTATATATTGCGATTTGAACATGTTTTGAATAACAGTAATATCACATTTTTATTTCTGGCAAATTCTGCAGCACATCTTAAGCATAACAGTGGCTACATCAGGTTGCCAGTGTGAAGCGACACAACTTCCTGTTTCTAGTCTCTTGCATTACCACGGATGTAGCCAAAACAGCTGATTTGTGTGCAAAACAAAATACACAGCTTATAACCTATACATTCTGATAATTGTGAGCTTCTTGTCTTTTGAAAAGGAGATTTAATGTGTTTTTAAGGTCAAAGTTTTGACCTGTTGTGCTGCATTTGCATGACGAGAGGAAGGTTTGTCCATCCTATCTCCACTTCCATGTCATCCATGTCATGTGTCTTCCTCTACTATAGACAGCAGGCTTATGAAAGGTCTGTTAGGTGAAGAGATATATGGGTCTGGCTTTGACTGTTGGCAGATGTTCAACATTACACACATAGCACACATAAGTGTTATGCACACACAAATACGATACACACACACACATACATGCATAAGCACACATTGTAGCTCACAGCTCTTTTCATCTGTGTGAAATGTCTCTGACAAGGCAGTGACACCCAAACACACGGCACTCTCTGACAGCGGGACTCCATCGGGGGCGTACGTGAATATCAGAACTGCCAATGAAACATTGTACGCATCACCAATCCTGACACCCAATGGACAGCCTTTGACAAGTATGCAAATCGTTTCACTCGCGGGCAAATATGCTCCGCTACCACCAACATCACACATCAAACATCATATCACACAGGCGTACACAAATTGGTACACACAAATGGACATGTGCTACTTTCCCTGCAATGTGTGCTTGTGCATGCCGGCTTGGGTACGGGTACACAGTACACGGGTACACCTGATAGTTCTCCAGTGAACCTCAACATGTTTTGGATGTCTCTATTGGTCTCTAAGCGTAATTGAACCTGTTCCTGAATAATCGGAATAATAAAAGGACTTTGGAAGATAATGCCAGAAAAGATCATCACAAAGGATGATGTGCCACAATCTTTTTTTGGGTAGGGAACGAAACAGGCTAGAAACAATGTCTCTCCTTACCTTAGAAAGTCCTCTCCCAAGGGATGCAAGATAACTCTCTTTACCCTTTAGGAGGGGAGAGGTCAGCAACATAATTGAAGGCTGTGACCCAAACAAAGCTATAAATAGTACCAAAAAAGTTTGTATTGCTAAGGTCCATCCTTCCTTTGTGTAGATCACTTTGTTCCAACTGTTCTAGTGAAGTTTTACATAGTTGCTGCTACTGTGTCTACTGTAGGTATTACTAGTGTCTGGGGATTTTATTTAAGTGTGCCTTCCCAAGGCATGAATCATTTTTTGGACTGGTCTTCAGCCGTACCATATATAATAACTAAATATGTGACATTCTCCAACTACCTCCTATTTCACCTATCAGCCGCATACATGATTCATTCAGAGTTCCAGAAATGTTTCCACCTGAAGGTCCCTAACCGCGCGAATAGGAACCAGCTTGTATTTATGTTTGTCTGCAGAAGGATGTCTGCAGACAAAGTCTTTGAATATGATTGGGACTCTTTTGGAGACAAACCACGTCCCTCTCTGTTTGATTGTTGTTGACCAGCCTCTTAATTAGCATTGCTGATTAGCTCTCTACGTGACATTGCGGTGACAGGACCTGCCAGAGCGATGTATTGATGGCTCTGATGTCCCCGACGTTCGTCCCCTTGTTAAATCCCATTCTACCTTGACAACATCCCACTGTCTTCTCATCCCTTTTGTCATTGGGGGACCTCTTTGTCTTTCAGGTTGCCTGTCTCCCGAGGTGCGAGAGGGACACGGCAAACAGCTGCAGTAAACAAATCACGTTGTCCATTTCCTGGTTGTCTCACAGTGCTGTCTGTTGTCAGCCTCTACAGTGGCACGCCCTTGAGAAGTGCCAAAGACCTCCTATCGATTAGACAACACCAGAGTGTGTACTGAGATATTAAAGAGCACGACAAATACCTTGGTGACAGGAAGACGTGCCGCTGACATCCTGCAGCATCCTCTGGAGAGCAACGACAACCAGGTAGAGGGCCGCCACGACCTCTGCAGCTCTGGATATCTATTCACCAATATAGTTTGAGAGGGCCCATGGAGTCTTTAATCCAGTTAGTAGCTATTACAAAAAGATGCGATGGGAATTTAAAGTCAACGCGTTGTCCGTTGCAGTAGGCTCTGGTGGCAGTAGAGAGAGAGAGCTGGTCGTCTAGTAATCTAAAGGTTGCTGGTTCGATCCCAGGCTCCTCCTGCTAGCATGCTGTAGTGTCCTTGAGCAAGATACTTAACCCCTAATTGCTCCTAATGGCTGCGTCCGTCGGTGTTTGAATAATTGTAAGTCGCTTTGGATAAAAGCGTCTGCTAAATGACTAAATGTAAATGCAAAGAAGAGTGCTAGACAGCACACAAACATGGCTGCACACAGGGCATCAGAGCTTGTGCCGAGGAGGAATTGCTGTTGATGGTGGTTGAACCGACGAGAGTGCCGAAGAGGGGAAAAGGAGCCGGTCTGTCGGCCCGTTCCATGCAGAGACAGGAGAGGGGGGGTTGGAGTTACGTCCTGCTCAGCATTTTAATACAGAGGAACTTACTGAACTATGGAACGGAGTCACAATGTGTAATTATTCTCCCTCATTCCAAGATTCTCTAAGAAACTGCACATTAATACCAATAAAACGTTACCTTTTATTTGTAAACTGAACTTTACAAAGACCCTGTTAATTTACAATAACATCACCAAACCTGAGTGAGCTATTTGTGTATTCTATTTTGTCTCTGCATCAAAAAGTAATTGGTAGACTTTGAATTGCACATCTGACTTGTGCCAATGTGACAATGTTGGCCAAATTTTTCAGAAATGAGAAGACAGAAAAACGGGGATCTTCCATTGCTTTCAATGCAATTCTTCAAGGGAATGTAAATGTGTGAATGATGTAATGTACGTTGGGCTGAATGCACCACCCTCTGCAGGGCCCGCCTGTCCTGAGCAGTACAGTTCCCAAACCAGGTAGTGATGTTGCCTATCAGGATGCTCTCTACTGCTCCAAAGTAGAAGGTTTTGAGGATCCTCACTGAGACCCGGAATTTCTCCAGCTGCCTGAGGTGGTAAATACGCTGCCTCGCCTTCCTTACCACCAGAGTGTCTGTTTGTAAAGTCCATGTTAAGTCCTCCGTGATGTGGACTCCCAGGTACTTGAAGCTGCTCACCCTGTCGACAGAAGTCCCAATAATCACCAAGGGCGCGTGCCTCCTCGGATGATTTCTCTCCTATATTCCGCAATCAGCTCCTTAGTTTTGCTGACGTTCAGGAGGAGGCTGTTGTCCTGGCACCAGAGTGACAGGTCAGCCACCTCCTCGTGGTAGGCCTTCTCGTCCTTGTCGGTGATCAGGCCCACCATGACAGTGTCGTCGGCTAACTTGATGATGGTGTTGGTGCCGGACCTGGCCACACAGTCATGTGTGTACAGGGAGTACAGTAGGGGGCTGAGGACGCAGCCCTGGGGGGATCCTGTGTTCCGGGTGAGGGAGCTGGACATGTGCCTCTCCACCCTAACCACCTGGGGCCTGGCTGTGAGGAAGTCCAGGATCCAGGCACACAGCGGAGTGTTCAGTATAGAATATATGTTCAGGATAGAATGAATGATAATGAATTTTCAATCAGGGGACCTAATGTGTGTCAAAATTAATGGTCTAAAGGACACCGTTTTCCTAGTTCTTTTATAAGTAAGTGAATCTGCCAGTCCATTGTAAATCATAAGATTTGACTATGGAAGCCAGTTGGAGTGACTGGTGGTTCAGGACAGGTTGCCTACTGTATAACCTCCTTTTTGGGTTTCCTTGCATGCCAAAAATGATGCACAGTTGAGCAGCTGATGTTCTCTGGATCTGTTCAGCTCCACCTGCCGTCACCAGCCAAGCTGGAGCCCTCTGACTGTTTACTGGCTCACACAAACACATGGCTTCATGCTGCAGCGGCAGCCCCGTACCGGGCCTTTTTCTGATTGTCCGGGCAGCAGGCCAGAAGCAGCCAATCAGGGCATCCTCTGTGTCTCCCAACATTTGTCCAATAGATGGAGTTCTCCGCGGAAGCCACCCGTCTATCACTAAACTTCCTGTAGTAGACAGTGAGTCGTGACAAGCCAAGCTGAGAGGCCATCTGCGCATGGTGTGGTCCAGGAGCTATTTCTGTCACAGAGCCGGTCTGGTCCGAGGCATCGGGGCTGGCGGCGCTAGCTGACGATCAAAGAGGAGAACCGAAACACCCCAAAACTTTTCTGAGGTCAAAATAGAGATGTCAAGTTTACCAGTGTGTGTGTGTGTGTACGTGTGTGTGTGTGCGTGCGTCGGTGTGCGTGTGCATGTGTCTGTGTGTGCGTGCGTGTATGCATGTGTGTGTGTGTGTGTGTGTGTGTGTGTGTGTGTGTGTGTGTGTGTGTGTTTGAAGGCAGTTTATTTCTGCATCAGAGAGTGAGCTTGATTTTTAACACCTTTCCCTTCAATAATTCCAACACTGATAATGAGATTTGTATTTAGTTTTCTCCTTTATACCATACATTCTTACGTTTAATCGAGGCCCTTTATATAAATGCAGCTTTAACTGATAACTAGTAATGATTCTGGCAATTGAGTGAAATTATTATTTTATGTTCTGGGGTGTGTGTTGTAATAAACAGCAGACCTGGGTTTTAGCCCTTGTGTTGACAAGCGTAGAAGGTTTTTGGTCAGAAATATACATTTCAAAAGAAGCACACACTCACGCACAGACCCCCGATCACTTATACTTTCACCTATTCTACTGTATAGTCTTTTTGTGTCAGGTTATTTGTAGGGTCCTTCCACTTCAGTTAAAGGCCAGAGTACCTCCACCACTGCACACACACAGCGGTAGTCGATGTGGGCTGATGCAGACAACCAGATGGGGTGTAAACACAGAGTCTGAAGTCGTGTTGAGAGCGTTGCCATCCACCTGCTGGGTGAAGAATGAAGACCCACAGAGACACTTAGACACATACACACACACATGCACACACAGACACACACACACCCACCCACACAAACATGCAAATACACCCTCAGAGGCAAAGGTGACAGACTGGCAGAAGTGTGGATCGCTCATATATTCAGTCTTAACCTGCAGGCAATACCCCTGAGTGTGTATGTGTGTGTGTGTGTGTGTATGTGTGCGTGCGTGAATGCGTGCGTGCGTTTGGGTGTTGTTGTGCGTATGTTTGGCTTGTAAGAGTCATGACAGAGTAAGCGGGCCGACGTCCACACCCAGACAACCCATTTAAGCCAAAGATTGATGGTTTAAAAGTTAACAGCTTTGGACAATAGCTTTTCACCCATATAGCAACTAAGATTTATGTGGAACAGGTCATTTTTTGACCATCAGAAAAAATGGAAAAATAAATATAAAAAACAACTGTATTGCCTTCCTGATTTTATTTGTTTTTGTTTTTTTATTTTTTATTTTTTTTGTCTTTCTGTGTAGGCCAGTTGTTTCAATCATTGGGCTCGTGACCGATAGACAGCCTGGGAGGGTGACAGACATCAACAAGGGAATGACAGGGGAAGGTGACAGATTATGTCTCTGTGTTGCTCCATCACCAGCCTCAGTCTGGTGAAGAATGGAGGTAGCCACGCTAAACAGCAATGCTCCGAGACAGGGGGAAACAGCTATCTGTTCTGTGATTGAACGGGGACTGATAGATGGATGGACGGAATGATTGTGGAAGGATGGATGGATGGATGCTAGATGGATGAATGGCTGATTGTATCATGGTAGATGGGTAGAGTCGATGGGTGGATAAATGGGTGGAGCGATGCATCCATGGATGGACGGATGATGGGTAGATGGGTAGGCGGATGCATGTATGGATGATGGATGGATTTATTGTGGAAAGATCAATGGATGGAAGCATGAATGGAATAATGGTATATGGGTGGATGCATGGATGGATGGATGTGTGGACGAATAGATGGATGGATGGATGTATATGTACTGTGCTGATATAGATTATCAGATGACATGGATGCAGGTGATGGTTGACTATTAAATCGGTTATTATTTTCATGATTCTGTTCACACAAATCACATTTTCTTGTTTCTCTTTTTCTTCTGAACCATCACGTGGTGTTGGGAAACAGCTGGTTTCCTGAGTTTTCCATCCTCTTCCTCATCGTAGCCACTTTGCCTTTATAACCAGTTCCATCGGCCTAATGATCAAAGACTTAGGCGCAGCGTTTGCTGAGGCAGGGCTGTTTTATAAAATTGTTGAAGTTATTGATATTGCTCCTAATGTTGTGTGGGCGGATTGCTGAGGAGGGTAATGTGTGTGCTCATGCCCTTTGAATTTCAATAAGCCCTGAGCAATAAGTAATCGCTGTTGTGTGATTCATGCCAGCCACATGCATTTGGCTGACGAGACTGAAATGGTGTTGATTTGGCTCTACTTAGCGCGAAGCACTGTGTGTTGTACCGAGTGGATTTACGCTGGCCATTTTTCCTCAGCAGCCACTCAAGTTATTTACCGCCACTCCCTTGCTATGTTTGGAATAGAGGTGGGGAATTGTACGGGCTCTTTGTACCGCTTTATTTTATACTCGTTCAGGATCCTCGCAGAGATTTAGTGATTTGAGAAAAAATATATATTTGGTTGTGTAACACAAAGATCGCTCCACCAGAGACATTGGAAGTGGTAAATCTCTGCGCTCTCCGTGAGGCCGTCACACTATTTGTAAAGATGAGTTCTTTATGTTGCTGAGTTTCATTTAGTGACTGACTCTGCAGCTTATCATCTGAAGTAAGCAATAAGATAAGAGAAGAGGAGAGAAGGAAAAACGTGATTAATCCCGGTGAGGAAATTCAGGAGTCAGCCTTAACCAGCTCCTCATCAGACATGAAGCTCGGCAGGAACGTGGCCAGAACCTTCCTGGATTACTACAAACTCAACAACCTGATAAAGGACAGCAGGCCCGCTCACATCCAAAGGTAACCAGTTAAACACATCTTTGTGCAATGGACAACAGCATAAAAAAATCAGTGTAGGTGATTGTGTAAATCATTTAGTATTATCTCCTTTAATCCACAAAATAAGCAATTGTGTCACTTCCTTCTATCTAAGGGCGTTTCTTTCGTACCTTAACTTTTTTTTATTCTGCTGCGCTCGTACAGATTTTTCTTTTCATAAATACAAAATTGTTCCAGGGAACGCATCATTATGTGGATGATTATCATATGATAATAATAATTTTCTTCTCCCATTTTTCCAAACTTCGTTTATCGGCTTTATCAAACACACACACACACATATATATATATATATATATATATATATATATATATATATATATATATATATATATATATATATATACACACACACACACAATATTTTTGTTTTTCAGCTCTGAGGTGGCATCCCAGACGGGCAAAGCTAATGTGAGGACGAGCCCAGACGATAGAGGGAAAATGGACGCCGAGGAGGCAAGGAAGAGCCAAGGCATCAGACAGTAGGAGACAGACAGACAGACAGACAGACTGACTGACAGACAGACAGACAGACAGACAGACAGACAGACCGAGCCTGAACATTTATAAAACGCAGAGCTGTGTAACAGAATCATCCTTCACACTTCATTGCCTTCGGAAGCACCACATCTCCCCGGCCATAAAGACTTCTATCTCCACATCTCACACTCCTAGAACAATGGAACGCGCTGTTCACAGGACCACCAT
>NC_137193.1:45403767-45553767 GCF_960531495.2 Zeus faber
CACGTTGCCTTCTGCTTCTAGTGTCTATATGGAAATTTGTAAATAATTGCATGCACTTTTACTGTTGTTATTATTTTTTATTATTATTGTTACCGTGATTTTTTTGCCTAAAGGTTGTATATGTCTGCAACAGGGGTGCATAAAGTAAAAATAAATTAAGGGAATTTTGAATGTTGTGTGTGTGCATGGTTGTGTATTTTTTTGTTGTGAATTATTTTGAATCAGTTTTATTTAATGTCAATATGTATGAAATATTATACTAATGTTGTGACAAAGTTTTGTTTATTTTAAAATTTGGATGTGGATAAAATGGATGTGGATAAAAATGGATAAACTCGATGTGGGCATTGCAAATCTTTGGCGTCTTTGTATTATTATGTGCGTATGTTATATTATACAGATACTCCTCACTTAACGACCGAGTTAAGCGCCTAGGACCAGGACGTTTAAGCGATTTGGTCGATAAGCGAGGACCGGTGTTATTTCACGGTAAGGGGGCGTGGCCATTGTGAACGCTAGTGTCGCGAATACTGACAGACTGCGGTAAAGAGACTGAGAACGGTGATGAGATGTATACAGTGTATATAGTATATATAGTGTATATAGTATATATGGAATATATATAGTATATACATTGTATATAGTATATAAGGTATATATCATGTTTATATAGTATATAAAGGGTGATGCGCGATGAGATGCTTGACGCTGAGACGCCGCGCACGCAGCACAGACGCACAATACAGACTGGTCGGAGAGCTGGGAGGTCGTTAAGTGAGGAGTACCTGTTATTTTTAAAATATTATATTACTTGTATTTTATTCTTATAATTATAGGTATATACGTATTATATGTGCGTGCGTGTGTTCGCGTGTGCAGGCGCGCGACCTCTCCCTTTTCCTCCTCTGCGCGCGACCGCGGTTCCCCACGCGCGACGTTTCATTGGCTGCTCTGGGTCAAGTGACCAGATCTCCGCCCTCTCCACTTCCTGTTTCGCAGCCATGACAACAAAGTTTGAAAATGAAGGAAATCACTGCGGTGGGAAAGAAGATTTCCTCCGTCAAGTCGCATCCAAAGTGTCTGAAATGCAGCGTCTACTTGGACATACAGGCTGTGAGTTCCTACATCTTCTCTTTTGAGTTACATTTAAAATCTAATGTTTTACTCGATTACGTTTCTAACGGTCGTGTTTAAAACGAAACAAATAGATTTATATTCATCCAAGTCAGGGACCGGATCTAACTGATCTGACCCTAAACTGCCGTTTTAGGATTGCTCATCAATGATTCATCAGGTCCATATCCTTAAAATTACTGTGACACCACATACGCTATTATATTGGAATTTGTAATGAGGATATGCACTTAGACAAAAGGTACAGTATGTAATTTATGCCTTATTATAGGATCTGTTATATCCACTACCACTGGAGTACTTTTACTTTTAATACTTTGAGCACATTTAAGAGTATGCACTTATATACTTTTGCTTAACTACAAATGTCAATATGGTACTTTTTTTTTTGTCTGAGTACAGGGTACTTTTACTGCAGTGAAGGGTCTGTGTTCCACTACTGTCAAATAAGAAGCTCTGACACAAGACTCTGCTGACGTCATCTTATAATGTCTTAAAATAATGGAGTGGGAGTATGCATGTATGATAATACACAGGCTAAACAAGCTTAACATTTTGTATAAGAAATGTAAACATCCAACTTCCTGTTGTGTGGAGGTCTCCTGCCCAGGAGCGATTTTAGCCCGACAGGAGGACGTCTACCTCAGTGTGCGCATCATGGGGCAGTGCAGGAAAACCCGTTGCTTCTCGCCCGAATTCCCACTGCTCTTCCACCACAAAATGCTCTTTGTTAAGGTGAGAACTAGCAGACAATCACACTGCTCACTCGCTGCCTCCCCGACTGGGCCACGAGCTGCATGAGCTCCTAACTCCCCAGGACTAATGAGTTCAAATTCAACAAGAGATGGTCTTGAATGTTCCCCACAATGATGGAACATATGCGATCAATTTTCTTAACAATGGGGGCCGCCCTGCTCAGATCAGCCTTCTATCCTCAAACTATTCATTGCCATGTTGTTTTTAAATCCTTCCTGTTTAAATGCCCGTGATAAACGTCCAGATTGCTGAATAAAACCAATTTATCTCTGTGGATTATTCAACCAGACATTCCCAGGTGTGGTTGACCCTGCTGATGTGTGTGAACAACTCGGAGGTAAGTGGAGTCCGGGGAGTTTCTCCCTCATCCCTTCCGGACTCATTTGCTCGAAAAGCTCATAGGCTATTAACTGTGATAGTGATCATTAGCTCACTGTCTCTCCATGTTTTTGCCCGTCTTAGCTGACACCACATCTTTCGAGCTGATTCAGCTGGTGCCTCCAGGTAAGCTTTCTGATGATGCCGCAGAGACAGGCTGTGCGCCACTTTATTCAGTCAAAACATTTGCAGAGATTAGAGATTCAATCTCAACTTTGTGTACGGGTGTTTGTGTCTCTGTTTCTGTATTTTGCTGTCTTTGACTTTAGAGGGAAAGATCCTGTCCACAGTGGAGGAAAACACCAGAGACTTCCTCTTCCCTGGAGCCGGACCGACCTCCAGAGATGAAGCTCCAGAGAGAGAGATCCTGATGAAGAGCAGCTCCTCATTTATCGTATGTTCTTTCTTTTTCCAAACATTTAGAAACAAGTATTTCTCACTATTGTTGCTTTCTTAAAGGGGACCTGTTATGCTCCTTTTCCACAAGTTAATATAGGTATCTATGGCCCCCAAAACATGTTTTTGAAAATTTTTGCTGAAAATACTACTCAGATTTTGCGTTCGAGCCATTCTAACATGCCTCTAAACCATCCTGTTCTAAGATGGCCTGATTTTGAGGGTCCCTCTTGAGGCCCCTAGTTCCGTTCAGCACTAGTTCCGGGTTCTGTGAGCCAATGGGGTTTGAGCATGGCTTCCGGGTTTCGTTGTATTTACTCTGTAAACTTTCATTCATTTCACCAAAATCACTCCACCAAAATCCATCTCTGAACAAATTTGAGGCAAGAAATAAGCAATCCAGTGGCTGAATCTTCACTCATATTAGAACTACAAGGCCTCATTTAAAAGTTTGTTCCAACTTAAGTTGCCGACACCGCACCAGGGATTTTTTTTCTATGTGTAAATGTCGGAAAATGAAATAAACTACATCTACAATAAAAACACACTATTTTTATCGGCCTACAGTCTATCTGCTATTATACTGTACTTTTATTTTTTTCAAGTCTTGCTGGGTGATGAGCCATTCTTTTCTTTTGTCAAGTTTTACAGTATTATGTTGTGTTTGTTTAAGCTGCCCTCTCCTGCTACCGAAAAATGTTTCCCCCTCCATGTAAGAGATAGTCTATGCTCCTCCCTCGCCGGGAGGTGCCCTGGCTGAAAAGGAGCGCACCCACTGTCATGTCACAGATTCACAAAGCGAAGGCACACACGTGTTGGTCGGACTGTGAGCTTTTATTTCAATAAGTTATTGTACTATTATTATTTGTGTGAAATATACTGGTTATACCTGTTCTCCACAAAAATAACTAACAATAGTAATGATGTTATTTATTTTTTATCGTGCAACATTTTTAAAATATCATATATATAAATAAATAAATAAATATAAGCTAAAATGTATATATGAATTACCCACTATCCTGAACATCTCCCCTCCAATCAGATGAACTTATGCAACCCCCCCCCCCAGTCATACACACAGAGCAGTACACTACTTATTTGTGGCTACTTAAAACATTTTTTTACACCTTTTTAACTTGGAAAAAAAAAAAGTTCTTGTGCTGATTTGTGCTGGTCTCTGCAGCCAACAACAGCACACTTCCCATGCTTAGCTCTTAGCTTCGTTGCAGGGGGTCTGGTGGCGCTCCAACCGTGGGTGAAGTTACTCCGATGGGGGAGGGGGGTTCTCACTCTAATGTCTCTGAATGTTACGTAGTACTGAGACACAAATCTGCATGTTTGATGAAATATGCAGCTCACAGAAAACTGATTGGGTTGTCTTATTTTACAGTTTGTATGTTAATAGGGCCATCAGAGACCAGGATGTACGTATATGCAAAAGCACTGAAAAAGTGAGTTTTTCATAATTTAAATCATCTCACACCATACCCCTTAGACACATTGAAGCTGCATTCTATCAAACTGGCCCTCTGATGATGTAGAAGTATCAATATCAGATCAGAATCAGTTAATTCCACCAGCTACATTTACATACTGTATACTAGGAATTTGTTCTGGTAAGGTTTAGTATGTTTCACTACAGATGATTAGCATTAAAAAAATAATAGTTGCATTTTGAAAAAATAGAGAATAAAAATAATAATGAAATTGAATTCAAAATAAAAATGGTCAAATATGTACAAATAGCCAAAACATACACAACCAAAGTAGTCATATGTATAAAAATATACAAAATGCTTATTTTCATTTTTACACGACAAATAAGACTGTGTATCTGCCAGAATCTGGAAATTCACGATACACAATTGAATATATCATGGTACACTGCATTATGACTCATTCTAGAATATATTGGCATTTTACTGTATAAGTTCAGATGACTCCATAAGCTGATAAATCCACATTGAGATGCAATACAGCAACTACTACTACAACACAATACTATAATACAATACAATACAATGCTGTAATACCAAAAGAAGACAACAAACTATAACCTTTCTGAATAGTATCAATGATGAATTAAACATCATTAATGCTATTTTGATTATCAATATAATACTGAAAACAGAGTTTTGAATCGTAGGTGTTTTCATTCTTCCACAGTGAATTCAGATAATTTTTCGGAAATTGTATTTATTTCAACTTCACATCAGTGTGTTTTGGCTCCTCAGGCGTCCTCGACCACCAGCCTCCAGACATAGTACATGTACACATGATTGGCAGGTCCATTTTCCTTTGAGTGACGCTTTATGTTCTTTTCTTTAGGAGTTCATTTATCTTCTGTGTAGCTTTGTTACACCGAAAAAAAACAGAATTAACTCCATGTAAATTACCTTCATGCTCCATCCATTTGGCTGTATTTATTCTTTTGTTCAATATTATATTTCACATTCTCTTCTCTTCTCTCTCTATCCCCCTCCTCTCTTATATCCTCTAGCCATCTCTCCTTCACTGGAGTTTGGTTTTCTTTGTGGCTACCTTTTGGGAAACTTGCAGACCTATCATTTAAATCGCTCTAAACACTATTCCCCCTGGCCGTTTGCTTTTTATGTGTTTGCTGTCAAGGTCTAACACAGCAATTTAAATGTCTCTCTGCAAATTTCCATATTATTTAAAAATGATTCCAGCCTTTCTCCAATTGGTTTCTTTTCGGGGCAAAGCGCAGTTTGCAG
The DNA here is from genome assembly GCF_960531495.2 of Zeus faber. Taxonomy (NCBI): domain Eukaryota; kingdom Metazoa; phylum Chordata; class Actinopteri; order Zeiformes; family Zeidae; genus Zeus; species Zeus faber. The sequence goes on from NC_137193.1 coordinate 45,409,170, forward strand.
ATTTGTGGTTGTAAATTGGTCTTGCGAGCGGCTGCTGTTATCTTTGCTTTGGCTCCTCTCTCTTGCCCCTGTTAACAGTGTTGTGTCTCTTCCTATTGTCTTCCCCTCTCTAGGGAATCTCCCCCAAAGTGTCATTTGCCACCTCGTCTGTCATCGAGGAGACGGATGGGAGTGACGGCCAGCTTGCCTCACCTGTAAGATGTAGAGCATCCCTCCATCAGTGTCTCACATCGTATCGTGTCTCATATACCATCATATCCTTTCGGGGTGGCTCTCACTAATGCACACTGTGGTTGCTGCTTTGTTTTTTATTTTTGTTGTATTTTCATCCTTGGGAATGTGGTTGCTTCCCCTTGTGTTGAATGTATAGTAAAAAAATAAAGGTAAAAGTAGGCAGAAATAAAATAGCCTTGATTTGTATTAAGAGGCATCAAGGACTTATTTATGGTAATATTGAAAAGTCAACCATACAAATGAACTCTCTGCCTCTTAAAAATGATTCAGGATTTCAGCACATCATAGGGAAAACACTCAGCTTTACTGAAGGTGACAATGGCCACGATTCATTCCCCTCATGCTTATGATGAGTAGAATCACTCTGTTTGTCTTGTTTCATGTATAGCTTCTCTTCTGTTGCCATGGCTACAGCCATCTATCCATCCATCCATCCATCCATCCTTCCATCCATCCATGTCGTGTTTCAAGGGTATCTGTTCTCTCCTTGTGAATGTAATTACACAGAGAAAGATCTGTGATGCTGATAGCCCATCCCTCCTTCCCGCTGCCGCTCGCTGGGCTCATATAGTTTTTGTTAGAGCCGCAACCAGTCGGTTGGGCGGCGGCTTCGTCACTTTCTCATCCCTTGCTCACCTCGTCCCTGCAACTTTCCTCCCCTGTATCCTTTTGGAATTAAAGGGCAACTTGCGCTCAGCACTGTAAAAATCGCCATTTTGCCTTTCAAAGGCGATCCCGATCCTTTATTCATTCTGTTCTTCTCCCTCCATACCTCCTCCTCTGTTTGACTTTTGCTGTGTGTGTGTGTGTGTGTGTGTGTGTGTGTGTGTGTGTGTGTGTGTGTGTGTGTGTGTGTGTGTGTGTGTGTGTGTGTGTGTGTGTGTGTGTGTGTGTGTGTGTGTGTGTGTGTGTGTGTGTGTGTGTGCTGGAACATATATATGTAACATGTATATGCTATCAATATCTTCAGCCAAGATAGGGAGTATGTCTGAAAACAGGCTACTGGATTGGGAAGGGGCTTTTCCAATTGGGAAGAAAACACCATCAGCACGAGATTTAAATGAGTATTTTAAGTGAGTTGTCAATTAATTGTGTAGTGTTAAATAAAAGGGTAATTCTGAAGGCCAGTATTTATGAAGCTACAGTATATCCCTGTATACTGTATGTGTGTACTTCTTTGTGCGTGTGCGCGTGGAGGGCTGCAGCTTAGTACATAAACAGTAGGAGTGCAACAGATTTCTTCTATTTCATTGAGAGAACTTAAAATACCCCAAACCACCAATAAAGAAGGAGGGGAAAAAAGATTTAAAAGAAAACTCTCCTCCACACAGTGTTAGTCTTGTTAGCAGCCATATTATCCGTGACACAACGGCCAGCTTGTCATGCCAAAAACAGAGCCTTGCATCATCCTAAAGTCGAGCAGAGGTAGTTTAAATGGGATGTTACTGACAGCGAGGCAGGTCAGTGGCGTGTTCTGGTGTCGCGTGGATCCGGGAGCCACTGAGCACGGTCAGGCAGCAGAATTCCTCCAGACTATCCCTCCTAATTGTCTGTCAAACCACTTGCTAGTGGCCGGTGTCATTACAGCTTTACAATGATCAAAATCTCTAATTCGTAGCGGTGAATATAGGTTCAATCTTACGGCCGAAATACACCAGGCGCGTTGGCGCAGCGAGCTACAACTGTAATTGTTGAAGAATTGTTGTCAGAAGAACATGTTTGTACTGTATTACATTACTTTTACGTAATGTGTCTTGATCACTATGCAAATCCGAAAGCAGCTCTAGGTCTCTAGTACAATGTAGACTGATATAACACACATTGATTGCACTCTTTACAAAAATATTTCTATGTTGTTTTATCTTGTGTTTCTATGAAAAAGGCTCGCGTAGACGCAGTTGAAAAAATATATACCTCTCGTGCAAAATTAGGGAATGCCCTGCAGCCCCGCGCGGCTGACATGGCCAGTGGAGCTGCAATTGTCGATTAACATGGAGTTAATAGGAAGCATGCACTTACGGCACGCCGCGCAAAATTTCCTCCTCTGTTTTCTCACCATGTACTGTTCCCACTGGTGTCTGATTTGGAACTGATTTGTCTCACTCTCTATATTGTTGACTTGTCACAGTGGTTTTTTACTCTTAGTTAGGAAAACAAACAGCAGCGTTGGATACACGTCTGTACGGCGAGGTCAGTTCTCCAGTTTAATAAGCGACTTGTAGCTCCGGCTTTGTTTTTCTAGGGACGAGCTGCTTTATCTTGGCAAAGCGACAAAATCACATCAGACGAGCCCTCGCTGCTCTGTAGTGGGAGCGAGGAGTGACTAGGGCCGGGCGGTAACGGTGAAATCAAATCTTGATAAATACCTTGACATCGATAGTTCACCATATTTTGTGGGTGACTATTGGTGCTTTCGTAAGATATTTTAGATAAATAATCATTAGTATTTTTCATATTAGAAGCAAGCATGTAGACGTATTGGTTAGAACAGTCTATGAAGTTCAGAAAATGATTTGAATTTTCTGTAATGCAGCCTTAAAGACAACATTTAACTATTACGATATGATAGCTTAAATCCCAGATGGTATTTAGTCTCATAAGGTGTAACAATATTGATATTGTTGCCCTTGCCCTTGAAGTGCCTCACCCTCGCTGAATTCCACCAGTCTAAAGAGGCAGGGAGGGAGGGGAGTGGACGAAGGGTTAATTTTTATCTGTTTAATCCCATTAAATCAATTGCCCCTGAAATATTCTTCTCAATCAGAATTGATCCATCATCCTGTATCCTTTAAAAAAAAAAAAAAATGAATTTTAATGTGCAGTGATGTCCTTGATTTGCATTTAGATAATCTGTGTTTTTTACAGCCAGGTAATGCCGTGTTATCATATTAGACTGGAGACGGCCATCAAACGCAATTAACATTTCCTCGTAACTTATTTATCCCTGGCTCAGTCCTAGGAAGTAGAATATTGCTTCTGAGGATGATGTTGTTGGAGCCGTTCTGCAGAAGTGGTCTCTCCCAGTGCAGACCCACAGCGCTGATGTTGGTGTTGTGACCTGCTGCACAAATTTGCCAATTGTTTAATGATTGAACTGGGACCAATCAGTCTGTTTAATGACTAAGAGCGGTTGCCTTACTATCCAGTGTGGTTAAAGAGGAGGAAGAAGTGGAGGAAGAAGAAAAATGTAAAGGGGATAAAACATATGAATATCCTACTTTGCCGGGTATTTGAACTCTTTTATTTATTTATTTTTTTCTCAATCTAATCTCTGCCTCTCTCCATCTGCCTTCTCTCCTTCAATATCATATACTGTAAATTTATAGGGCTGGGCAATATCATAATATTAGGTGAGATATAGTCTCGGATTTTGGCTATTGTGCTGTAGTTAAAATGTTGTCTTTTCAGGTTGCATTACAGTAAAGTAATGCAGTTTTCTGAACTTCATAGACTGTTCTAGCTGTTCTTGTCCGCGCCTCTAGCTGCTTGGTCATAAAATGCACGATACTAATGATTGTTTCTTGTGTGTAAATATCTTATGAAGGCACAAATAGTAATCCACAAAATAATGTCAAGTTATCAATATCGAGGTATTCATCAAAAAATATAGTGATATTTGATTGTCAATATCAACCAGCTCTGTAGATATATTGTACATAATTTGTTATCTCCAGTGAGTCTGTATCTAAATTTCTTCACCTTTACCTTCCAAACCCTTTTTTCAGTCGCTAGCCAGAGGAGATGGTAGGAACTGTAGTTCCTCGAACACAGAGAAGAAGAAGAAGAAAATAAAATCTGGGGCTGTTTCGTTACCAGCATCACCGTCCAAACCACCTCCCTCCTCCTCCACGTTGGGCCACGGTTCCCAAAGAAACTTGAAGGAGAGGCTGCAGAAGAAGGCTTCGTCCCCCAGGGTTTCAGGCTATCTGCAGCCCACCGTGGCGTCTCAGACCCGGGCCCTGTCACCCTACACCCACCGCAGAATGTGCCAGCTCTCCGAGGACGCTAGACAACGGCTCAGACACCTCAACCTGGGGCCTCACCGCTTCAAGAAGGAGACGGAGAGCCGTCCACCCTTCCTGGTTGGTAGATATTTGATGAATGGCTCTGAAATAAAAGTTACATTCTGACATCCTGACCATGGATCTAGGGCCGGGTACTTTATGGGCGCTGAATAAAAAGCAGTGTTAGTGCAGTAATTCTCAACCTTGTTCATATCAAGGACAGTCAATGTAATAGATATTAGGCTACGGACACCATTTCATAAGATTTTGTCTCTGGAATGCCAATCTGAGAACATTTTATATTGTTAGATATGATATAGTTCATGCTTCCAGTCTATACTATAGTTAGGAAGTAATCACAGTTAAACTATGATCAAAACAGTCATTATTATACATTCTACATTCTGTGATAATGTCTTGAAAATGAAATAAAACTTTAAAGCAGTTTAGCTTAACTATTAATTGCTGGGGACCCCCTGGAACCTCTCGAAGGACCCACTGCTATAGAGGCCCGAAATATGCTGTGGCATTTGAAGCCAAATTTCAATACTTTACGAGTGAATTTGTTGAGCATCAGCAGGTACGAATAAATGTGTCGTGTAATTTTTAGATAACTGATTTTATTTATTTTAGCTATATGACCTTTACCTCAGCATTTCTGGTGTAGAAAACAGAAAGCTGCGTCAAAGTATTTCATGGATTGAAGTTGTGCGTCACTGCGATGGATTTCCATCGTTGATTGAAAATGATCATTTCATTTCTTCGGTTTTGCTCAAAGCCAATAAGGACCCAACCCTCACCTCCAGTTAAAGACCCATAAGCCTAATTAATGGCAATTTAAAGATGTTTAGTTAACACTAACCAACAGAATTGGAAAAAGTAATTCCATTTATAATTCACCCAGACCAAACAGGCTTTGGCAAGGGCAGACACTCATCCAGGAATATGCGCAGTATATTCAGTCCGATCAGCATATCTCAAAGGAACTTAAATACTGTTATTGCTTCTTTACATGCTGAAAAAGCATTTGACAGAGTTAATTGGACATATCTCTTTTCAACTCTCAACATATTTAGCTTTGGAGAGTCACTCATTCAATGGATCAGAATCCTGTTAAACTCTCCATCTGCTTCTGTCATTACCAATGGTTACACTTCACAGCGTTTCACTCTACAGCATGGCACAAGACAAGGATGTCCGCTCTCCCCTTTAGTATTCGCCATCTTTATTGAACCCCTCGCAGCGGCCATCCATCATCAGAACAGTAATATCATTGGCATACAAACAGGAAACTGTTCACAAAATCAGTTTGTATGTAGACGATTATTTGTTGTAAACGGAACCCAATGTCATCCTTACCAGATGTGTTCAATCTTATATCTACATTTTCAGCTATCTCAGACTATTCAATAAACTGGACTAAAACCACAGTCTTACCACTCAGTGGGGAGGACTGGAATGCTGTAACCCAGAAACTTCCCTTCACCATCACAACTGGCAACATTAGATACCTTGGTATTGGCACCAGCATCTGGCAGCGGTGAAAATGAATATACTACCAAAAATAAACTATATATTTTCAATGACCCCAGTCCAACCAACAGTAAATTGGTTTAATACTCTAGGCTCAATAATCAATAAATTCTATGAGAAATACAAAAATCGAGAATTAAACTAGCAACACTACAGAAGACTGTGGAGACCTAGCAGCCCAAACTCCTGGGGGGTGCCTGCGGCTGGCATCTGTGTGTTGGTTTGAGGCGGCTTTGGGGTTCGGGTCTTGGGCCCTTGGTTGGCGGGTTGGTGCACTGCTGGGCTCGCCCACCGCATGTGCGGGGTGGTGGGGCTTGCATGTACTTCTGCGTCCCGTAGAGGCGGGTGGAGTGTCGTGCCAGGGCTGCTTAGACTTTCTGTCTGGTCCTGTGACCCGGGCGGGGACCTGAACCTGGCCAGGTGTGCTCGGCCCGAGCTCCCCATGTGGTCTCCTTCAGTGGGGGGCAGACTCCTGTCGTCGCACCTGGCTGCCTGGGTACCTGTCCTCTGGTGCTCTCTGTGTGCAGGGCGCTCGTCGCTGGGGGGCCAGGCTGTGGGTGGGGGGGCCGTCCACCGCCCTCTGTTATGTGGTCCGCATGCATGACGAATGGGAGCCTGTCAGGGGCCTGATTGGGGCACACAGGCACGGCTGTGGCACATTGTGGGCCTCTCTGCGTCCGTGGGGTGTCTGTACGGCCGCGGGCCTCAGGGGGGGCTTAGGGGTCTTTTCCGCTGCTTGGAGGCGCTACAATGGAGGCGCAACGGTATAATACCGACCTTATCAGACCAGAACTAACTGGGACAAGTCTTGTACACTCACCGCTGGACACTTCACACGCACACACACATACATTTACACATACACATACACAGGTGGTCTCTTCACAGGCACACACACCACCAGAACCTGCTTTGAACACACCTCCAACACCCTCTTGGTTACATCCCTCTCCTTTTCTCCCTCATTTACTGCCATAACTATGACAGGAAGAGGCCACGTGCCGAATTTCTGTTCCAGTTTTCCTGGACTTAATTAACTCTGTTTTTCAATACTTGTCATCTGATGTTTATGTTTTTCCATGTACATGTTGTTGTTTGGTTCTGTATTTATTTGTTTCACCCGTTGTGATTATTCCCCTCTTGGTGTGATTAGTTGTTTACAGACCAAAACATTGTAAAATAGTTCTCCAAAGGGGGGATTGGTGATTGGTCTGTGTACCAAAAAACAGTTATATTGTCATCCTACAGGTTATTGCAGCAGTTATTGATGATTAAAGAATGAATAAAGAGTTGCATTGCATGTTGAGAGGTTGATCTCCACTTGCAGACTAACTCTGTCCTAGATGCAACGGCATACAAATACTCTGTGTTGTATGCCCAGCATGCTGACAGCACACGTAAAAAAATATAAAATTAATAAAGTGATCATGAAAGAAAATGATCATTTCTGAGATTGGCTTCACTTGACTCAAATGTTCTACCTATTAACCTCATATAATACATTTACATTATACATTTACATAAATTAATGTCTGTGACAAGTCGCTCCACGGGAGTCGGGCCAATCAACACCAGTGTTTTGAAGTATGTTGAAGCTGCGTGACACTTCAATCACCAGAATGGACACAAACTTAATGAAACCTAGAAACTGCATCTCATTTTGTTCTTTTAGCTCAAGTGTAACTGATTGAAAATTCTGCAGCTTAGGAGTCTGTCTGTCTGTCTGTCTGTCTGTCTGTCCGTCTTTTTGAAGAAAATGCTCTTACTGTGTTCAGTGTTATTAACACAGAAGAATTCTCAAAAATCTTTATTCTGGTCTCAGAATAAAAGTCACCCAAAAGTCGAAAGATTGTGTGATATTGGCACTCAAATGACTGTACCATAGATATTGCACTGGTAGGCAGAACTTAATGTACAGGAGAGGACTCACTAAACAACTTTTTCAACTTTTCATTTATTCATACCTTTTTTTCAAATTCTTGCAAAACCCCCAAGCCTAAAGTTTTTAATTTTAGCACCGATTTAAAAGTGTAAAGGTTGAACTGTGTGTACTTACAAACACCTTTTCACAGTAGATCCCCGCATACCAAAAACAACCCTTTCTTTAAAACGTTTCTTTTTGCAGCGTGTTTTGCCGCGAAATCATTCAGAACTTGGATTCCTTTTTCCGACCCGAGGCTTTTGTTTTGAATTTGTCTCCGGTCTCGGTTTCCTCCTCCTCACCGCAGAAGTGCTTCCTCCTCATCGCAGCGGGGGTCTTGCTTTCCTCTCCAAGCGGCCAGGTCCGAGCGTTTTTTTTGACGGCTGCTGCCTTGTTTACTGCAATCTCTCTAATTACTGAGCATATCGCCGATATGAGACATCTGCATATAAAGGGGGTTAATTCTTTGATCAAAGGCCCTCGGGGAATACAAACACAAAAGAAAGGCACGGTCCCCTGCCCTCCACTCCTCCGCTCCCTCCACCCATCTGTGTTCCAATCAGATTGTCCATTCACATCAGATCTAATCCTGAGGTATGAATAACAACATCCACCGCGATGCCGTTATTAAAAGAAGCGCTTTGTTTGTTGTTGTTGTCGTTATTTGTGTTACACATGAATGCCGTGAGCTGGAATGCAGTGTTTTGTTGGATTGCCTCTCTAGTTTGTCCGCAGGGACTCCCCTGGCTACAATTAACCCTGGTAATTAAGTGTCAAGCTGCAATTAACAAATAGATTCCTAATGAAGTAGTGCGCCTGCCGAACAACTTGGACTCCATGTTGTGCGTTGTGTGTTTAGCAAACAGCGCTCTAGCACGCCCAAACCCGAGTCGTGTTTCGTTAAGAAAAGGCCAATTAGCAGACGTGCTTTAGTAAAAGTTTTGCCGTGTTTTAACTCCTAACCTTTTCGTGCTCCTCTTGCTGAAGTGATTAGTAGTGAAATGAAATACAAATAGTGCAGAGACGCTGAGATGATGAGTTGCTAAGTAGCTCCTCTATTACCCTGTCTGGTCCTGGTACCAGTGATTTATTGTGATTAATGCCTGCTATTGTTAGTTTCATTTGGCTAAATAAGACCAATAGAAGCTCCGTTTAGTTGTGTGTGTGTGTGTGTGTGTGTGTGTGTGTGTGTGTGTGTGTGTGTGTGTGTGTGTGTGTGTGTGTGTGTGTGTGTGTGTGTGTGTGTGTGTGTGTGTGTGTGTGTGTGTGTCAATGTAATCGATCTTACAGATGGCTGGCTGTTTCCATGTTTTCTTTCTGGGTTGTTGATTGATTTAGGTGATGTTTGATGCTGCTGTACGATTTTTTGGATTGAAAAATAAACACCTTGGCGACGAACAGAATAGATTTTCCTTTCTTTTTTTTTTTGATGTGTAGAACCAATGGAAGGTGACAACCAAATCAGATTTCCACAAAGTGCGCAGCCAGGGCCAGACAGGCTGCCTGCGCTGGTTTCTCTCGTTTCTCTCGTTTTTCTTTTGTTCTTCTTCTTTGCTGCTTTTTTCCCCCCTGCATTGATAAGAAAGAATAATACTATTGATCAGCACCAAAGTTAAAGCAGACTGTCTGCATCTGTCCAAACCAGGTCTCCTACTCCAGAAACGTCTCTGTTTTGGAGACTCCGTCCTCTCAGCGTCACTCTCCTCCTCCCAGAACCAGACGCTCGCATCGCAGCTTTGCAGCTAATCACACTGGTGGGTTTTATCTCTCTCTCTCACACACACACACACACACACACACACACACAGACACACACACACACTCGCACACACTCTCTCAACCTAACATAAAGATACTGTGAAAGTCTAGTAACCACATTTTGTATTTTTTTAAAAAGTGTTGGTTTTTTGTTGCCTGTTAAAGTTTATCAAAAGTCATTTTGTCCCCCTAGATCCCTCTCTGCTGGGCAGCTACAAACCCAACGTGATTAAGGTGAGTTCACTCCAAACTTAAAATACAATGTTCCCTGTAGGATTTGGTGCTGGGCAGGATCTCATAATTCGATTTTGATTTCATCCGACATTGATGAGATGGCTCATGATGCGATTCCATATGGATGTACTGACGTTTTATACAAATTGTGAATTGCTACCAAGTTTTCCGTAACCCTTCCGATGTGCATTACAAAAACATTTCATGGGACTAATTCAGATTACAGATTTAAATTAATTTGACAATGCACAAGGCACATTTTTACTTCACATTTAACTTCCACTTTTAAGCTTTACCTTTCACTAAGTTAAATAATATTTTATTCTATTTATTTATATTATTATTATTTCTATTTTTTAACTATTTAGTTCTTTTATATGTATAAAAACAACGTGTGTTTTTGTAAATAATGTGTGGTTTGTCGTGTATGCAATTTCCCTTTAGGGATAAATAAAGTACCTTTATTTTATCTCATCTATTTTATTTGTTACTATGCTGGTATTTAATTTAAGCGAAAAATGGTTGCGTAACTTCCAAACAAAGTATCGATATTACAGCTTCAGATTGATTCAGAAACTGAAACAATAGAAATGAATCGCATCCGATCAATGATTTTCTTCATTATAATTTTTTTTTTTCTTAAATCAGCCCGAGTTCCCATAGCACGGTGAACACAGAGATGTGTTCAGTGTGCTATGGGAATGGGTGGTCAGAGTGGGCTTACCTGTACAATTATTTGTATATAAAATATCTTTGCCCTTCTTATAAGCACATGAAACAATGTATGGGCCATTTCAAGTACTTCCCAGAAAGATTATGTAATTTCCAGAGAGATAAAGTCATTTTTGTGCTACTATAATTGACAACATTCTTGACACTATTGTGGTAGCATGAGCCACCACCCATGGATGCTCTGGTAAGATTAAAACAAAAGCACCATGATTATTTGCTAATATCATCTGACTCCTTCACTAAATAGGGTGGCTTGACTGACAATGTTGTGTATTAAGCAGCACCGCTGCTTAATACGCAACGCGTCCAATTGACCATCTCCTCTGTTGACCTCTGACCTATCCCAGTCGGCACCAGATTCAGTGCCTTCCAGGTTGTCCCCTGGGACAGAAGCTGAGGTCGTCTCCCCAGTGAGAGCAGCTTTATTCCCCCAGTCCAGCCCAGACACATCTCCCTCCAAAAGCAGCTTCAGACAGAGGTGGAGTACTCGCATTTCTCTGTATGTTCATTCCATACAGATAGATTTGGTGTGTGTGTGTGTGTGTGTGTGTGTGTGTGTGTGTGTGTGTGGGTGTGTGTGTGTGTGTGTTGCAATGTTATATACAGTGTATAAAAAATATACACTCCTTGTAAGTGTATTTGGCCAATAAAGATTCTGATTCAGAATATATATATAATTTAAAAAAGTTTATGATGATGATATAGTTGAATACTGTTTCATAGTAATCTGTTAAAAAAGGAAATCTATTCTATTTAACCAATGCAGAAGAGGTTTTACTAGTTTCTCTAAATTTCTTTGAGACAGTCTGAAAGAAAATGCATCATTAAAATACTATATAATTAATTTGAAGATTTTTTTTTTTGTCATGGATATCCACACTTTGTCAGTGAGCTCTAAAAGTAAACATGAAGGACTACCTCTGAACATTAAACCTCAAAACGTGGTCTAAGCATCAGAATCGGAGGCTTTTTTTAGGTTGGAATTTGCTCTGAATTTGTTCTGATCTGCCTGTGTAAACTATTGTGTTTACTCAAAAGATCTTGGAAAGGATTGGTGTGCTTAATAAAAAGGAAAAGCTCCCCAATATGAATTTTCAATTATATGATATTGACAAATATGGCTCTCTCCTGAGGTGTGTGTGTGTGTGTGTGTGTGTGTGTGTGTGTGTGTGTGTGTGTGTGTGTGTGTGTGTGTGTGTGTGTGTGTGTGTGTGTGTGTGTGTGTGTGTGTGTGTGTGTGTGTGTGTGTGTGTGCGTGTGTGTGTGTCCCCATAAGCCTCTAATCTTTAATTTTGATCACACTCGACAGGCAGGATGAATTTCCCTCCACCTCTCAAATTACAGGAGCTGATATCTTGTCATGTTTGTTCATTACTTAGAAGCGAGCAGGAGACGAGAGAGGGAAGGGAAAAACAAAGAAAATGGTATTGATTTGTGTTTCGGCCTGAAACCTGATGCATTTGACCCAATGCACTCTTTAATATGTTCTGAGAGACCTTGCCATCGATCCCGGCGTTTGCCAGTTGAACACACCGATGGGACCAATGTTCTGTTTTGTTTTGTTGGTTTGTTTGTTCCTTCCACCCCCTCCCTCTCTGATGTTTCCTTAGTCTAAGTAAACATTAAAATCAATAGACAATTTCTAACGGTGGAGGAAAGTAAATTGTAGGAAATGGATGATACTTCTCTCACAATTGAAAACGCGCTAGGGGTTGAGGGGCCGGGGATTAGAGCAGATTCCCTGCGACGGGGGCCGCAGCACGTCTCACCACGCCGCCCTGATTGGAAAAGTAAATGACAGATGCCAAAGCAACTTTTGGGCTGCGGTGCCTCCAATAGTCCCCGTGTTTTTCCCATGATAACTGTTTGAAGTACGAAGTAAATTTATCTGATTTACAGATGAAAGGCTTCCATCAGCGGACGGGGCATCAGTTCAGTCCGTCGCTGTCAAACCTCTCCGAGCCCAAATGGATGTGGGCGACTGGCCAATACTGGAATTCATCAGCGTTTATTACTGTTACTGTTTACTTCTCTGTTTCTCAGTGTCATCTTTTATTCCGCCGTCTGTGGCTAACGCCACAGACAGAATACATTTATATTGTATTGATGAAGGACATTTATGACTCCGGTTCAAATGCATACTTGGCTCTGTCAATTGTGAAATTGCTTTTTTTTTTTTTTTTTTTTTCTTTCTCTCTTTTTTTGTTTGCCCACAGACTGCAATATAAGGGAAGTGTAAAATCTATTTGGGTTGAAGGAAGTGTTGTCTTTAATGTTCCACACAATATTCCTGTTTTATGACATACAAAAAAAAAATGTGAGTCAAGTGGATGGTTTCTCCTGTCTTTCGTTAGGAAACAGCACAGACTAGGGGACAGAGAAAGAACTGCTTGTTGTGTTATTAAGGCATCGGTGGGAAATGTGTAAAAATAAAAACGCATGACAGTCAGGATTATGCTAATGCAACTGACGCGCTCTGTCTTGAAAATATTTAATTTGGACTCCTTTCTGAGTTTGTTTCATGGCGTGCTTTCTCTCTTATTTCTCTCTCTCTCTCTCTCTCCCTAACTCTCTCTCTCAGGTGTCACAGGGCTGCGTCGAGTCCCTCGCGCTGGGAGCAGATCCACAGCCGCATCCAGAGGATACTGCAGACGCACGGAACAGACCACAATAGCCCAGTGAGTGACCTTTGCCCTCTGTCCTAACTCAAGTCTTTATTAGTGTCTCTTAAGACATTGAAAACTGTAAAAACAAAGCAAGACCAATAAAAACAGAATGCATTGTAAACAATAAGTACAACAAACAAAACGACAAAAAACAGTGAGGAAATAAGTAGGTGGGTCAGAATCAAGAAAATACCTGCGATCAATATATATTAATTAAAACTGATTAAATAGTAATAAAATAAATGAAAACAAATATCGGTGCAAAAAAGGTGCAAAGTGCAGCAAGTAATCGTCATATCTGCTCAGAGCCAAAGTCTTCCGCCAAACCAGTGAGTCAGGTAAAAAATCATTCAAATCTAAGGATTAAAGTTAATAAAATGTACAATCTGAAAGCACGCATTGCTGAAAGCAAGACATATGCGATATATCTCTATATGAATGGACACACACACACACACACACACAAACCACACAGAGGGACACCAACTTAACCTCAGGATTTTCTCATTCAGTGAGTCAAAACAATCGTCCTCCTCTCCCCCATCCAGGTTCATTTGTTTCCTTTCATGCTCATTTAAATTCCATCCCTCCCTGAGAACCCGCTGGGCTCCCCCATTGAAGATGGAGGGAGCTGGCTCCCCCCCCCCTCCGGCCCTCAGCGAGGCTGTTTTTAAACACCCTGATGGGGAAACCAAAGGAAAAGCGTCTAATTACTCTAAAGCTGTGTGAAATCGGCTGTGGAATAAAGAAGCGACTGTGTGTGTGTGTGTGTGTGTGTGTGTGTGTGTGTGTGTGTGTGTGTGTGTGTGTGTGTGTGTGTGTGTGTGTGTGTGTGTGTGTGTGTGTGTGTGTGAAGACATGACGGATGTAATCTGCAGCCGTTAAGGGCTCATCTCGCCAACACAAAGACAGACAGGAAGGTTAGCCGAGCGCCTCGGTCGGGATCCAAGAGCTCCAGGCGACTGAGGCAGAGATTTGGAACAAAAAAAAAAAGGAACGAGAGGGAAGGGGGAGAGTAGAAACATTTAATCCCCACTGAAAGATACGGTAAAGACATTAGAAATTTAGTCTTAACAAGAATTAAGTCAATCATTTAGTCTCGGGTGAAACTGAAATGTCATGAATACCTGGAAAATTGGAATAAATGAATACTGAAAAGTAAAAAACCATAGTGTGTGTATGTGTGTGCGGTTTCTATGGCTTTGAATTTGCACATAGCAACGAGTACTATACAATGAACAGCTCACAGACACACTCAGACAATGGTTTAATTTGTTCTGTTATATTCCTGCAAATGTTTTTTAAAAGCATGTCTCCCTCAAGCCGTCCGTGTCCGTCTCGCTGTGCGTGGTCAGAGCGGCGTAGCCTGAGGCATACAGCGGGTCCCACGTGTGTCTCTTCATCAGCCGCTCAAACTCTGAGGATGTGTCACCACTCGCTGAGAAATTAGAATTTTGTGTGTCAATGGGAACAGTCTCAAAAATCAGGACGGCATATGCAAACACGGACAGACTGCTCCTCCACCTCTGCTTGCTCCTCCACCTGGCTTGTCCTTCCTCCGGGGGGGGGGCATGGGCAGCATTCAATGCCGCGCCCAGGAACGTGGTTCTATATGTCCATCGCTGGTCAGACGATGATATGTGCATGTTTTTGGTGTAACTGATGTTACATGGAGGAAACCCTATGTGAGCACGGGGAGAACATGCAAACTCCACACAGAAAGGCTCCTAATTGGGAGATATCCTGCCGGAGCACGATGTGAACAGCGCCCCAGGCGGGAATCAAACCCAGGCCCTTCTTGCTGTGAGGCAGCAGTGCAATGCACTGTGACACCTGAGCAATGGAAAGAAGTAACCTGGTCTGACAAGGTATCTTTCACCCTGATTCCTATATTTAGATGGGTTTACGCTTGGAAAAAGCCAAATGATGTCTTCAACGCACAATAATTGTTAACCATGGTGATGGATCTACCAATTAACTATAGAATAATGGGGAGTTGAAGGCACAAAAGTACAAAGACCAGCAAACACCATGCTCTATTAAATCCCAGCTAGAAACATAAGAAAATTAGACTTACTACTGTAGTAGAAGCTGCTTCTCCTCACCATGGAGGCTCTTGAATCTCTTGGGTCTATTATCCCATAATTTAGCATCTTCTTCATAATCTCCTGTTTTCCACTTGCCACCAATCGTGATGTGACTTGTGGCTTTTTTTTTTTTTTTTTGTCAACAACCCAAGCGTCTTGGCCGTCTCTGCTTCTCTGGGGAAGTCGTGTACATGATATCTGTGCTTTCTCTTCAGCGGTCCTCCCTGGCGTTCAACGTACTCCTGGAAGGCCTTCTCTTCAAGGCAGAAACCCCGGCAGCACACAAATAGCATATGATGCCACGCATCCCTGCCAAGAAGCTTCATGTGCTGATCCACTGCAACCTTATCTCCCTCTGTATCTACCTCTATGAGGGGCTCTGAGGGGAAACGACCAGGAGAAACCCACGTAGACCTGGGAAACATGGGAGCAGAGCTCTTAGTGGAGCAGCCGTCCGGGACATCCACCAACTCCAACGACAGGCTCATAATCTGGAGCCTCCAGCTTCTCTTCATACCCATTGTTAGACCATATGGAGTGTCAGAATCCTGAGAAAGGGACTAAAACGGAATACATGTAGATCGATAAAAATGCATCATTGGGAAACATTTCAAAGGAATTTTGTTCAGTTGATTGTTACCTTGTTATGTTGTGCCAAGAAAGTCAGCAGTACGTGATTTATACCCTCTCTGTTAACTGTGAATCTGTTTCAATTTGACACCCATAGTAAATAGAGCAGGTCTCGATAAAGAAATAATCAAATCAGGCTTAATGCTTTAGCTTCTCACCTTGACGCCCCTGGAAAAACATTGAATGAGAACTGATTTTCATGGGTAAGGAAATAAACCCTAAACCATGTTGCGGCAAAACAACAAAAACTGGTTTGACTTGTCGACAAGAGGAAAAGTCCTTCGCCTACAACACTTTTGGGATGGATCTTAATCCGGACAAGCCTAGCAGCTGTCCTTCGTGACAGAACATCAGTTGTTAATGACCAACAGTATTGGCTGCGGTCCTGTGTTAGTATTCTGATTGCATGCTGTGTTTGTTGGGTGCGTCAGCAGGACGAGGAGGTGAATGCAGGCACTCCCCGTGTAGATCCTCTCCGCAGTACCCGGGTCATTCAGGACAGGTGAACACATGGCTCTGCTCTTCCCCTTCACACACCTGAGGAGGCTCTCTGGCCTGAAATTGCATTTTTTATTACTACCATTCCTTTAAATACCTTAGTTCACCCCAAAATACATGCCATATACAGTATGTATATACGTGCCATATACAGTATGCTGTCATTTCATATGCAGATTGATGGAGCTTGCTAAACTCAGCTCTTGGCTTAGTTGTATGTACAGCATTTATTGTTCCATGCTTCATATGTCAATACAGTAAACCTTTGCAAACTCCAGGAGTGCAAACCACTACTTCTACATTGTGATGTATCTTTGTCAATGTTATCAATGTACTTAAGGAAAATCAACTCAAAGTGATTTTTGTTCCAAAGTTTACATCTTTGATTGTAGCATTTGCTAACATTTTGCTTTTTCTTGTGCATGAAATCGGATGTATTGATTTTGTCTAACCTTATCGTACATTTTCTTCTCTGCTCTACTACAGACACCGTCTGGGAGAGAGCTCTGTTCACCTGGATGACGGGAACTTTAGGAGCAATGAGGCATCTCATAATACAGAGAGGCCCCATAGAATTGCGTTTGAGGACAGTCTTGCGAAGATCTACAAGAGTATGTACACAGAGGCGTCACTAAACAACTCCTCGTTGCACAGCACATTCCAAAGCTCTTTGTAATAGCATCAGGATGGCAAAGGAATATCGCACTAGACAAGATATTAAACAGCACAGACATGTGTCATGCCCAAGATTCGGGAGAAGCTAATTACAATGTTTGCTTTGTCATGCCTTGACAAAGCTAATTGTAGCAACCTTAACTTATTGCCTAAATATGCCGTTGATGCTGTTAAAGGTCACCGCTTAGAGTCCTTTTCAACAAGTTAATGTACACAGATCAGCCACAACATTAAAACCACCTGCCTCGTGTGGCCAAAACAGCTCTGAACGGTCGAGGCATAGACTCCACAAGAGCTCTGAAGTTGTCCTGTGGTATCTGGCACCAAGACGTTAGCAGCAGCAGATCCTTTAAGTCCTGGAAGTGTAGAGGTGGGGCCCCCATGGATTAGGCTTGTTGTTCCACCACATCCCATAGATGCTCGATAGGATTGAGATGTGGGGAATTTGGAGGCCAAGTCAACACCTTGAACTCTTTGTCATGTTCCACAAACCATTCCTGAACATTTTTTGCAGTGTGTCAGGGCACATTATCCTGCTGGAAGAGGCCACTGCCATCAGGGAATACCGTTGCCATGAAGTGTGTACTTGGTCTGCAACAAAGTTTAGGTAGGTGGTACGTGTCAAAGTAACATCCACATTAATGCCAGGACCCAAGGTTCCCCAGTAGATCATTGCCCAGAGTATCACACTGCTTCTGCCGGCTTGCCTTCTTCCCATTGTGCATCCTGAAGCCATCTCTTCCCAGGTGAACGATGCACTTGTGGCCATCCATATGATAGAAGATAAAACATGATTCATCAGAACAGGCCACTTTCTTCCATTCCTTCTGACGCCAACGTGCCCATTGTAGGTGCCTTCGGTGGTGGACAGGTGTCAGCATGGGCACTCTCACCGGTCTGCAACTACGCACTGTGTTTTCACCATTCTATAATAGCCACCATTAACTTTTTCACCAATTTGTGCTACAATACTGCTACATTTCTGTGGGATCGAACCAGAAGGGCTAGCCTTCTCTCCCCACGCACATCAATGAGCCCATGGGCGCCCATGACCCTGTCGCCGGTTCACCAGTTGTCCTTCCTTGGACCATCTTTGTGAGGTACTAACCACTGCATACCAGGAACACCCCACAAGACCTGCTGTGACCCCGTCGTCTAGCCATCACATTTTGGCCCTTGTTAAAGTCGCTCAGATCGTTACACTTGCCCATTCTTTCTGCTTCCAACACATCAACTCCAAGAACTGACTGTTCACTTGCTGTCTAATATACTGTATCCCACCCCTTGACAGGTGCCATTGGAACGAGGTGATCAATGTTATTCACCTCACCGGTCAGTGGTTTTAATGTTGTGGCTGATCAGTGTGTCCCTGAGATCCCCAAAACATGTCTTTGAAGTGTTTTGCTGATAATAGCACTCAAATCATGCATTCTAGCTATTCTAGTATGCCTCGTTACACTTCTGTTTCAGTCCTTCCCATTCTCCCATTTTATTCTCCTGCCATTTTCCGTAACAGTGTTAAGATGGAGCTCATCTTACATGCAACTAACAGACGAATACAGTAAACATTATTGTGGACCCCGCTGCAAGTTACTCCAGTAACTTTCTAGCTAATTACATCAAATATATTACCTCAGCTATTAGCATTAGCTAGTGCTAAACGACAAAAGAAACACACAGCACAATTATTTTTTTAGATAGGCCCACTTACATTTCCCTTATCTGCAATTTTGTTGTGGTTTGGGAAGTTGCCATCAAAAATAAACTTTATCCACTCAGTTCTTCTGCGTTCTGAGGCTGGAGGCCGATATAGCAATTTGTGCTGGACTGTGCATCCAAAAACAGAGCAGAGTGACTGAGACAGTGTCCCCATTACACACGGTAATATTTTTTGTTTCATTCAATTACAATAAATACATCCACAATAAAAACTGTTATTGGTTTTGTTTGGAGCAATGGGGAGCAGGGATGCACAGCGGTTCTGCAGCGGTCATCAGAGTGGAGATCGGCGATGCAGGCAACTTTTTTATTAAGGTTAAAAGTACTGGAAAAATTTTCGGGGGGGGCGGCAAGAGGACAGTGGGAAAGAAGAGTGAAATACAGGAGAATCCTGGGAAAAATTGGAGAGTTGACAGGTATGCTCCTGATATTGTGGTGTAAATCCTCACATTGCAAATTTAGTATAGTTGTTCGCACATTGAATCGAATGCTGTGAGACTAAACTAAAACAGTTTACATTTTTTAAATGTATTTATTAATCTACATAGGGAACATTTTGTATTTCAGAGTAAATATGTGATATCACATACAAATGTTATACTTGTACACTTAACTATAAAAAGTCTGGGCCAACCAGCAAAAATTCATGAAATCAATTGTTTCTGGAGCGACAGCTGTGATAAATGTTACTCGAGTTAATGAGTGTATTTTGGCTTGACATTGATTTTCTATGAAGAAAAAATAATTACAACTTATTCAGTCCATATGTAGGACATTGCAAGTAATGCAACAGATGTCTTTGTGCAGCCCTGAGAAAAATAAAATGAACCAGCCGTTCAATCATTTTTCAGAGAAAAATACATATTTGTCTTGTAGAACTGCATACTGATTGACCCATGTCATACTCTTATTTATGAATACACAAGGTTATTGTTGGCAAAGCAGTTTTAACACTTTTTACTAAAGACTGTTAAAGGTGCAGTGTGTAGAATTTATAGAACATTATATTCACAAATTTGTTTGTCTATCATCCCATTAAAAGAATTATCGTGTTGCCATACCTTCAGATGAGCCAATTGTATCTACATAGGGAGCGGGTACACTTCACGGAGGCCACCATGTTTCTAGAGAAGCCCAGAACAGACGAACCAAACACAGGCTCTAGAGAGGGCCTTTCGCAGCCACCATCTCTTCCATCTCTCTACCACTAGATGCAATTAAATTATATGTGTGCAAGTATAAAGCGATGTCTTCTGACAAATCATTTGTATGGACTAAAACAAAAAATGTATGCAAGCCTAAAAAGCTTTTTAATGAGTCTGTCACAAAATGATGAAAATACAATTGTTTGCCATGACCATTGCCATCAAAAAGTTACAGAGTATCATATTTTAAAAATGTAATTTCTTATTTTGCATTACTTTTCATTCTTAATAAATCAACTTTATCTAAAGCGGGGCTGTTCGTGATCAACTTTACTTCCTCAGCAGATATTTCAATTGGAAAGGCACAGGCATGTCTTGTTCAATGATTATTTTTGATAAATAGCGCAGACAATCACGCAGTTCATCTTTATTTGGATTTGTGGTAATCCATGTAGAGGCTCTTTCAATAGGGGTTCCATCAGACCAGGACTCCAAGCTACTTCTTGTGGAATTTCTTTTTCTTTTTGAACCTGCCAGCAGCCTGGGCTGCTTTCTCTGCCATGATATGCTGATACTTCTTCTTGTTGTTTCTGTTTAGAGGAAAAAGCAGAAAAACACTGGTTACATAGAGGGTGGTCACCATATTGACGTTTAAGTTAACGATTGTCATACAAATAATAATGATTAACAATTGCTCATTTTATGCCACTATGATAGTGTATTAATCACCCATCATATGAAGAGCCTTTTTAGAACATAGAAACTTGGGTAGTTAATTTGCCTCAACCCCAAATGATGGAAATTCACATTTTATTGATTGTACATTATTGCAACATTGTTAACATGGTCACGTCATCTTGGCAATTCTACAAAATGGCCGCCAGCAGCAATAATTACAGACTTATTATGTAATAACTGTAAAATCTGTAGACACAAAGTATTGTAGTAAAGTAAAAAAGCTTTTGACTGGGCCTGTAGCTTACGTTAGTCATAAATTCCTATTTTGTTAAATCTGTGAAGACTGTTTGCAGTACATTCTACTTCCTGATCAATGTTAATCATTTAAATATGATGTGTGATAACTTGGGACGTACTGCCTGAATTCAGCGTCAGCCAGCAGCTCCTCCACCATCGTTCTCTTCCTCTCCTTCTTTGGAATGCGGGAATGATAGAAGTCCATCGGGTTGTCCACCACCGTACCAATCTACAATACAAGCACACATGGAACAGTTTTAACCAATTCAATCAAATCTACCAATCTTTTCATAACCAACACATGTTTTAATTTGCTGACATTGTGTGATGACAGGGACTAACAGGATTAAAATCACTCAAACCCCCTTTCCCACTAGACCAAAACCCACAACGCCTGGTTACATGAGAAGGTTCTGGAAAAACTAATGGAGGTTGACATGGGGAGAGGCCTTTTCTTCTCACTAACCTGGAAGTATTTGGGGAGGCCTTCTCGGTCGTTCTTCTTGAAGAACTTCTTGGGGTCCATGGAGCGTCTCATCTGGAGGACCCGGAGGTCGGTCTTCAGCTCGCGGGTCAGCTCCGGGGCCTTCATGTTGAACCACCCGTCTCCTGTTGTTTGCTCCCTCACCTCCTGGAGAAGATGAGGAGGCTCGCTTAGAGAAGGGTTTGTCAAACCTTTTCCCCCCCCTCAATCAAGCCTGAGTCAATCGGAGACCCCCGCCCCGCCTGATAGACTTTGTGTGACACCTTTCTACTGCAACTGACAACCAATATATAGCTTCACTGCAACAAACTACAACCAATTTAACTGCTTCAACTATTTGCCATGGATAAATATTGATTGCCTGGAAAGTATTGGTAAATTGTTAGTAGAAGAGAATATCTTCAAGACAAAAATCCGATACTAGTTTTCATTCAACTTTCATTCATCATGTTCTTCATTATCTAGTTTTAAATGTGTAATAACACATCCAGAGCAGAGAACCAAAGGAAGCCTTGAAGGTTTTTAAAATCTGCCATTAAACACTCAGCATTATCGTGTTTATCTATTACAAATGATATATTTAGGAGCACCATCATGTTTGACTCACTTTGTTTTTCAGTTTTAATTTGCGTTTGGCTTCAATATATGGAGGCGCCGCGTTGTGCTTTTCAAATTCTGGACCGATCACACTCTTCTTCATCACCTGTCGATGCAGAGACAAACTTTTTTTTTTCCAAACACAGGAAACGTTCAAAAATACAAACATAACCACAGCTTTATGATACAGATTCAAATAGGACTCAAGACCAACCATAAAAATGAAAAACAAATTCTTGGGTATATTACATTTACCCATCCTTGCATAACTGGAAAATGCATTACTCATTCTGCACCACAGATCACCTCCAAAAAGGCGAAAGGGAAAAGAAAAATCAATGAAAGTTATTTACCTCATCTTGGATCTTCTGTTGCTTCAGTTTTTTCAGGGAACTGGAGACAGGCTTTGATTTGCTGCCATCAAAATTGATGTATAATCCCCCAAGATCCTTCACTCGGAGGCCCGGGTCAATACAGCTGGACAACTCTTTCCTGAAAAAAATTGGCAAAGTGAGAGGATTCCTCGGGAGGTTGGGTCAGGTCTCATTCATTATGATAGAAATATAATACAATGCTGGATGTGAGCTGTGAGGCTATTTTGTCTGTACGTGCAGGGAAACTCAATACCCCGACGATATCGATGAATAACTTGGAGCCATGAAAGCGGGTGTTTACAATTTATGGGTAAGAGAGCGAAAAGGAAAGAGAATCCCTTTGAAAGAGCTGACTTTATAAATAGCAAAATTAAGATACCGAGCATATAGGCCTTAAATCATGTCGGCCAATGAGGTAACGGGACGTACATGGCATGTCGGTACGTGAGCTTTTTTGGGGTCGTTTGCATGCATGTCTTTCTGGCACAAAATATAACACTCACGATCGAGGATTTCTGCTGAAGAAGAGCATCCGTGCGTCTTCATCATCGTCATCTTCTCCCTCCTCGTCCACAAACGGTTCCTCCTGGTCGTCTTCTTCCTGACCACCAACCTTCTCCTGGACATACTGCTCGTCGGCCTCCTCCCCCGGCCGCGTGTCAATCACAAACAGGCCATCCACTGCCACCGTGGGCTTCTTGGAAGGCCCTGCCCTCTCTTCTTCTGTGTGTCCGGAATCCTCCTCCTCTTCCTCCTCTTCATCTTCCTCATCATCACTGCTGTCTAGCAGGCTGATACTTCCTGTTCTTTTGACAACTACAGTATATTTCGATTGCTGCTCAGCACCACAGTCCAGGCTCACTTTCTTCTCCTGGGTGGAGGTCACCTGAATGGACTCAACTAGGGTGTCTTGCCTAGCATCCGGTTCTGATGTGCCAGTGAGCTGATGAGCGGATGTGCCAGCGACTGTTTCCTGGGTGTCTGTGTGGGTGCCAGCACTGTCTACCTCCATGGCTTCTTCTTCGTCATCGTCATCATCATCATCATCATCATCATTCCCTTGTTCTGTGGCTTCACGGGAAGCAGCACTGTGATCTACTGTTACTGAAACAGAGTGGCATTGTGGGGGTTCTGGTAGCTCCACTGATGGTCCCGTTTCCTGCATCGTCACCATCTCTGAGATGCAAACATCCCCATCCTCAGCTGATGTCTCCCTCTGCTGGTCGTCGGCTGCCACTGCAGGCTCAGAGAGAGCCAGAGTTCCCACCGTGTGATCATTCGACCCAATTCCAGATCCACTGATAGTGACGTGAAAATCTGGGGATTTTTGGGGAGCACTGGCAGACAGTATTGAGCTGGTTTCACTAATCACCACATCAGCAACAGACACTGTCACAGTCCCTCGATTTCCAACTTCGATCATCTCAGCGTCCTCCGATGTATTGTCATTTGGCCCGAGGGGAATATTTGTCACATTTTCCTCGTCTTCATCCTCTAATGTTAGGGTTTTTTCCTCCTCCAACACTGTGCAGTCTGCGTCAGCCATCATGCTCTTCCCCTCTGTCAGTTCTTCCACCATGTCACCCTCAAGGTCCTTCTCTCCTGGTTCTTCGTCTCCTTCCTTGGCCCTAGTCCTCTCCAGAACGACACAGGGGAGCTTGGCGCTGAGCCTTGTGGCTGGAGTGGACCGGCTGCTATTACCTGAGCCAGTGCGGCTAGTGCAGGGCGTCCCCCTGCCACGCGAGGAGCCCGGTGGAAAAGATAATTCAGCCAGCTCCAGATCCGAGTCCACGGGCATGGTGCTAGTGGATTTTGCCCGGCTGCGTGTGGTCCTCTGTGGCGGCGAGCTGGGTCCGGACTCAAACCCCTCAGACTCACAGGACTGGGACTCACTGACGATCAGAGAGGCAGCTGCCGTCCCTCTTACAGACCTGGTCTTCCGTCCACTTGGAGCAGATGACTGGGAGCTTTCCGAGGCTTCATCCAGGTGCATGGGGATGGGCTGCGCAAGGAGGGCTGTGCGTCTTCTGGAACGTGAGGTTCTGCCGGTGGCTTCAGAGACACCGGACGTGCAGCTCTCGGCATCTGAAAGCCGTACTTGTTCTGCCCGCGGCTGTTTGGTGCGGACTCTGGTGCTCCTCCTCTGGCTCCGAGTGACCCTCTTGGCATCCGACACTACGGAGCCGCAGGACTCGTCTTCCTGGTCGGCCATCTCACTCTGACTGTGAGACGTACAAGACCTTGCGGGGGTTCTCCTGGTTCTCGTGCTCCGCCGCGTACCCTGTTCCCCTTTGGATGCAGAGACTACTGACGAACAGGATTCTGCATCCGAGCCTTCGCCATCCTCCACCCAAGGTGGAGGTCGTCTCCTCCTCCCCTGGCTCTGAGCGACCGCTGGTTTGCCGTCCAATAAGGCCGAGCAGCTCGACTCCACGTCGGAGACGTCGGCTTCGTGGGCGGAACCCTGAGGCGTGGTCGGTGGCTCTGGACTGTGGAGTCTGAAGGCCCTGGTGCATCTTCGCAATGGGGATGTGACGGGTCCTCCCTGACTCTCCTCAGGCTGGCTGCTGGACTCCTCTTCCCGGGCAGGCGTCTCTGCTTGCCTCGCCGTCCTTCTGGTGGTTCGGCGACCAGTTAATGGGGTGGCCTGCATTCATTAAACATTCAAAAGTTACAAAATAAAGGGAAATGTTTACAACTTACGCTTGTGTACACTCCATGAATGGGGGTTTGTTTGTCAACATATGTGGACATGTTTACTATTAGTGGGAACTCTCGGCGTAAAGACCACGTGACCGCGTGCAGCTAAAGATCCCAATAAAAATACGTTGTTTTTTTTCCATCGATCACTTATCAATACCAAACAGACACACCGTGCGTCGTGTACGCCCCGAACTCACCTGCGCTCCAGCCGATTCATCGGAGTTTGTTTTATTCGGGGAGGACACGCGCGCCCCTCTCCTGGTGGCCACCATTTTGCAATGACGTCACGCACGTCTTTTTCTTCTGGTTTTAGTTTTGCTGCGGCTCGTGGCGCGCTACCGCCACCAGCTGGAGGGTGGAGCAAGAACACCTTTATTTTTGATCCTCAGAAATGACTACTTTAAGAACAAAGTCTATTCATCAATGTTGCTCCTTCTGAATCGGAAATCAACATGCAAGTCGCTGTTGAATTATAATTATAATATGTATTCATATAATGTAATAATATTATTGTTTGACAATAATTATTATTGTTATTCACAACTACGGGACAGCTACAGACCCCTCCCCCGCCCTGCCTTTGGTAAGGCGGATCACACCTCCATTTTTCTCCTACCAACCTACAGACCGGTTTTTCGGACAGTCCAACGCTGGAGTGAGGATTCCACTGCTCCACTCTCCAGGACTGTTTCGAAACCACGGACTGGCAGATGTTCTGTGTTGCTGCTGATGGGGACATCCATGCATACACAGACTCTGTCTCAGCCTACATCTCCAAGTGCATTGATGATGTCGTCCCGAGAGTCAAGATCAGGACTTTCCCTAACCAGAAGCCCCGGGTTAATGGTGATGTCCGTGTTAAGCTCAGAGCACGGTCCTCCGCCTATAACTCTGGGGACATGGAGACCTTGAGGAAGTCCAGGTATGACCTTCGGAAAGCCATCAGAGATGCCAAAAGAGCCTACTGGGACAAGGTGGAGTCGGACTACCACAGTTCCGACCCTAAACGCATGTGGTGTGGACTGCGCACCATCACAGACTATAAAGGGAGAAACAGGAGTGATGCCCAGCCAGCCACTTCTCTTCCCCATGAGCTCAACACCTTCTACGCATGATGATGCGCTCTGTTCTCGTCTACGGCTGACGTGAGGAGAGCTCTTTAAAGAGTAAACCCTCGCAAGTCTCCAGGTCCGGATGGCATTCCAGGCCATGTCCTCAGAGCGTGCGCCCACCAGCTGGCAGAGGTATTCACCTCCATATTCAACCTCTTCCTGATCCAGTCTACAGTTCCCACCTGCTTCAAACAGACAACCATTGCCCCGGTACCAAAGAAACAACCCATCACCTGCCTGAATGACTATCGCCCGTAGCACTGACCTCTACCATCATGAAGTGCTTTGAGCGGCTAGTCAGAACCCACATCTGCTCCTCCTGACAACCCTGGACCCCCTTCAATTTGCACATCACCCAAACAGATCTACGGACGACGCCATCGCCCTGGCAGTGCACACCACCCTCTCCCAGCTGGACAAGAGCAACACATACAGGACAATGCTGTTTGTAGATTACAGCTCAGCATTCAACACCATTGTGCCCGCTAAGCTTGTTCCCCAGCTCAGGATCCTGGGTCTTACCACCTCCCTCTGTAATTGGATCCTGGACTCCCTGACGGGCAGACCCCAGGTGGTGAGAATGGGAAACCTGCCGATCGTAAGGGGCTCCAGAGGGTGGTGAAGACAGCGGAGCGCATCATTGGCTGCCACCTCCCCTCCGTGCAAGGCATCTACCGCACACGATGCCTTAGGAAAGCACGGAAAATCATAAAGGACTCCAGCCACCCAGGCTACGGACTGTTCACGCTGCTGCCTTCTGGTCAACGGTACCGGAGCATCCGTGTATGGACCACCAGACTCACCAACAGTTTTTACCCTCAGGCCATCAGGCTTCTCAACCTGCAACATCTGTAGTCACCAATGTAAATGAAATGTACATCACCACAGCTACATGTACATATCCACCGGCACGCCTTCACTTTATATTTATATCCATATCTTGTGCAATAGACTGACCAATTTCTGTTGGAGCTGCTACAATGTTCCAGTTATTTTAGTTTCCGTTTTAGGATTATTGTTTTTATTTTCATTTTATGTACATACACTGTGACTCTTGCCCGTATTTGTAACATCGACCTTTACTTTCTATTTTTTTAAATTTATTTTATTTAAATTTTTTTAATTTTATATTTTTATATTTTACTCTTATTTTATTAAAACAATATATATTTCCTCCTTATAGTTGCCTTGTTATTCTATCTTTATATGCCCACTACACAGTTGTTGCCTGTCATGCCCCAAGAATGTCACTGTACCGAATGACCTTGCGTTGTACTGTACACTTGACAAATAAAACACTTTGAACTTTTGAACTTTGAATTATTAAATAATACCTGAAAAAATATTTGTGTAGCCCTTTTCATACATATCAAGCTGCTCAAAGTGTCAACAATCAAGCAATCATAGAATGAAAAAAAAGTAAAGAGTAAAATGCTCAAATTGCTCAAAATACGGTTTAAGTCTTTTCAAGTCTATATTTTATATTCTATTTTGAACATGTGAAACATGTTTCTTTTCTCTATTTACTAAAAAATAACAAGATGTGTTTGTATGTCAAACTGATTGTATATGTTGACATTGATCATGCAACTTAACAGCATACGGGCGCGTCCACGTATGCTGTGCCCCCAGAGGAAGGACAAGTCAAGGATGGGTTAAACACAGAGGCCTCATTTCACCCGCCACCATCCAAAGCATGTGCATGTGTGTGTGTGTGTGTGTGTGTGTGCGTGCATGTGTTGTAGTGTGGTGTGTGACAAATAAAGATTGTTCTTCTTCTCATTCAGGTGTGTGTTTGATGAAGGCTTCCTCACTTCCGACGTGACTGGACGAGCAGAGCAAACAACAGAGTGCCCCCTAGACCCACTGCAGTGGGATTTGACGTTGTGATCCGGCTACTGAGGCAGAGAGGGGAGTCTGACCAGCTCACACGATGTCCACAGACCTCACACAACCTGGTACATCTGCTGGCTGACACTCTGCTAGAGATCTAGATCACATGTGTTCAGTGAAGCACGCAGATCAATGTTTACCTTTTACAAGGTATGATCTGGGTAATAACACCATCATGGGACAAAGTGTCCTCCACACTCTGCCCTGTTGACCAGGCGCTTTTAATATGCGTCCCTTGGGTGCTGACTTTCGCAAGGTCGCTTGGCTTTGAACCTTCGAGGCCTCAAACCCTCAAGTCATCATACAATAATTTATCTGTTTGAGCTGGACATGTTCTCAGCCGCCACTACACCACCATGGTGCAACCAGGTCGCATTCAGGCCCGACCCTGGTCTCCAGGCCCTTTTAAACACGGTCACGGAGTGCTCCCTTTCAATAAATCTCTCCGCATCGAAGCCTGCTTAGAAGGGCTTATCTCTGAGCCATGAATCTTATGGCGCTTCATCTTACTTTCAAGACATTATGACCGTACACTCAAGAGAGAATTCTGTTTCACTCTTAGTTTGTATTTATTTCATCAAGAAAACATATTAGAAAGAGAAAACACTAACCCCTGCCAACATACAGTATTTATTTCACAAAACACAAAAGAGAAATGGAGAAACAAAAAAATTAGCAAAAAGGAGCGCTAGTGGCCATGGCATTTAGAAATATAAAAACTGGTTTAAATAAATTGGACACTGCAGCTTCAAAAGGTTCGAGTGGCCTTGAAACTTTTTTTCACTAGTTTGAGAAGTTGACGCTACAAACATTTATTTTCCCATTTTAATAAAGCAAAAATAATGATTTGCAGACATGTTACATTTAAAATGTTGTTGTTTACAGTACAAGAGATAACTTCTCTTTATACAAATTATTATGGAGCTTGTGTGTGTTTATCACCGTTCATAAATAAAATCATATTCAAGCACTTTGTCAGAATAGGTTTACAGATGTATTCTGGGTCAACATACATTTACTTGATTTAGAATTTCCAGTGGTTTAACATGCAAAGTGAAACATTATCTTCCATCAATGTCAATGTCATATATTGCTATAGCAGCATAACTTTAGTTTTGGAATGGGACACATCGAGGTGAAACATGAGCTTGGGTTCAACACAGAAGCATGCTCAACATTTGCAAACGGACATTTAGTTGATTGCTGGTCTCTGAAATAGATTTAACACATATCGAAGACTTAATTACGAAAAGATAAATCTTATCTGTATATCTAACAATAAAGTAATAGTTTACCCCATTTACACTAAGGAACGCATAAAGATAAAATATAAAAGAAAATAAGATATTTTGAGTTGAATTAAAATCAGATTTTACAATTTATTATTCATCTTGAACATTACCGGAAAGTTCCAGTAATTGAAAAGGTTGCAATTCTTGATGTCTGTTAATCTCTAATTTTGATTAGAGTATACAATATTTTCCATTCAGGCTGCCATGACTAAATCTTGATACAGCTAAAATAATGTTAAAACAAAGATATTAAAAAAGAAAACATGATGAAGAGGAGAGAGGCACTTCTTATCAAGATGTGGTAAAGGAACCATCATATGCCGGGATCAGAGGACGCCCTTTAAGCCAGATCTGAGTGTCGTGTACACGTTTGAGATCAGCAACAAAACTTGCACCTTTTAACCGCTTGAGGATGTAAGCGTGTTAAGCATGTTCGATTTTATCGGCACATCATGTAGGGTGAGATACGTGTTTGGAGGTCGGTGATCAGCTACAACCAATGAGAGCGTGAGAGGAAACCACGGGAGTTGACATCTAGAACTCAGTCTGCCTCCCCAACCACTCTACTCAAATTTCTCCCCCCCCCCCCCCCACCCCCACCCCATGTTTATTTACTTTTGGCAATGTCACGTGAAAGTGTCCGCACCACTACATCCAGAAGACAAAATGTTAGGATTTTGGAAGTGGTGTAGTCTGAGCCTGGCATTAGCGATTCAAATCCCAAGCATGAAAACATGGCGTCCACTTTGTTAGTGAAATGTTAAGACTACACATTGGCCATGATGAGAGCTGCATCAGTGAAGCTTGGTACATCGGGTGAGACCTCCTCCCCTCCTCCTATCTCAACCTCACATGTACAACATGTTGAGTACAGTGTCATTCTTTAAAACTAGTATCACCTTGTGTGTGTGTGTGTGTTTGTGTGTGAGATCTCATCCCTGCGTCTCCTTCCATGCCGGGCCAGGCCGTGCAGTGCTGTGCTATGGGCTTGCTTTCTTAGCATTGACAAGGTATCCCTTAGCCTTGATGATGCCCCGGCTCTTTACAATAATGGAATAGCGCAGGACCCACTCCAGCCTCCAGTTAGCGATGGTGAGGTCCTGTGCGCTCTCCTGCACAGCCTCTTGGAACGTGGCGGCCGACATCAGCTCTGGACGTGGAAGATGAGAATCAGTTTGCAGCTCAATCAAATGGGGATGGCAAATTCTAAACGTTTTGAAACGTTGTTTTGTCGCAGATGGCTCAACATTGCCATCTACTGGTGAAATATGTCATTGCCGGTAGTACGTTTATATTCAGCAGCATTTCATTCAAAGATTTTTACTTGGAAGTAATTTAGTTGGCGGGGAACATTGATCTTGCGACTGTTTGAAAAACATTTGAAATGCTTAATCGAAATGTTTTGATCTTGCGTGTGAAAATTACAATCTCTCGCATAAATCAAGCATCAAACAATGCAAGTAAACACACGGAAAGTCAGCGGCCTTTATTGGAATCTTGTTGGCACAATCCCTCAGGTTATATATAAAATTCTGTTTTTTGAAACCTAAATCAAGCAAAGTCAGTGGGTGTGATAGAGTGTTTTCACCTTTTGGATCATTGTGCGTGAGCAGCTGGATGTCAAACTCTTTGGCGAAGGCAGTGAGGTCAGGCGGCATCACGCAGCAGGAGGCCAGGTTAACCTGGTTACTGCTGGGTTTCACCTAGAGGTTTTAAAAGTTTAAGACATCAATTAATTTATTTTTATTAACTATTAATTAACTATTTTTTTGTGAATCCCTTAACATTAAAGTGGTATTCCATAACATTATTTTGATATTTATCCTATATGTGATACATTTGTGGTGTGGGGATGGTCTGCTTTGAGCAGCCACACCTGACCTGGATCTAGAAGAAGAATCTTTAATTATCACACACGCGCGCGCTTTTGGATGGTGGCCGGTGAAATGAGGCCTCTGCATTTAACCCATCCTGGCTTGTCCTTCCTCTGGGGGGGGCAGCCAGGAGCAGTGGGCTGCATTCGTTGACGCGGCCGGGGACCTGGTGACGAGTGTCCATCGCTGGTCAGACGATGATGTTTGCATGTTTTTGGTGGGGGTCCTTACTGACGTTAGGTGGAGGAAACCCCATGTGGGCACAGGGAGAACATGCAAACTCCACACAGAAAGGCTTCTGTTTGGGAGATAACCTGCCCGGAGCACGGTGCCAACAGCGCCCCAAGCAAACCCAGGACCATCTTGCTGTGAGGCAGCAGTGCAATGCACTACGCCACCACACATCTAGGTGATTGGGATCAGCATGGCTGCATACCTGTTGCTCATTGGTCGGTCTAATGAGCAGCAGGTAAAACCCCCAGCCCCACATACACTCAGGAGAGGAGCCCTGTCAGTTACATGTGTCTATCTGCTGCTGGGCCAGTTCTAGCTGGCCCACTCTCAACAATGAAATGGTGTTTAAAACCTTGTCTTCTGTGTCTCTGTGCCGGAGGGCACTGAAAACACCACTTGGGTGGTGTGTGGCAGGAGAAACTGCCACAAAATGATCTAGCTGAAACTATAATAAAAGCTGTTAAGTGTATTTTAGCTATGTATGTGCTCCTCTTTAAGCTGTTTCGATTGTAGGTGGTGGTGCATTAATCAGACTGAAATGCAACCGTGGTGAATTTGATATAAATCAGCGTAGCAAGTTGTGGTTAGCAAACTGTCAATACTGATGAACAGCCAAAATAAAGAACAGCAATCCTAGGATGAGGGATTTCCCCATCACCTCAAGTAACTAAGACAAACATTTTATGTATTTTCACTTTAATCCTGACTTTTGACTGTCTGACCTGAGTCCAGTTGTAGAGCTGCTCCAGAAGCTCCTTGTCCAGGTCTGACGTGCCGATGGCGGCAATCTTCTGGCTTCGCACTAGAGCTTCCAGCTGCTCCCAGCCTGGCTGCAGGTGGGCCAGTGTTTGGCTGTCCCCCTCTGGGAGCGCAGGAGGCGCTATGATTACTGAGTCCAGCTGGGAAACAGCCAGGGTTTGGCAAGCTGCGTGGGAGAGGTAAGCGAAGCGTGGAGTTTTGATGGAAAGTTATGCTGGCAGATATGCACCTCATTGGACAAAACACAATTTCTCATTTAAAGAGAAAATAAATAAATAAATAAAAAAATAAAAAGTTTTGGGGAAAAACTCACCCATGTCAACCGCATCTCGGATTGAAGATTGATCAGACTCACAGAGAAACAGCTTGACTGAAAAGCAACCAGAAGAACTTCAACCTAACCTTTATTCAAAATGACTGACAAAAATAAATACATTTATTAATCATCAGGAACCGCTTGTAATAACTGTCCCTTGGATGACATGTGCAGTGTTTCCCATACATTGATTTATTTGTGGCAACTCCCCACACTATCAACATTGATTTTCATTTTTTTTTAACCATTTAAAATGGGTAAAATCTTATTCTCGACATACATAATTTCCTGCTTTTATAATTTAGATGTGAATCTCTCTCTCTGCTGCACACAATGCGAATGGAGATTCTGAATTAGAACCTGCACATTTATAGTAAATACTATGATGATGTCATAAAGCGTCTTACTGTAAATGTCATTAAATTTGTTAATAAATAGTGGCACGTCAGTCAAGCACGACCAGCAAAATACATCAAATTTGGTCGGTTTTTCACAAATTCCCGCTCCATATGTGGATCGATTTGGATGAAACTAAAACCACAAGATGTTTGTGACATACCGGTTCAAAAGAGACATGTACTGTGTTCATAGCTTCTGCCATTCTTCTTTTTCAAATAGTTTTAGATTTAAAAATTCTGAGAATATTTCCAGAATTTAATTTTTCAATTTTTATTTCCAATTAGGGATCCAGTTAAAAAAAAAAAAAAAAAACACATTTATTGGTGGATTGAAATTGTGCAGAACAAACTCTAGTCTTAAAATAAAAATCTGCATTGTAGAATCCAAGAATTTTTATTAAAATAAATCAAAATATCTGAAAATAAAAAGCTAAACAGTTTTATACAATGAATATTTGCGTGTAGAATTTACAGAACGGACTTGGTAGAAATAAAATATAATCACAAGTATGTTTTAATAAGTGCACAACCCCATGAAAATAAGAACCGTTACCTTATAATTTGCATCTTATCTTTGGATCTCTGTCCGTTCCATTTAGTTCCATTCACACTACATGTTCCAAAGCCGGTTTGGATGATTTCGTTTGCATGCACAGCAAGTGACATCATTGCTGATATCGCAGCCTTTTGACATGTTTATATATTTTGCATATTTATGTTGTGATGACAATAAAAAAAACAAACACACTGTGCAGCCACAATTCTCAGATCTCCATGACTTTGTTAGTGCAGTTTTTGGGTTAAGCATTAAATTTCATTGCTAAACATTGTTAAGCATCAAATTTCATTGAGTCTTCAGGCAAAATGAACACTGACCAGAAACTTTCAGCTCTTCCCGCTCTTCAGGTCTGATGGCGTCGGTTGCCTGAGGAATGGAGCAGTCCACTGTATCTGATAGATTCTGTCAGAAAAAGCCAAATACATATTCCACTTAACCATTACTCCCAGTTCAGCAAACCAACGCATTTTATGTCCCTCACACCAAGAAAATCCTTCACTTATTACCTGTAGAGGTGACACCTGACAAGGTGACTCAGGCTGTGAAATGTTTTGTTTGCAAGAAAGCTTGGTTGTGTTGTCACCTAAGCTCAAAATGTATTTTGAACAGCCTCACACAGTAAGTTGTGCTATTTCCCTGTTTAACAATTTTAAGCTGCAAAAAAGTGAATGATGTTCTTAATTTGACCAAATCAGCTGCTGACAAAACAAGATGAGGTTGCAGTACAACAACATTGAAATCGAGGTATGTTGAGGTAGAGAATAAACAAACCAAGCTTACTGGACAAACTACATGCAGCACCATGTGACAATTCCAGACACATGCGTGATCAGAATGTGCCTTTGGCAACCAACTCTGCATGATCATTCACTATGACAGTTCCCTTTCAACGAGCCCAGGGCCATCCTTTGATGTCCACCACAACTATTATTTTGTTTTTCCAGACACTGGAACCCCTTTGCCTGCTCGAATCGTACCAAGTCCCTGTCCCACTAAAACTTTTCAGTTCCATCAAATAGTTATAAGCTACCCTCTAGAATGTTATCCAAGTTAAGAGTCAGTCCCGAGCACGAGTTAAATGTAGGGTGAAATAGGAATTACACATGGCGAATTTCAGTCTGCCAACTGAAATTTTCAAAAATAGTTCTCTCACCATGTCTGAAGGTAGTTGTGTTGTGGAAAACCAGTCGCTCAGCGTCGCTCGAATGCAGTCTTGAAGCTTTAACATAGAGATACGATTGTGAATATTAATTTGTCAAAGTCACTGCAATGGCCAATAGAAAATGAGATAACACTAATCGCCATGGTGGAAATTCAGGTGTTACAGCAGCTGAACACAGAGCAAGCCAAGAAAGGGATAGAAAGTGGGATGAAATAAAAATACTGTATGTACATATCTATCCATATAGTTAACATGGTAAGTACAAAGTAATGAGGTACCAGTAGCATACGGTATAATGTATAGAGTAATATATGTTATACAGCCAAATGTTATACTTGGTAAAGGATTCTAAATTGAAAGGTCTCAACGTCTTCACCCATGTGCTTCACAGGACTCCAACTGAGAAGCACAACATTATATCTCTTTTGTTAGGAATGTGTGATAGCCTCAAGCATTCAATGGCCTCACTTCAGGAGTCATGAGTTAACCTCCAAAAACATGGCCCACTTTATATGAATCCAAATGCATCTAAATCAATGTAAAATAAATATTTGTATTGATAATGTATAGCAATAAAATTAGAGTTGGGGATATTGAAACACACCATTTTGCAACATGGTATACATGTCTTTTGTTCGTATCTCCTCATCAGTCATTATAGCTTTCCTTTGCGGCTGTCACTGAAACATTTGCCCGATGGGGATGTCGTCTTATATTATTCCGCAGGTAAAAAAAACCTGAACGGAACTCCAGTTTTAAACTATTTTGCTTATGTGACGGTAAATGCTGATACGCAGCGAGGATGAAAATCAACTAGAAAGCGTCTACTTACAATTAGCACAAAATATTTCTCAATAGATATCAACGATTCACTCAACGGTATTCTACCCCCGAAGCACAGGGAGCTAGGCTAGCTAGTTGACGTCCGTGCTGACCAGCAGTGCGGGCCACATAGGAGAAACACAGAGCACTCGGTGGGAACACGGGCAGCGTTTCGTGATCCCAGCGCGCTGACCTCCTCGCTGGGAGAGGACGGGCACTTCTTCTTCAGCCGGCTCCGGTTCACCAGGTTGCCCGTGTGGAGCTTCAGGGTCCTGGCGGTGCTCAACATGGTCTTCGCGGTGACGTTAACCACGGCGTTCGGGGCTTCCATGTGGGTTTTCGGACCCGGAGCGACGTGTTGAAGCGGCGTGGCGCGGCGCGGCAGAACGGGAAGCGTTGTATTACGCTTTTTACCAAGTGGCGCCGTTACCTCGACGAGCACCTGCCGAAGACAACGAGTCAGAATGACTTGCATTCAGCAGTTGCCAGTGACGCGAGACTCGCCAACGATTCGTTCGCGGCGAACGAATATTTCGCCGGTGGGGGGCCAACAGAGTCGTTTTGTTCCATTCGCGAGTTGGCAACTGCAGTCGGCCACGCACACCGAGCTTTGCATTCCACCACAAAAGTCGTTCGACAGCAACAAATTTGGAGAGAGTGACGATTTAAAAAAACGGAAGTCGGGAGCTCTGCCCCGCTCCGCCCGTGCGTCACGCCAACCCAATTAGACCGAGACGGCGGGGTCGGGAAAACCGAACGACTCTTTCAGCTGCGCGAGTCGTCGAGACTCGACTCTGAACATATTCGAACCTTCCACCACGAGTTGCCCGGTGGGAGGCGGCCACGCCCACTGGGGCGTCACTGGCCAGCAAGTAAAGCCAGGTTCATTAAATGATGGCATGGAGTCTAAACACAGGACTGGATTCCTGGAATGTGGACTTTGCAGCGAGTGTGGTGGTCCGAGCGCTAGATTGGCGCGGTTGCGTTTTGTATTTTTATCTATTTTTTATTTTTTCCCCACTTCTAACCAACCGCTGTGTTAAGAGAAGAAACTATTTCCGCTTCATGGCCCAATTACCAACAAATGCCAGGCTGGAGGACCTCCACCCATTTCTCGTAATGTAATTCATCATGTCGCTAAACGAGCTGGTCAACATCCACTGGACCAGCCAATGGGAATCCATACCGCATTAATTGTTTTTGCAGCTGTAGATGGAGGTTTACCCGTAGAAATACATCTTCATTATTTATTAAGGGTCCAGGCCGCATTTGTTTTCCTCCAAATTTTTCAGGCTAAAACCATCTGGGACAGGACAACGGCAGAAGCTACGAACACGGTTTGCTTCTCGTTTGAACCAGTATGTCGCCAACATCTCATGGTTCATGTTTCATCCAAATCAATCCACATACGGAGCAGAAATGAGTGAAAAAGCGACCAAATCTGACCCTAAGTATCCAGGTGGCTGTGCATAGGCGACACGCCAACGTTCAAAACGAATGGAACGAGATGAGATATATAGTAAGACGCTTTATGATGTCATCATACTATGTACTATAAATGTGCAGGTTCTGATTCAGAATGTACATTGGCACCGTGTCCAGTGTGCGGTGTAGACTCCGTCGCTCTGTAGTGGTTAGAGTTTACAAACTAGGCGTGTATGTGCATTTATGTACCGGTAGGTGTCTGTAGATCTGTTCGATTGATATTTTATCTCTTTTGTCCCCATTACTATGCCTGATTCATGAAAAAACATGAATCCACAGAAACTCGTGACCACATCGCGTCAAGTCCACTCGACTGTGCGAATGAGTGATGCGTTCATGAACTAGGAAGGTGTCGGGAAAAATAGAACCTGTGATATGGTAATTAGTCACAGAAATACCACAACGTTTTTCATATTACATGGAAATGTAACTTATTGAAAATTGAATCCAAGAAAAAAAGGCGCCAGTATAATAACGTAAATTGGACTACCTTCGTAAACCTCCGTAAATAAGTAAACCTGCGTAAATACGTCATAATTGACGCGTGCGAGATCAAACATCACCTGCCATCACTGAGACTGCACATGTACTTGCATACAACAAGGTAAATTATAACAATGACAAGGTTTGGTTTAAAGTCAAAGATAGAGATAGTTTTAAACAAAACTTCATGTATAAACAGTTCCCTACAGCTAAAGATAGCAGACTTAAATGAAAAGGCAGAAGATGTTAAGTATTCACAAATTCTTCCATAATAATTAAAATGCTAAACAAATGTTTGAGTTTCATAAACGTTGTCTGCATTACAGTATAGACAAGTAATCTATTTAACTGAATTTTCAAAAAAAAATTATCATTCATTTATTATGTTTGTGGAATAACATGTTTTTATATCATTGTTATTTAAAGTAATTACAAAGCTTGTGTTTATTATGGTTCTAGATGCCAAAAAATAGCCTAAAGTCTAAGACAATAAAGAAGCAATTGTCCAAAAATCCAGCCCTCAAGGTCAGTCACAATATTCTAAAAGAAAATACTGTGAAAAAACCTTTAAAACAGAAATTGAAAATAAATCGGGGACGAAAGAAAAAGTTATTGAAATTTTATGTATGAATAAAGCTAATGAGAAAACTTTCATTTTAAGTGTTAATTCACCATACGTGTCAGTGTCAAGAGCCTCATTTCATCAGATTGATTCACAGTTTGGAGACTCTAGGAACAAGCAGTGTGCTGCTATCATTTTAACATCAGTTGCTAAAAACAAGATCCAGCATGTTTGCACATGGACACAAAATGACCTAGATGATGTTTTGATTAAAGGAAATAATATTTACTAGGATGTGAAAAAGTCTGGTAGAATAAATTATAATGTTGCAGGAAGAGATTATATTGCAATAACAGAATTGCCAACAAGACAAACTATGTTAAATACAACATTCAAAATAACGTATGCTGAACCGCTTACTGGTTGCATTGATGTAGATCACTATGATTATGCGTAATATAATATAGCTATGCCAATTGATAGAGCACTTAAGAAATCACTGTTAAATAAAAATGATGCATGTTTATTAACTTTTTCTGGTAATACATGTGCAATTATGAAGCAGGGATTGTGGTATGCAATTGTTGATTCACATGCAAGGAACAAAATTGGGCAACATGAGTATGACTCACCCAGTACATTACATTACATTACATTTAGTCATTTAGCAGACGCTTTTATCCAAAGCGACTTACAATTGTTCAAACACCGACGGACGCAGCCATCAGGAGCAATTAGGGGTTAAGTGTCTTGCTCAAGGACACTACAGCATGCTAGCAGGAGGAGCCTGGGATCGAACCAGCAACCTTTAGATTACTAGACCACCAGCTCTACCACCTGAGCTACCATCCCCAGTAGTTCTTATTACAACAACATTGAATCCGTCTGTAGTCACTTCTGTAATACTAATAATGTAATACTTTAAATTCCTTCCTCTGACAATATAGCAACAAAAAACGTTTAAAATGTAACATCTGTCATTGAAAATAAAATTTTAGAAGCTATAGAAATGAGTGACCCTTGTGAAAAGAAATCCACTGTGGCCGGTGGTAACTGGTTATTTAGGGCATCATCATTTTCAGTGAGTGAAATGAAAAATAAGACTTATGGTAGTTAAACACATGAAAGAAAACTTCAGTGTGTAAAGTAATTATGTCAGACATGACTACTTATGTTTTGTTTTTGTTTTTAAAAATTATTTACAATTATCATAAATGAAATATGTTGGAAGTTGGGCTACATTGGCATTACATTGAGAACAGTCACTTTGTGTTATCATGAACCAATGCTATATAAATCCACAGTTTGTCTCTGAGTGGTCCTAAAAATCGAAAATTGTAACTGGTGCTACGTTGCACAGAATTCGGAGAACTGTAATACCTATCTAATACGACTAAATTGGATCCTGTGTATTGCTGCCTGCAGCTATATTTATTATTTGTTCCAGTGCGGCTGTAACACATCTATCTTGCCATTAGTGTAGTGAGACAGTAGAAAACAATGTGCAAAATAAAAATCCACAAAAAAACATTTTCAGGCAATTGTGAAGTTTTGGCACCTTATAATACTACCAGTGATCCAACATTTTTGTCAATGCCCAATCTAATGCACACTCAGCTTTCCTGATTGTGTACATTGTGCTTTTTTGTAAAACCTCATTTGTTTTCTCAATTCAATGATAGTGAGGACCTGCATTTTTGTGTTCAGGTTTTTTCCCCCAACACAATTTATCAATTAACACTCACAACGTAAAATATTCATTGTTTCTTACCAAGAAAGTCTATCTTTTGTGCAGAGTTAGTAGTATTAGTTGTAGTAGTAGTATTAGTGGTAGTAGTAGTAGTAGTAGTAGTAGTAGCATTAGTAGCAGCAGTAGCAGTATTGGAAGTAGTAGTAATAGTAGCATTAGTAATATTAGTAGTATTATCAGTAGTTGTAGTAGTTGTAGTATTAGTAGTAGTAGTACTAGTAGTAGTAGTATTAGTGGAAGTAGCAGTAGCCGTAGTAGTAGTAGTACTGTAGTAGTAATAGTAGTAGTAGTAGTATTAGTAGTAGTTGTATTAGTGGTCATAGCAGTAGTGTAGCTGTAGTAGTAGTATTAGTAGTATGAGTGGTAGTTGTAGTGTTGTAATAGTAATAGTATTAGTAGTATTAGTGATGGGAATCATAGTAGTAGTTGCATTTGTAGTAGTAGCAGTAGTAGTAGTAGTAGTAGTATGGCCAATGCCCCTGCGGTCTTTCAAGTATTTATCAACAATGTCCTCAGGGACATGCTGAACTGGTCCGTTTTTATTTACCTTGACGACATTCTCATCTTTTTCTAGAACCTCCAGGAACATGTCCAGCACGTTCAATAAGTTCTTCAGTGCCTCCTCGACAATACCCTTTTCGTCAAACTCGAGAAAAGTGTTGACATGATGTCCTTTCTGGGCTTTATCATTTTGAAAAGCAACATCCAGATGGTCCCAGGGAAGACCCGTGCCGTCAGAGATTGCCCAACTCCCAACTCCATCAAGCAGGTGCAACGTTTCCTGGGTTTTGCCAACTTATACAGATGCTTCATTTGCAACTTCAGCTCCATTGCCACCACTCTCACTGCCCTCACCAAGGGAGCGCCCCGTCACTTCCTTTGGTCTCTCAGGCTGAGGAGGCATTCAACACCCTCAAGCGACATTTCACCTCCGTTCCGGTTCTGACCATACCATTTCATTGTGGAGGTTAACGCCTCTGATGTGGGAATGAGTGGGGTCCTATCCCAATGCTTGGGGGACAATAAACTTCACCCCTGTGTGTTCTTTCCCACAGACTCTCATCTTCTGAGCAAAATTATGATATCGGCAACCAGGAGCTGTTGGTGGTCAAGCAGGCTTTGAAGGAATGGAGACACTTGTTAGAGGGCGCCAAACACCCATTCATTGTTTGGACCGGCTATAAAAACCAAGCCTATATACAGGAGTCCAAGAGACATAACTCCCACCAAGCCAGCTGGGCTGTGTTTTATAACTGATTTGGTTTCCTCCTTTCCCGAGCCCATCCTTTCGTGATACAGGATTATGGCACCAGTCCAGTTGGGAATCGAGACTATGGTTGCTAGGGGGAGAGAGAGACGGAGACCCAGGCAGCCGGTCGCAGCTATGTCCCCACTGCCACTTGCTCCCAGGTCTTACAGTGGGGGCATTCCTCTCGCCTGCCTGACCACCCAGGGGCCTCTAGAACCCTGGAGTTTGTTCGCAGGAGGTTCTGGCAGCCCACCATGGAGACAGACATTCAGTCTTTTGTTGCCGCATACCCCATCTGCAGAACAAGAACCCCCGGGTACACCCCCATGGCCTCTTGTATCCCCTTCTCTCATTCCCAGCCGTCCATGGTCACACATCTCCATGGATTTCATTACTGGCCTTCCACCGTCCCAAGGTGACACTGCCATCATGGTGATTGTTGATCGTTTTTGGAAATCCTGCTGTTTTGTGCCTCTCCTCAAACTCCCCACAGCCCGAGAAACTGCACAACTCATGGTGCAGCATGTGTTCAGGGTGTTTGGTCTGCCCCTGGACACTCCCTCCCCTGGCTCCTGCTACCAGGTCGCCACCACCGCCATGGCTCATGGAGGGGCAGCCAGCTTATAAGGTCCGCCTAGGTCCTACCCTAAACCAACATTGTGCTTCAGAGTAAAACACAGCGTCTTGTCTGTCTTCTATTCACTGCTGCTCTGCAGCGAGATTTATGGAATTATTCCTTTAAAAAGTAACAGAGGCAGAAAAAGAAGGAGAACAATCTTTATTTGTGGGGGCGATCTGTACGGATCAACAACGTTCCAGTATATGCCACTATTAGTGAACATTTCAGAATCGCCACATTTTTCGTAGGTCTCGCGCTGAGTAGCCAGCCACTAGAGATGTGGAAATTTCTCGATTTCAAGATGCATCGCGATGCGGATGTGGACGATTCTGCATCGATGTGGTGACAGAAGATAATCGGGTGATTGGAAATATAAGGCCTGCATGAAAAAAAAAAAAATTCTAATTAACAGATTTTATTGTGATTAAAATAACAGCCTACACAAAATTGAATTATCTCCATCGTGTTTGGGAAGCTCCGTTAACGAGGGAGATCAAGTGCTGGGTGGGTAGACTGGGCCGTGTTTCGCCCCACCCCTGATGATGTCAGAGAGTTTACGGAAGTGGTGACAAACTTCATAACTAAGCTAGGGGAGGATGTGGCTCCCATGGTTACAGTACGACACCGTGGGGAACAATGTTGGGGAACATGGAGGATTAGAAAGCGGCATCTTACCAACTAAGGAGGGCTGTGAAACAGGGAAAGGGTGGAGTCTCAGTTCCAGCAGTCTGACACCAGATACATGTGGCAGAGATTACGGACTATTATGGACTACAGAGGCAGAGCTACCACCAGGGTGAATGCTGATGCTTTGTCATTAGCGCCCTGGTTAGTACTACAGAACCGATTTCCACCGCCGGAGGTGAGCACAGACTCAGCATCTCAGAGAACGACATGAGGAGGGCTCTGAGGCAGGTGAACACCAGGAAAGCAGCCGGTTCGGACGGCATCCCTGGACATGTTCTGAAGACCTCTGCCAACCTGCTTTCCCAGTGTTCACCATCATATTCAATATCTCCCTGGCGCAGGCCTTGGCGCCCATATAGAAAATTGGGGATACGGTACTGCGACAGCTTCGCCTACCACCTTCCACCCAAGTGGCGTTTTCCGGGACCTCCAGCACAGAGACAGAGAAGTCAGGGTTTGTAAACACCAGTTTATTGTAGAGAGTGGACCAGCTGGAATTTTCCTAGGAGCAGATAGACATGTGTCATGACATGGGCTCCTCTCCTGAGTGTGTGTGAGGATGGCAGTTTTACCTGCTGCTCATTAGAGCAACCAACGAGCAACAGTTATGCAGCCACTCTGATCCCAATTACCTAGATCCAGGTCAGGTATGGCTGCTTAAACCAGACCATCCCCAAACCACAGGTACATTGAGATGGTGAGCTGCTCTATTATCAATCTGAAGTGGAATTGATCCGTGGAAACATGAAGTTTCCTTCTAATTCTAATCTGCATTCAGCGATACACTTTGCAGGCAGCATAGCTAATTGTTTTTTTGCTATTATTCTTTTTATTTATTATTCAATAATTATTTATTTTTCTTCATTATTTATATATTATTTTTTATAAATAATATTTATACATAATTATATTATTTTATTTATTTGTTTATTCATTCATTCATTATTGACT
Organism: Zeus faber; assembly: GCF_960531495.2. Classification (NCBI taxonomy): domain Eukaryota; kingdom Metazoa; phylum Chordata; class Actinopteri; order Zeiformes; family Zeidae; genus Zeus; species Zeus faber. The sequence goes on from NC_137193.1 coordinate 45,452,346, forward strand.
GAATGAATTTGAAATATCGTTCACCGGTTCATCACTTTTATTTAAAAATCAGTTCTTACACGCGCTGACCGTAATTTCTAGTATATACACATACTGCAAAACAACGTGGGGGCTAGTTTGACCGTGTTATCCGGACATTACTCGGTGGAGCAGTGTGTGTGAATGCAAATATCTGAATCATTCGGACCGGACATTATCCAGACTTTATCCAGCCAGCACCCTAGTCCGCGTAATGTCCGATTGAGTGGTATGTGTGAACAGAGCAGATAATTGTCCGGATCATTCATAGCGAGGGAGTGGGCGTGTCGTGTGTTGATGACGTCTCTATCATGCGCCAGTTATTTACCGTCATGCGGATCTTCGTCTGAGCGTAGCTGCTCTGTACTGCTTTCTGCTTTCCTTTCCACTCTTTCGTTTATATTACGTCTAAATACATGGAGTATACACACCAAAAAAAGTTAAGTCGGTATCCTCGTCCGCCATCTTGGGTGTCATTGTGTCACCTCTTGTGCGTTCAACCCAGGCTCCGCCCCTCGTCGAAATCCAAACAAGAGTATTTTGAGGTAGTGCAAACGCGTCTGATACCGTCCGTGGCGTCCCACTGCACCAAAAATCCGGTCACACCCGCTAACATCCGGCATTTGTCACCACTCGGGAAAGGAAAATCCGGGTCTCAGTCAAATGACCCGGCAATAGATCCAGGTTTTAATTGGCTCCACCTACGATCAGCTCTGAGGTGAACAGGACACCCGCATTGATCCGCAAGTTTTGGCCCCTTTACTGCCGCGGTGCGACGCACGTTGAAATGGCGCTGGCGCATTAATAGACAGGAACATCAGTGTATCATTCCATCATTTCATATCCCATTTGGAATCCAAAATCAGAAGTTATTGACTTTTTACGCATGGGGGACCATGAATTGTTATTCGCGTGGGGATTGCACCGTGCAGTGGAGCACAGAGAATAACCCCTACGCTCCCCGCCGTTCCCCACTGCCAAAGGACCGGTGCTGTCACATATAGAACGTACTGATTACGTCTTTTAAGAGCAGTGAGGTATTTATCAGATCTGCAGAGCATCTATTCAGTTTATCCTGGATCATAAGTCTGATGTGAGGTGTTTTCTTTTCGGGGGAAAGCAATGAACTAATACCAGAGGCTTCCCCTCCATTCCCTTCCACTTCCACAGCAGTCATGCTACTTGCTTGGAAAGTTAAGACTTCAGAAATGAGTCATCCAACACAGCAACATGCTAAACATAGCTCCAGATGTGCTCTTTCCACATGTCACAAGTGGGCTCCCACCGAGAACCACAAGATAAGACTATTTCTGAAATTGAAACCAGAACAAGTACATCTCAACAGGACTCTCTGAGCTGTTCCACAGAGAGTTGAGTCAACTTTCAACACGGTCGGGGAGATGAAGGAATACAGTCATGAGTGTACGGTTTACAATTTTATATAAAAAAATAAATAGTTTTAATTGTACTGTGTTGACTTTATTTAACCTGCCGATAAATGCTCCACCAATGTTGTTTCGTAGTTCAGACTAAGAACAGGTTGTAACCACTAGAAGTCCTGGGAGGGGTTGAATCGGACTGATTTCAAATGAAATATAAGTAAATGGACAATCTAGACAAACTCTAAATTTAAAATACAAACACACTAAAAGTTATCCAAAGTTAACCAATTACCATGTACAGTATTTCATTTGTTTGGAGGGGAACTTGTCCATATAAAGTCAGTCTTCTTCAACCATCGAGTGCTGTGAGATTTTACGACCAGAACACCCAGCAGAGTCAAGGGGGGAACTGGCGGTTTTTGGCCTCACTTTCTCACATGATATCATAGTTTTCGATGAAATTATTGAGTGGTACGTGGTAATGAAGCATGGGGGAAAGGTGGGGTTTTGGAAGATTGTGCTGTTCCAACATGAATATTTTCATGAAACCAAATTCCTTTTGTTTTTTTCCAATTATTATTTTTATCAACCTCCTGATTCTTTTTATTTAACTCACGGGCGTGTGAAAGTCAAAGTTCAAACATTCTGGCTGACTGCTCACCAGAATAAAATTAGAATAAAAGCTTAACGCTCTGCTCTGTGGAGGATTCCCTTAGGGAAAAAAAAAATCACTCAGGTCAAACAGAGGATAAAGGGCCCTCAGTATAAATAATACATTCTTTGCAGTTTCTGTAAAATTTGCTATCTTTAACACTTAACTATGTTTGACGCATGTAGTAACGGGAGTGGAACAGATACATGGAGATTTAAACAGCAATCGGACGCCAAATAAACAGGTTCTCAAGTCATAATGGGCATAAGACGCTTTTCTTTTGCAGCTGCCCCCCCCCCAATCACCTTCCCCACTTCTGTCTCCACTCATGTCTTTCCCGCGGTATAAAAAAAATGAAGAAGACCGAGACGCCAGATGGTGAAAGCCGTACCAGTCAGGTCGGTGCAAGATACAGAGTGACGCCTTAAATCAAGCAGTCGCACAAGAAGAAACAGTATTTCCACGTTCCAAACTCACCTTTTAGTGCAACATAAAAGACACTTTTTAAGATCTCAGAAGAGTGTCATGACACCTGACACATTTCGACCATTTTCTTACACTCCCCAATGTTTCATAAAAATCAATTTAGAAAGTACTTTCTTTGAAAATAAAGTTTTTCCTCTGTTTGCAGCTCGTTGTGTGACGCCGCCTGCTGGTTGGATGCAGCCTGGAGAGAAGGTTTCCAGGGACGTTTCTTTTAAAGGACAGTTTTCAATTGCGCAGTTTAAAGGGGTTTTTTTAATTACAAGAAGAGATTGATTTGATATGGAAAGCATCATAGTCATGCACTGTGCAAAGTGTTTCTTTCCAATTTCAAAATCATACATCTGATTTGGCTTGGTTTACTTACTTACTTTACCGAAACAGCTTAGTTCACAGATCGCTATAAGACTCCATTCACTATATCAATAACACATTTATAAAGTGCTTGATTGCTCAAATGATCAGCTGATATTGAACATTGTAGAAATAACATTGTAGACAATTTCAACAATTTCAATGCAAAGTCATATTTGTGACAAATAGACATAATTATAAAATGTTTTATACAGTATTTACATAAACATTAATATTCAATGAAGGCATACCAGGCATGTTTGGTTTTGTGTTATAAAACATCTGATTTTCAATGACAGTGCATTATTATTATTATTTTTATTATATTTATATGGAGTTATAGCCTTTAACTCAATAAAATAACGTTAAAGCACAGTAAGTGCATTCAACATCATTGCTTTGCCCGTGGACAACTTGCAAAGATTATTTTTAAAGACCATATACTTAAGAAAATGAAGTTTTAACTCAATTGAGAAATACCGCCAGCTTTATATATTAACGAAGAGATAAACATTCAAACCATAGTGCTCTCATCATGTGGGCCTACAATTACATTCTATACAGTTTGTAGGCGGGATTACCTGTGGACTCGGATGACTTAGAGATTTATGTTTCGACTAAGAAGGATTAGCAAATGCCAATAGCTGTATGGTAATGAGAAATCTCTTGTGTCAGTAATGTTATTGAACTGGTTAAAACTAAGGATGTAATCAGAAAAAAAGTTAAGAGCAAATTACTTAATAGAGTCTAAGGTGTGATGGACCTAGTTGGGAGAGGAGCAGGGACACAGGGAGTTGGGTGTTGGGGTTAGGAGTGGACGCCTCCAACACAGACCCTGACCTGACACTCACCTCTTTGCCTGCACAATTTGATATTGCGCAACACAAATTCAATCCTTTCTTCTTTTTTCTTACACAAGATGGTGCTAGTCCTCATCATTTTCAACTGACCACAACTAATGCCTGAGTCACTGATGTGCGCATGGATATGAACGCATCAGTTTTTACAAATTAAAGTTGGCACGGCATCATTGGCAAAGCAGGTCCAACCTGTCTTATCCAGCTTCACAATATGACACAGACAGTGGAGGGATTATGTTTGTTGACGGCCGTTGCAGTCCACTTCCTCTCGGCGGCATATTCATCCGGATAAAGCGCGGAGTAACCCACCGCCTCCACCGACTGCCTCTTCTGGACGCGGTGAAGCAGGATCCTGTAGGCGCCGGTCAACGGGCTCCTTGAGTCAGAGCACGGGTTGTTCTGTAAATGGATGTCCAAGATCCCCAAATCGGACAGCGCTCCTCTGACCTCCTGCTCCTCCACACACAGAGCCTGGGAGGCCTGGGCAAAATGGAATGGCGACAGAGGCAGAAGGGTGTATGCCTGCGGGTACTCGATCCCCTTCAGCCAGCTGCTGGAGGTGATCTGGGAGAGGGGGGAGCGGTCGCCTGGGACGGGCCGCAGCATGCCCTTGATGAGCAGCTGGCATTGGTCGGACACGTAGGCCGGGATGCTGTAGGAGCCTTGGAGGATGCAGCGCTTCAGGCGGCCCATGTTGTCGGCGTAGAAGGGCAGGGTGGCTGTTAACATGTAGAACAGCAAGATCCCCAGCGCCCAGATGTCCGAGTAGCGGCCCACGTACCCCTTGTCCTTGAAGAGTTCTGGAGCAGCGTAAGGGGGTGAGCCGCAGAAGGTGGTGAGGACCTCCGTGGGGCCGCTCTCCAAGCTGAAGCCGAAGTCGCCCACCTTGATGCAGTAGCTGGTGGTGTAGAAGACGTTCTCCGCCTTCAGGTCTCGGTGAACAATGTTGTTGTCATGCTAAAATTCAACACAAATCTGAATCAAAAACTGTTTTATTTCTATTGTACCTTCAGGGCAGCGCACTAACTTTTAGAAGTGGCGGCCAAGTCGGCAACTGAGACTGATAAAACTTTCTCCAAATTGTAATCATTTTATAATTGAGTGATAGTGATCCCATACGATTGTAATCCATGTTTCAATATTCTCATTTGTTTCACCAGTTTGGACAATCAATGCGCCAGGATAACTAGCATGCCGATAACTAACTTGCATGCCGTGTTTTTTTTTCCCATATGAAAAGTGGGTGACAACAGAGGAACCAGACCATATAAGATTGTAGGCAATAGCTAGTTGCCTGGGAAACAGAGCAACCAGTCATTGGCCCTGACCTTACTTAATTATTCAACAAGAGCAGATGAGCTAGCACCAGAGCGTATAACAGGTTTCTAAAAAAAGACAATTTATGGACAATTTTCATTTTAAATCTATAGTCAAGGCAAAATGTATTGAAAACTTCTTTCTTTCATGGTTCTGAGTTTAAAGACAACAGAACTCCCATAGCCGAACGGGGCTCACCATGTGTTTGAGGGCGGAGACAACCTGGGCAAATATGAGTTTGGTCTCCATGTTGGTGAGCTTCCCCCTGGTGGTGATGCGGGAGAACAGATCTCCTCCGCTGCCGTACTCCATCACCAGATAGAGCTTCCTGCTGCTCTCTATCACCTCGTAGAGACGCACCACGTTGGGATGGCACAGCTTCTCCATGCAGCTGATCTCAGAGGAAAACATCAACTCGCTCTTCTTGCCCAGCCGCTGTTTGTCCATCACCTTGATGGCTACTCTCTCTTGGAGGGCGAGAGAAAGAGGCATGGAGGTGAGTGGAATACACAGGATCGATCAAGGGTGAAAAGGTGAAAGGTCAAATGTGGACAAAACGATAGGCTGAGATGATCAAATGTGACAAAAGGGCAAGATGCAGAGGGAGTTGAAGAAAGAAAATCAGCACCAGTTGGGAATCAGACCAGTTGCCCTGTGTGGTGCCAACTGGTCTAAACCCATTGGAAGACTGAAGCAGTCATATAACAGGTATGGCAAAAATGTGCCCACATCAATATGCCCCCCGCCGACAACTATGCAAACCCCAACACACGCATACAAGCACACACAAAAAAGAAATCACTCTTTTGTGTTTTATCCTCCTTAAGGCATCCCAGCAGAAATTAAAATAGTAAATGCTTCTAAACATGGCATGAGTTCGCTGCAGGGGGTGGGTAGGATCTTGTGGGATCAGGACAGCTTTTTCAAACAACCTCCCCACGTCCGCTGGCACGAGGATTCACACATAACCAAAATTCCATGGAGACAAGAGCGGGTGGATACTGTGAGAGGCTAGAGACTCAGAAATGCTCCAAAGAACTAATCAATCCACCCTCATGTTGATACAGCTACAGGAAGTTATTTTTTTTTTCCTGGGGATTCACAAAATGATAAAGCATTGCAATTCAATTAACATTGGGCCTGTATAAACTGTGAGCTGAGCGAATTTGTGTATAAACTAATGTGTCTGAACATTTTTTCACAACCATTTCTGCATGAAACACAGATAGTGTATCTTGAGTAGGCAAACCAACCATTTCTGGGACAAAGATGTTTGATAAATCTTTGAGACCTAAAAGAGATTTAAAAGGCAACAAAGTCTCCTACAACCCACTCATGGGTCGTGACCCAGACTTAGCGAAAAAATGGTTTCGGACTGTACATCTGAATATATCTACATGTAGTGAGGGTTGTGAGCTCATTTCAAACTGCAGACAAAAATAGTTTAGCAGGAAGAAGATCAATCCAAGGTGGAATCTGCATTTAATAGAGTGAATGAATGAATAAGCGACTAACTTAATACTATAAGGCTTAATTCAAACTACAGAAACCCATAAGCAAATGTAAACAATACTCTAAGCGTTGCCATTGCTTCACCTTTGGTCAGGGCGTGAATACCCAGCCGGACGTGGGAGAAGTTGCCCTCTCCGATCTCCCCTCGCAACTCGTAGAATCCAATCCTGCGGCCGAGCATCAAGTCATTGACGACCCTCTCGTTGTGCGCCATGTCGTAGACGACCTTCTCAAAGGGCGTCTGCCTCATCCTCTGCGCCTCCCTCTGTTCTGGGTTGATGCAGGCCGGCACCGGCAGGGCTTTGGTTCCATCCAACATCATGGGAGCCTCTGCTTTACACTTTTTGCTCTCTTTGCATTTTGGCCATAGTCTTTTTTTGATCGCTAAAAGAAAAAGAGAAACCAAAAGTTATTAGATTACTTTAATAGTTAGAGGTCACAACAAATGACATGACAAAGGGTTGAAGTACTTTCTATAGAGTCAGATTGACATAGCATTGAGGAATATAACAATTGCATTTACTAATAGTAGATCAATGGGTGGATGGATCAATAAGTAGGGGTACAAGGTTTTTTTTTTTAGGCTAGAGCAGCGTTTTCTAACTTTTTTTTTTTCCCCACTTTTTAGAAAATGACAAACGACCCAACCATTTAACACTGGGCCAATATTGACGGCATGTAGTCTAGATTTTCAAAATGCATTCAGTGTTACTGTAATCACAATAATAAATTCAGTCAATATTACCAAAAAAACCTATGCACATATGTTTTCTCAGAGCGCAGTTATGAGACGTTCCTTGCCCGAGTAAGTGCAGTGTCTTCAGTAGGTCTATTATCAAAACAAGCACACTTACGTTTAAGATGTGGCCATTACAATATTATCAACCACAATATCAGGTCTAATGTCTCCCATTTTGTTATTTGTCATCATTAATACACACTTATAATATTATTGTCATACAGGGCGGGGTGTAGGCGACATTTTGTTGGTAGCTTGAAGCACTTTGTCACATCGAGACGTAAGACTACCAAGTGTCACAAGATAATGGGGTCAGGCTGCCCATTATGTGATGTGCAGACAAGACCAGAAGCGTAGCATGTGCCTGTTAATTAGAGCTCATGTATCTATTAAAATAGCACCACATAGACAGGGAACGGGGAGTTAAATAAACCAGTGCATGGATGATAAAACAGTCCGCAAAAATCCTATTTTCTTTTTCCATTGTGGGTAAATTTAGCCTAGAATATAATTTGAGCAGACAAACAAAGTGGCAAATCCTCTGCCCACGCTGCTAAGGCTGACCACGGTTTAAATCCTGATTTTAGCCACGGAATTAGTGGGTTAGTTCTGAATATAGCAAGCTATTTATACCATAGTAAGTGGAAGATTCACCAACTCGGTAACTGGTGGAGCGTACTATATAGGGCCTGTCAGCTTAGTGTCACAAGTGTTACATCATGACAGGGAGGCAACGAGGCGCAGCAGGTTGGACTAACAAAGTGTCTGAATCATCAATCATCAAATCTGTTTGATTAGTCCATTCAATGTACTTTTCAATACAATATCTATTTCATATATATATATATATATATATATATTCAATACACTCAAGTAGTTGAGTCAACTTACAAGGTATAAAGCAGTCCGACGGGGCCTTTTCAAACTCCATAAATTATTCAAATAACAGTTTCAATAAATCTGTTAATTTAGAGAAAGCAGTGAGCAGAAGGAGAGTTTGCAGATATTAAAACTCATCTCTGTTCGCATCTATAGTGAAATAAAGGCTTTTGTTACAACTATTCCTTCAGAACAACCAACTTAATTTTTTTGAATACGCCCTCGACTTTAGCGATACAATAATTCAATTTGTATATCACCACCGATAACTATAAGAAGTGCAGACATAAACTGAGCATGTGGTTAAATAAACCAATCTTCAATTGTTTGTATTTGATGGTATGATATATAATTAAATAGGATAAGGTAAGATAGACCAACCCTTAACCAATACCAGTAGTAAATCACCATAATCAATGCAACACCAACAGCCTAACTTAATTTAATATCAACTTACATCCATAATAAATCCCAAACAACTTATAAAAGGCCAATCATGCATACTCACAGGGCACTGAACATGACGTTAACGTTTGGGGGGGAAGAAGTGTCTAGGCTCGAAAACAGCAATCGGAGGCAAAACAAGCAGCTACAAGCAGCTTCAACTTGTCCGATACTAGATGTCTAAACAGGATGTCAATATCACCCTTTACCTGGTAGTTGGTCACTCATGTCTCTCCCTCCGGCTCCTGTCAACTGAATGGCACATGTGAATGGAGCCTCAGAGGGTTGGAGCTCACCCCCCAGCACTGGCAATCCTATTAACACAACATATTAATATCAATTAGGGCTCTGACTGAGACAGGAGCATCCAAAGTGCTGCATAGACACTTCTCAAGAATAAACAAATCCTAAGTACATAAGTCATGTACTTTTATATATATATATATATATATATATACACACACACACACACACACACACACACACAGACACACACACTAATATATGATTTTTGAATGGGGATATTGAAGTAGTTAAAAAAAAAAAGAGATAAAAAACAAACATTAATGTAGATAACGGTGTAAACTGACAAACTGACGGTGATTTTTTAAAAAGGAACAGAATTGACCCGTACGTTACAAATACATCACCAACGTTCAGAGACGTGCAGGTGCTTCTACCGTACGTTTTGATTGGCATTAAATCCTTTACTAACGTGGGCTATTACGTGTGTTAAAAAGTAGTTAAAAATATATATAGTTTACAAATGCATGCTAACGAGGTACACTGACAACTGACTGATTAAAAAAAAAAAAAAAAGGTTAAAAATAATAATTAAAAAAAAACATAAAAACAAAGATAAAAGATGTTTAAAAAAAAAAAAAAACCTGCGCGTTAAAATCGCAACTTCATTAAGCAACGTGTGGTGTTTTGAACATACCATTCCACACGCTCTGATTGATATTCACGTTGGCCAATCGTCAGTTCCCTCTGTGGGCTTTAACCAATCGCTGACGAGAATAAGATGGCGGGAGAGGAAGAGGCGGGACATCAAGCCGCTCAGCTAACCAATCACAGCGACTGACGTAAGCGCGTGCTGGCGCGCAGCTGTGATTATGTAGGAAACAGGAGTGTTCATTCTTAACCACCTGTTTGTTAAACAATACATTTAATAAAATGGCAGCGACGGTTGCGGCACCCGTCACACCCACCGACACGGACCCTGACCGGTGCGTCAGTGAGGAGGAAGGACGGGGGACCGAGGCCGAGGAGGAGGGCAGCCAGCACCTGGGCCCCGTTGCGGGTGTCCCGCACAGCCGCGTGTCCAAGCTGCCGCTGGCCCGCATCAAGGCTCTGATGAAGGCGGACCCCGACGTGTCACTCGCAAGCCAAGAGTCCGTGTTTATTATCGCCAAGGCCACGGTACGTTGTCCCCAAAGTCCGGCGAGAAAGTAAAGCATATTTACTGTAGAAGAAGCTTCAGCCCAGTGAGCTAACGCCTCGACATCGCGATATATTCATGCGAGATCATATTACGATGTAGTTAAGTGTTGTGTTGAACATTAAAGGCTGCATTGCTGCACGGAAACCTATCCCGTTTCAACCTAATGCAGTGCGCACCGTTCTACTTGAATAAGGGAGAGGGTCTGTCCCCAAAAGTTGGAATGTGTCTTGAAGTATTACACTCCACGCAGACACCCTGTGGATGGTTTCCCCCAACAGGTGAAGTCATCCTTTACTTTCCCCCTCTTGTCTTTGCAGGAATTGTTTGTTGAAATGATTGCAAAAGATGCTCTAGTGTACGCCCAGCAAGGAAAGCGAAAAACACTGCAAAGGAAAGATTTGGGTAGGTTTTTGTCAACTAACTCCACTGGCCAATGCATTCCACCGTTTGAATGTGATTGTGTTAAGGATACAGATTTATTTATGGTGACTAACCACTAACTAACATCACTCATGTAATGGTAAACAATTGTGGACCCCATGGGTGGGTAGCAGCCAAAGGGGATCCCAATTAACTAAATGAATAAGGTCCGACAAAATGATCTTGAGATCCTTAGGCCCCGTTGTCATCTGTACATATTAATTTTCTCTTCACTTTATCCTCTCCTGGCCAACAGACAATGCAATAGAGGCAATAGACGAGTTTGCATTTCTTGAAGGTAAGTCTCGTCACTCATTTCATTTGTACGGTGTTGAAATACAGTAAATTTTGATGTTGAAATTAATGATTATGAGAAGGATGCAACGGTACACGGGATGTTATCGAACCGTTCGGTACGCCCGCTACGGTTCAGTACGCACATGTGAACCGCGGTATTACGATATCGTGGTAGAAGTCCACTGGACACGTTGGCAGCGTACGGGTGCGGTGCAGCGCTCCGTAAATGCTGCTTCCTATTCAATTCTTGTTAATCCACAAGGTCAATTTTCTTTTATTTTTGTTCTCAAATGCATGCGGCTACACAAACCTTTTCAATAGAAACGATAATAAAACGACATAAAAATGTTTTTGTAAAGCGTGAAATCAATTTAAATGTATTTTATGACTATCAGAGACCTAGAGCTGCCTATTTATCAAACCCGTTTTGAATCTGAAGAACAAACATGCATGTTATGTAACACGTTAAAGTGATATAATACAGTACCAACACATCTCACTAACCAATTTCAACAATTACAGTTGTAGCTTACGTTTCAATTATATTGTGACGCTTGGCTGGGTCGACCAGACAGACACAATTGAGGAGACTCAGACGGAACATGGTGGAAGCCGTGTATAGCTGAAGCCGGTTTTATTGCCAGCCGTGAGGCCACAACTACAGTACACCGGGGTTGATGTGTCCAGTCGGGAAAATACAGCCCTGAGATGCCTGTGGCCGTTTTTTTTTTATTATAACAAACTTCTGTTCAGATACTGGCTTCCCCTTGCACCAGGCGCTTGCCTCACTTCCCTCTCTCCTCTTCTTCCATACTCGTGACTCTCCACCCGGAACCCGCCCCCTAGACACCTGTGCCAATTACCCACTATCCTGGACACCTCCCTCCAATCAGATGAGCTTATGCAAACTATGACAGCCCACCAATGAACTTTAAACCCCCGTCTCCCCCCTCCCCCTCATGCGCACACAGCGTTACACTATTAAAAGTTATTTATGGCAGACTACTATACAAAACATTTTAATACCTTTTTACCTTTTATTTTATTGATTTATTTTTCTTAAATATGAACATACCGTACTGTTACTGTGGCCAAAAACCGTGATACATACCGAACCGTGGGCCCACTGTACCGTTGCATCCCTAGAAGGGATGATGATGTTAAAATGCGGCTTCACGGAATCTCCAAATAATGTTGCTAAGAGACAGAAATATTCAATTGTGTTGTGTTTGTCAACTACAGTTTCAATCTAATATTATAATTGCATAACCACATAGATCATTTATCCTCAACAGTGCAGCCCAAACTGACGTGGCATATTTTTCCCATTGGTTTTTCAGCATTTCTCCAGTCAATCTTTGAACTTATATACATTTTGCAAGAGGCCCATATGTTCTATAATTACAGTTTGGTCTAATAAAGTTTTGAAAGCAAAACAACTTTTGATCACTATATTAAAGGTAAAGCACTCAGTGGATTTGACTTGTAATAATTCATACTCTTGTGTATTTTCTTCAAAGGTACATTGGATTAATTCTTGCTTAAGGAGTGAGACAACGTCAAAAATGTGCGACACCCCCCAAGAGACGTTTTCTATTTTAAGCAGATGAATCGGTGGAAACTTACTGGTAATTTTTTTTTTTTTTACATTCAGATTCTCAGATTGGATATTACTATTATATGCTTTTCTAAAATGTGCCATCAAGATTTTTCATACTGTACTAAACTATTTAGTTGGTGTTGTATTATACAGTCCATTTTTTTTGTAAATATGTATGAAGTTATCCATTCTGTGAAATAAAATGTTTAAAAGTGAGGAAAAAATAGATCGAGTTTGTTTACATCAATCATAATTTCCTTAAATAATGCTTAATGCACATTTTAGACAGAAATCTATTTAATTTTTCGCGGTCATTAAAACCAAATGTTGCATGTGACCACTGTTGAACTCCTGTGAAATCTGAAATCTCCTCCAGTTTGCTGATGTCAAGAGCTTTGACATTATTTATGTTGCGCCTAAACCTGAAGTGTATCTTGTTTTTATAGTCACACACACACACACACACACACATACACACACATACAAGAGTCGGCCTAATAAATATTTTTCTTGATTTTTGAGAGACAAGTTTTATCCATAAAGTACCTTTCTCGTCCCACGGGAAGGATGCAGTTGCAGAGCTGCGATGGGAACTGGATCTTATTTTCTGCACATTATAGATGTGATATCTGCTTCCCCCCACACTTTTGGAAAGTGTCCATAACACTCCACCATCTTCAGTGTATGCAGTCTTAGGAAGGTGGTTTGCATCTTTGAAATCCATATGTTCATTGTATTCAATGTTTCGTTTTTTTTTAATTTTTTAATATTTTTATTTAAGGGCATATGCAGGTCACAGTGTACAATCACAGCAGTATTTTTCCTTTCTTTTCTTCAACAAACACCCCTCCCCACCACCCACCCACCAACTCACCCACCCATCCTTGCCTTGGACGTCCATAAGGTACAAGGTCAGAAAAAGACTGAGAAAATTAAGTGTAAAAAAAAAAAAGGAAAAGGTCTACATAATATCTAGATAATATATGTTAAGTCTTCACCACCTTCTGTCAATTGTTTTTAGGAATGTATGTATACAAAATGATTCAATAACACTAGTATTGTAATAGTACTAGTAATAGGAAATAAGGGCAGAGGAGATAACAAAAGAGCATAAAATACAACAAATAGGAAGATAATGATGAAAGGATGATGGAAAAAAAAATAAACACACCAGCATGGGGGATGTTGCATTCAATGTTTCTTTACCAGAAATCCCTCTAGACCACTTGTGGTTGAGTCTTTATTGTTGCCCTCATAATATTTTGATGAACTCCTTGATGTTTACAAGAAATGGATGTGGTTAAGGATTAAATCTGCTTTCTCCTATAAAGTCATGAGGGCGGTTTTGATAAAGACCATGAGAAATTCGGAGCAGGAGCCTGTCTCACCAAGTGTGTTCAGCAGAGTCAGGCTTCCTGATTATGTTTCAGCTTTGAGAAAACCTAACAAGTGGAATCATGGTTAAATCATATTACAACAACTTTCTCGGTCGATCTAGGTTTTCCTTCTCAGGCTACGAATAATCCTTGGGCGTTTGAACATAAACGTAATGAAACATGGATATGTTTTGAGTTACTTATTTCACAGTGGAAGAGCAAGAGATTATAATGCGACTACAAAGAATATAAATCAACTATCACAGGGCAAAAGGAAACAAGCCCAGCGAGGAGTCCTGGAAAGACTTCTGTCAACTGTGTTGATGTGCTGGTTAGCTGTGATCACTGCCCTGTAAAACATTTGATCTACTATGTGCCCTTCTCACAATATTTGCTAGTCCACAGGATGTTCTAGCAATTGTTTTGGTCATTTGTGTGCTGGCCATTCTTACGCAGTGCACATATCTTAAAAATGTAATTTATAAATAAAGATTCGAGGAAGGACATATAATTTGCAATACCTACTGAAATATATTCATATTTTCTTTGAGAATATTATGACTGTGCGTCACCTACTTTTAATATATACATGTCATATAGTTGATAGAATCTGTGTTTATACTTATGTTTACAATATACAATAACCAGCAACATTTGTGTATTAAATGTATTTTAAGTGTATTATTGAATACAGTGGAAACCGCTTATAATGATCACGGTTACAGTGATCAACTGCTGTTTAAATAATTTGCTTAAGTTATCAAGTAGTCCACTTACAGTGTTCATTTTGGATCTTTTCATACAAGACAACATATGGAAAAAAAATTAAAACGACAGTAATTCTATTTTATTCACTTTACTCACATAATACTTTGCCTCGCAGTAACCTGTCTGCAGTGGCGACGCTACGCAGAGGCTTGGCGGTGCTATAGCCCCGTCAGGATTATGCATAGCACCGGTGCAGCACCCTCCAAGGATTTCTTTACAATTTTACATTTCACTTAACACTTTAAAGATCCTACCCGACAATTATTTTAAGTTGATAATTTATTTAAGACTGATAATTCGTAGAGCAGAGAGGGAGCGATCTCCATTCTGCTGCTAGTCCCCGTTTCCCATTTCTCAAAAAAAAAAGAAATAAATAAAAGCATTGTTTTTATTTAAGTTGTATTTATTTTCCTCTGTTTCCTTATTGAACTAAACAAAAACCCCTGTGCTCCCGTGTCATGCTCCGCAGAACCATTGATACCATTAGATGGTAATCTGCATTAGAAAAGAATAAGAAATCTGTTATAATAATCATCCGCTTATAGTGATCAATTTAACCCGGTCAGATGCGATCGCTATAAGAGGTTTACACTTGATTTTAGTTACGCTATTTGTGGCAGCTTTGCCTACCACACGCCCCCCAATTGGCGTTTTCAGGGCCCTCCAGCACGGAGACACAGAAGACAGGGTTTGTAAACACTAGTTTATTGTAGAGAGTGGCCAGCTGGAATTAGCCCAGGTGCAGATAGACACATGTCCTGACAGGGCTCCTCTCCTGAGTGTGTGTGGGGATGGGGGTTTTACCTGCTGCTCATTAGACCGACCAACGAGCAACAGGTATGCAGCCACGCTGATCCCAATCGCCTAAATCCAGGTCAGGTGTGGCTGCTCAAACCAGACCATCCCCAAACCACACTATTGATTATGTTTTCATACATATGAAGATGATACAAAAGACTCACATGCCCGATTCATCTCTTGATTTCTAGCGATATGGGATTGCATGCTAAAAATATTTTGAGAACAATGTTAAAGTGATACAACTAAAATATGAGTACATTAGTCAGTATATGAAATCTTCATACATCTAGGATATATTTCTGTTGAATATGGCATAATTGGATCTGCCTCAGGATCTGAATGACTCTTTTTCCTACAACTACAGTAGTTACTCCAGGAGCTGGTTGGGATCCATTCACCTGACCTTTACCTGCCCCAGAGCATGCTGGGTGAGCTTCATCCAAAAGCTTAGTATATGGCTGAGTTTACATTTTGTCAAACTCCTTAACGCAGGTTAACAATTGCCTATGTCATTGGTATCAAGCTCTATCAGCTATGGACAGATCATGATGCGGATTATTATCCCTATCTGAGTGACACATTTAATGTACTAAAAAAATAATAAGTCGTTTTTTGTTCGGAATGTATTAAGCAGACATTTCATAGCCAAGGAAAATTTTTCATTTAAGTATGGTACTCGTTCTAGCACCAGTGACACCATGTGGCCTCTGTCTAGATCTAAATGAAGTAATACATGAATTGGGGAACTGCCGTGCTTTGCCAGAGATCTGCACTCTGTTAAGTACTTCATTGTAAGTAGTACTTTGCTGTTGGAGTTGTACACAAGCTAAGAGACCCTACACAGTACACACCAGACCTGTAGTATGTAGTGAGCACTGCAGCAGCGGAGCACAGGCCCATGGTGCAGCGTCAGAGGGTTAAATGCCTTTGTGCGAGCCAGGTAGTTTTGGAGACTCCCACGGTGCCTTTTTTTTTTTTTTTGCGACATTGAGGAAAATCACATCAAGCCTTTGTGTTTGAATCGAGAATGCTATTGTTTTTGGCAGACTTTGTTAAACACATCCATCCCTCAAAAGTGTTCAGTTTCGCACTCAAGGCACAGTCAAGACCCCTTGAGTTTTTGCGATGGGGATTCTGAAAATAAATGCTTTTATGTGTTTAAGATGGGTTTCTGGGTCTAGTGTTTCAATGGGTAATGAAACAAGGAGCTTTGAGAAGGGCAGATGTTTAGCTCCAGCAGAACACCAGTCAACTCCCTGCAAAAGAATGCCGGACTGGCAGAGGGGAACAGGCAGTACCTCTCTTTTCTAATAAAATATAATCACATGTTGCAGAGATGGAAGTAATATTATTTCCACAGTCAATAAAGACATTCCATTAAGGAAATCCCATGTGAAGTAGGAAAGGGTTCAGTCGAGCATCCACGGAAAGAACGTAAACAATATATCAGAGACCACTGCGATTGATGGTCCTCATTTGGGCTGCTGAAAGAATGGCATGCTTAAAGAATGAGCATGACTCCAGGGCCCTTTTTTGTTAAAAATGTTCCCGGATTCTGTCCAAGGCTTTTTAGCACTTCAAGGGAAAACAGAAATAAAAGAAAATATTCTCAAACTTCTACGAGTCACACTTTCAGTAATAATAACCAATTATTATTCATGCATCAGAAAATTGTTTTTTCCACATTACTCATTGTGAATCGCATTTTGATTTTTATGGATTTTAGTATTGTCGTGGGGACAATATGAATGGCGTTCCAATATACTGAACATATTTTGCATCGTTCTGTTCCCCAGATCACATTCCACACAGCTTGAGGCATATCTCGTGCACTTAACTGTAAGACCCATCTAAAATAGTGGATGATAAGCCTGCCCCCCGCATCTCATCTCCTGGAAATCCCTTTTAGGAAAGCCCTTGCAGCTCACAGGATGACGAGAGCGGACAGAGCCTTCCCCTCCAACAATCGCAGAAGGCCTCGGTATCCATCCCGACATCCCGACTTCATTACCCCCCTTGGAGAGACCCAGTGCTTTATCCCATGAATCAATCGGTTTGCCACCCAGCGCCCCATTTGCACCCTTCTCTGTCACTGGAGTATTTGGTGAGTCTGTATTTCTTAAACAAGAAGTTTCTTAATCGCTGAGAAGATATTCAGGAAATGTATTGGGGCTCGGGAACAGACCTGTGGTCACGTGAAAGGTATGTTTTTGCAGCTGAAGAGATTCCAACCTGATTTCTTAAGGGTCAAATTCCAACACTGAGTATCCCTGACCCAAACTCCTTACTTTCAAGCGCACACACACACGCACACACACACGCACACACACACATGCACGCACACACACACACACACACACATGCACACACACACACACACGCTTACCTTTTTCCCAACCTCACACACTTTAGTATGCGGCAGCATATTTTGATTTCCACTGCTCAGGTATGTATGTACAGAGTCAGATAGAGGATTACACTGAAGCCTTGTCGTCTGAATATTTCTTTAATTTCCCACCATGTGTAGTACCGCAGCTCAGGCACAGTTTGCCCAGTGGGGAAGATTATCGTGGTGTGAGAGTAGAAACCAACGCAGGGCAATCCAAGGCCGAGTTCCACCTTGGCACATTGGCAGAAGCCGTTATTAAGCTTTAGTACGGTGGAGGAGTGCATACTCTGGCAAGAAGTAACAGGGCTGTAAAGTTACTTGAGTTACATGAGATCATGGTATCTTACCAATGCCTTTACTTTGGATATTTAAGTATATTTGGTATCAAGTAGCTTATACGTTTACTTAAGTAGAACGTTTATTGGAGGACTTTTACTTTTATAAGGTGTTTATACTTCTATTTAAGTGTCCGATGTGAGTACATTTCCCACCATTTACCCCAATGCCATTCCGATGTTCTAAGTGTTTGTCTAGTTTTGGATCATGATCATCATGAAAAATGCCCAGTATTTAGTCTAATGAGGTATTATGTGCGTATGATGTGCGAACCTCAGTTCAGTCAACTTAGTTTTTATGCAACTATAGAAGAATATATTTTTATAGCTTTGTTTTTTTCAGGATTCAAGACAAAATACGAGTTAATTGAAAGAGTTATGTGGGTTGGTAAAAGAGGTGATAATTAAGGGGAAGTTTAGGAACAGTCTGCAAAGAATGCTCCGAGCATTAGAATACTAGCGTGATACAGGGCAAAATAACTCAATGTTTCCATTCTATGTTCTTGCAGAAGTTGAGGAGGCCCCTTGGATGTAAAAGCTGTTCAAAAGGTTTCCTAACCAGAGCAATATAGAGATTCTGATAGAGATGGGACCTGAAACTGGTGGTGATGGTACCGGATGCTGGTGGAGATGGGACCTGAGACTGGTTGAGATGGGAGCTGATGCTGGTGGAGATGGGACCTGAAACTGGTGGAGTTGGGACCTGATAATAACGGAGATGGGTCGTGATACTGGTGGAGATAGGACCTGATATTGGTGGAGATTGGAGATTGGCAAGACCCTATATTATATTCTCCAAGTATGATGACATTTACAGGTTTGTAAATGATAACTGTGATTTTATTTAACCTGATGTTGTCCTTGTCGGTCTGTTAACCCAAAAGATGCTCTTCTGAAGGGGTTTCCAGGACTTTACAGGTTGAGAGAGGAACATCAATCAACTGCTGGACTAATCTGTGAGCAGGACTTGGACACAGCTTTTGTTAGGTGGTACTGTTTCCATAACTACATGAAAGAGTTATAAATTGGGGCTGGTATTTGGATGTCTATCTTCAGTGCATCAAGGGGAGAGAAGGACCAGCTACAGAAAACAGGGATAGAAAACAACACAGAATAGCAGCGCTGACCACTGAAAAACACTTTGAGCCTTTGTTGATATCACCCATCAAAGCCACATCAATTGCTCCAGCTGGAGACACGTGGAAGGACGGGGTCGACGAGGGAGAGAAAGTAGACGTGGAAGGTAGAAAAAGGAGATGGAATTAGACATTAAGCGGTGTTTTTTTTTATGTTTCAGGTGTCCGGATGCTGAAAGCAAAGAAGGGAGCAGGCAATGCCAAGAGAATGGCACAAGATGAGAAGAAGAAAGAAAGGAATAGAAATGGAGTGAAAGTGGTGGAAAAGACAGGGGGGGGGGGGTAAAAAAGCGATAATGACTGAAGTGAATAAACAGTGAGAGGGAGGGAGGGAGGGAGGGAGGGAGGGAGGGAGGGAAGGAGGGCGGGTGGGTGAGATGGAGGTGAGTGAGGGAGTGAGTGAGTGAGAGTGAGGTGGGAAGGGAAGCATGAAGAGAGAGCGAGAGAGAGTGGGAGAGAGGGAGGGAGTGATATAAGAGAGGCAGCCATAGAGGGAGAGGTGACAGTAGATATTCCTCCTCTCCTCCTCTCCCCTCCTCTCTGCCAGCCCTATCATGTTTGTGCTGCAGACGTTGACTGTTATTTCTCTGACTGTTATTCTCCTGGCATCTGTCGAAGGTAGGACACAGCCACACGTGTAGTGTGTACGTGTGTGTTTCTGTATGTCGTGTGTGTGTGTGTGTGTGTGTGTGTGTGTGTGTGTGTGTGTGTGTGTGTGTGTGTGTGTGTGTGTGTGTGTGTGTGTACGTACATTCACCCTGCAGGTGGGCAGTGGAGCAGCAGAGTGATGGCAAAGTGGGGAAAGCAGGATAGCAACAGTGAATGGCAGCAATCGGGTGTAAACAGAGTGGCCACGCAGCTCTTCTTCTATTGACCGAGATGATGGAGGGATGTGCTGGTGTTGTGAAAATGGGAGTGTGTGTGTGTGTGTGTGTGTGTGTGTGTGTGTGTGTGTGTGTGTGTGTGTGTGTGTGTGTGTGTGTGTGTGTGTGTGTGTGTGTGTGCGCAGAGAAATGGATGTGCTGTTGTAAATATACAAGTGGAGGTCTCGATACGGAGGCATCTGTGGTATTTTGGAAAACAAAGGAGCATTTCGCCGCTGCTCCTCTCCATCGCTCCTGCTGCCTCATTCGCACTTTGTTTTTGTTTACAAAATTGTGTAAGCGGAAAAGCCATGATCAATACACTCTGTTTTCTCTCTCTCTCTCTCTCTCTCTCTCTCTCTCTCTCCCTCTCTCTCTCTCTCTCTGTCTCCTTCCACTGACATGGCAGCATGTTTTGCAGAATGATGGGATGTGGTTATAATTCTTTCGACATTCTTGTGTGCCCCTGTGTTTGCTTCGGTGTGTGTGTGTGTGTGTGTGCGTGTGTGTGTGTCCAGGGGGTCTGTGGGTTTAGCTGCAGGGAATTTCACTCTATTTCTTGTCTTTTCTCTTATCGCCCTTTTTCTAAAATAGCTTAATCTCGCCTTATCTCTTCCCTTTTACAGTATTTTTCAACATGCATTATCACACATTTTTCTTTTTGGTCTGTTACCCCCTTCCGCTCCCAGGTAAGGGTGTGCAGATGCAGAGGGATGTCCAGTGCTGCATGCTGTACTCACAGGGCAAGGTGCGCACCAAGGACGTGCTGCGGTTCGAGGT
This sequence comes from Zeus faber, assembly GCF_960531495.2. Lineage (NCBI taxonomy): Eukaryota > Metazoa > Chordata > Actinopteri > Zeiformes > Zeidae > Zeus > Zeus faber. The sequence goes on from NC_137193.1 coordinate 45,473,195, forward strand.
GCAGACTGAGGGGCCCGACTGCAGCATACAAGCCATCATGCAAGTATTCCAACTATCCACTCCTGCAGCTTAAGAGGAGAGCGACGCGCAGACACGGAAAATATGCCTCTCGTTAGAGCCGCGGCTGAGAGGCATTGTCGTCTATCCAGGTCATGTTGTTATGGCAGGGCTCTTAGCTGTAATTGCCCGGGAAGTGAGGAAGGAAATATGTGGGAATAACAAGCCATCAAAAAAATACCTTTGGAGCCGGCTGAACCTGGCTATGTTCAGGCTGTCTGTCAGGACAGCAGGGTTTGGTTAAGCAACACAGGCCTCCTTGCGTAACATGTGTTTTCCACTAGGTCAGAGACAAACCCACTTTATTGGGGAATGAGGAACATGGCAATTTATTCAGCCCGGTTATTTAGGATGCCATGGATATTGATATTATATTTTCTCCTCGGGGGGATCCTGGACTCGTCCCTGACAACATCTTCACCCCTGCAGCACCACGCTTCACCAACACATACACCAACAATGCTTAACCCATTGAACTGTACAGGCACCGGGAAAAATCAGAATTGGATGGGTTCATTTTCAGTAGGAGGTCAGACTGAATTGATTGAAGTTAGATTGTTAGTCTTCAGTTTACCGCCGCCCAGCCTTTCCAATAACCAGAAACAAGTTCCACACTGAAACACAGAACCAAGTTGTATTTTTGTTCCAGGTTATGCATGACACGTTATTTCTTTTTTCCTCGCTGCTGATTTATAGTCTTTACACTAAGAAGGCAGTGAAATGCGCGGATCCCAAGGACCGAAAGGTGAAGAGGTTACTGAGGAAGCTCCTGCAGAGACAAAGGACAAAGGCCCACAGGACGATGTGGCTCCTCCCTCACGACAACCTGCCCGTGATGTCGGAGGTCGGACATTTCCTGGCTTTTTCGGGATAGAGACCTGCTGTATTTATATTTTTGTTTCTAATTGTTTTTGATATTTTGACATTTCTTTCTGGGTTTTATTAGGACAAGAAGAACAATTGGGCAGCTTTCAACGTGGAATGAGAGAGAAGTTTCCCCGGAGAAAGGATTTTCCTAGTCATGAGGTTCTACTTATCGTATCCATCAAGTTCTATCTGTGTGAGACTACTACCTTCTCTTTTACACTTTTACATACTTATCTCTTGTCTCCAGGCCAAGTAGAGTTCCAGCGGCTGCTCTTCCTCCCCCACGGAGCTCGCTGACTCTCCTGTCATCTCGTGTCTCGTTCTACCTTCCCCGTGTGCCTGGGAGCAGACCGGGGCAGCGGTAAACACTCAGCAGCATATACTCAAACTGCATCACATGTTTTTTATATATATATACTGTATGTATATATACTGTATATATATTATCGGTAAACTCAACACATAGTCGGAACTGCCTCAAAAGTATTATTTTCAGAATTGACAAAACAACACATAGGAAGTACTATGTTGTCCCGGTCTGCCTGAAGGTGTCTATTACTACTACTACTACTACTACTACTACTACTACTACTACTACTACTACTTCTAGTGGCTGAACTGTTATATATTGGGCTAGAAACCGATAGCACACCAGTGAGTTTCATCGGTCTTATGAATAGATTTACCAACAACATGAATTCAATATTGTTAGTTGTGACTGAAAAAATTAAATAAAAACAAATTCAAGTGAAAATGAGCAGTGATAGCAATACTGTATATCAGTGAGATAAATGCTTGTATGTGACGTGTTTATCTTCGGTAATTTGTCCCAAAATCGCACAGAGCATAGTAAATGATCCTTTGTCAAGAGTGTGAAAGAGATATGGGACAGCTTTTCAATATTAGCCTTTGCTTTTTTTGTGTGTGAAATCCACGTCTGCATCCTTCCCCCTCCTCCTCATCTGTATCTCCACCCTAATCGACAGCCAAAAGCAATAAAGGACGACACATCGGCTTTTTCCCTGAAATCCCCGCCGTGTTGTGACGAAAAACACAGCATTCCCGATCTTTTTCACACTCTGCTGACGTTCCAGACTGTTACAGTGGCTTGAAACCTGCGCGAAGGGTTTGTTGTTTCGAGGCCCTCGGGCGACGACCAGAGGTTTTGATACTGTATGTGTTCGCAAGATGATCAAATTGTCTTTTACACTGACCGTCTGTTGCTTAACTATGCCAAAGTATTTGCCAAGTATTTTCCATTTGACTTTCTCCACGTGTCGTGGCTGTTGAAATAGAGGGCTGAAGCATTTCTGAAACGTTGTGTAGAAGGCTGCACTGTATGTTCAAGTGAACTCTTTTATAAATTAATCTAAAATGATGACCAACTCATTGTCTGTAATCTTTTTAGAGCGGTAACTAGTACTTTTTAAACAAGTACTGTTGAGTACAAAGTGAGATATTTGTACATTATATTACATTGTATTTTTATTATAACTTCATCCTTGACTCCATCTTTTATACCACTACATTTATCTGCAGAACAAGCAAGGACTACACAGTTTAAATTTAAGGGTTTTTCATACAAACGAGGCAAATATTTTATTACAATTGTAAAGTTTGAGCCTGCCAACAATAAAATAAATTAATTGAACAGAAAGACAAAACTGTGGAAGTGAATTGGTTAATTAAACATGGTTAATTACAGAGCAAGTTTGAGAAATGCTTTCATATCTGCTGTAGGATTTGCCATTTAGAGCATAGAAACCTATTAACAATTAAGTATTAGACATAGTTTCTTTGTGTCTTTGACTTAAATACTACACTTAAACAAACCATCTGGAACCATGTTGTAATTCTAGCATCAAGTTGATTAGAGTGAGTAATTTAAATCTTTCCTTGTCTTTTTTTTGAGGACTATTACTGATAGGCCAACACCTGAAGAGGACTGCCTTCCACTAGAGGGTGCTATTCCCTCTGAGACATCTGGGGTTTTAGTGGGAAGGACACACACACACACACACACACACACACACACACACACACACACACACACACACACACACACACAGAAGAAGATCAATAAAGATCAAGGCTTTGACATCTTTTTTTTAATTCCTGAGCCATGTTAAATCCAACTAAACAAACTCAAGCCATCCATGAAAATATGAAGATCGCTCATAATAGCTTGTCCTACAAATATCCACACATCAAAAATAAAAACTTTTAAGTGAGAACCAAAGAATAAGCTTTCTATATGTACTACCTTTCCACTTCTACAAGCACTAAACTGCACTCTGAACACTGTCAACACCAAAAAAGCAAAATGTAGCTCCATAAAGTTCAAGCATTTTCATACTCTTCACAGTTTCATTTTAAACGCACATGGAAATTGGCTTAGCGATTTCTTGTTCTAATTAAAACATGGCAGAAGCATTATACTGCATGGCATAAAATACAGAAAGAAAAGAGGTGAGGGAAATATAAAGGCAGGTGGAAAGTCATGCGACTTGTCCTGCTGGGTCAGCTGTTGGCACTGCAGAGTATATCAAGTATTAATAGGCTATCTAAAAAACAAAACATTGTTTAATTTGAAAAAAACTTCTTTATGTCCCCCATCCCTTTGAATGACCCATTATTGTACAAAAATGCATTTCAAAGACAGGCATGACTTTCCTGCGGTAGTTCAGTCATGATTCGATCGTGCATTAGGATCAAAATTAAACAAATAAATTAAAAAAATTAAAAACAAGAAATAGAAATAGAAATAAAATGCTCATAAGAAAGCATTGATTGATAATTTAAGTCACCAAGAAAAGATAGACCTCATAGTAATAAGTAGCAAACCAACCATCCATCCTAGAGTCACGTTAGAGGTAGAAAAAATTAGTTCTAGAGATTCTAAATGAGATTTTTCTGAATTCTCCAAATGGATTTACACATATTAATAACCATAATAATATATATATATATTTTTTTTTTTATTTTTTCACAAAGTAATACCATATAGCCAGGGCTTAATTTGTGTCGGATACTGCTGTACATGCTCCGGGAGCTCCCAGATTGGGTCCGGCACCTATTTGATTGGATCCGGCACATCCGCACAAGCTGTTGTGGCTCGAGCTGCGAGCTCCTCGTTCCCTGTTTCTCCAAACAAAACAAATAGAAATAGTGTGTTTTATGGGAGAAATTTACTAGTACATTTAAAAGAAATATGTTTATTATATTCTACCATTAAATAAGAAAGAACATTCGTTATCTTGCCCATATGCTATATGAATGAAGTAAGTGTGTGTGAGACAGGGGTCAGCAAAGACATGAATAAGTGCTTTGTTGACTGTGGGCCATGTGACATGGGAAGGTGTGTGAATGCAAACATCCCCTCATAAAATGTGGCCTGGACGAGTGTCGGGAGGTTTGTTGTTGTAACTGATGGCTTCAAATGGCTTCTTTGCACTATTGACCGTATAGGAGGAAGGAAGGGATCCTAATTGAGTATACAGATGTACTTTCTCGACCAACAGAAAGAGGTTAAAAGGAGGAGTCCATGAGCGGCTCGGCAGTTCTTTGCCAAACCAACTCAGATTCTGTTGTCACTTCTTGCAAGTGATAATAAAGTCTTATATCTTCAGACCTCGACTCTCTCGAACTTCTCTTCTTCAGTTTAATTGTTAGATGCAGTTTTCTCCACTACAGTTTTTAGATGATTATTTTTTTTAAATTTACGTTTCCTAATTTACGTTTCCTGCCATGCGTGACACTTCCCATGCCGCGTCACACGGCTTAAGGCAGCCCCACCCCCTCCCCCCCGTGCATTCCGTGCAAACATTCCGTGACTTTATTCGACGACCTCTCTGTGTTCCGGCACCTCCTGATTTACAAATTAAACACTGCATATAGCTCTGGTGCTTCGGTGGAGATTTTACCTTTTTTTTTACCTTTTCATGGACGAAAATTTAAAAATGTCCAAACTTTTGCTAGGAGTGTATCTTCTTATTTTTTATGACCAAGTCTTCCGAGTAGCTATACAAAAAAGGGTTAGGACTCGTGTTTTTGGAAATAACAATCTCAACCCTTAAATGAAATGACCACAGTTCTTATCGGACCTCCTGCACCAGTTTCCAGAGAACTTGCACTAACTTGTGATTGTATCTTCAGCTTGGAGAATTCCAAATAAGATTTTAGTGATTTAAAGAAATATGTGAATGTTGTTCTGCAGGGAGAGAACAAAAAACAAACTTTACTTTTTTTGGAGTATCACTCTGGAAAACCTGATGGGCTGCCAAGTCTGCCAAAAAACTACTTTCCTATCGCTGAGATAATCTCTGAGCCCGTTGTAAACGCGCTTCCACACTAAAATATATTTTCAGTAAAGGCCGTAGTGTGACCTCACATGGTGGTCTCGCTGCTGTGATCTTTCACTGAGTCGTTCTCCTGGCAGATCAGCTGGTAGGGCTTCTCATTCTCCTCGATGACGGAGTTTGCCAGTTCGGCGTCTTGACCCTGGAGCTCTAGTCGGGAGAGGTGTTCCACGATGCCGGCACCGAGCGAGTCGCCGAGCACATTGGTGGTTGTTCGCAGGCGATCTCTGAGGGAAAAAATATATTAAGGGCTGTGAATCGAGGGGTTCCTGGGTGTTGCTCTGGGGGCTCATGGCTTTTCACCGAGTTGAGGGTACATCTGCTGTGGCGGCGCTTTAGGCTCGGAGTGTTCTTGCAGCCATGGGTGGCTGCATACTCCAGCATTAGAGAAGCAATGATTATTAGTTGTTTAGTTGATCAAAACATTGCATGGTTGTCTTCTGAAGAGGGAAATGGATTATTGCTGGCCACAATATATGAAATAAATGCTGTGCTCTTGTTATTCCACAGATCATCGAAAGGACTGAGTTATTGTCAGTGTTTTCTGATGATTATTAAAGATTGGCTCTGCAGGTTGAGAATTTGAACTCCACTTGCAGAGCTGCAGAAATACCCTCTGTTGTATGCTCAGCCTGTTGACAGCACTGACTTATTATCAAATAATAATATGTTTTAACCAAATCACCACAAAATGTAGAGTCAACACAAAGCAAGTATAATTAAAATCAGATAATATCATTTGATGGCATCTTTTAAACTTGAAAACAGACTCTCCCCTCTGAACTGCAGAGCTCAAATTAACAAAGTAAACAAAACAAAGTGAGAACAAATAGCTACTGTGTCATTTCAGTTAATTGCTATACAAAAATTATTTAATTGCTATATATTTCCCCAGCCCTAATAAATATATATTCATAGATATATTGACAACCTGCATTATGCATTGATAACCTTTGCGATGGTGGTGCCTCTGTGCTTCTCTGAAGCTTCGCTATGACATTTAGAGAGAGGCAGACTCAAACCAATCCCCGTCAAGCTGACATTTAATGGAGACTCACAGGAACCAATCCACGGCGATGATCAGCGTTATGTCCCCTGTGGGCAGTCCCACCGAAGTCAATACAATCACCATGGTAACCAGCCCGGCCTGAGGGATGCCTGCTGCTCCGATGCTGGCAGCGGTTGCCGTGATACTGAGTGGGAGGGATGCAGGGTGGGAGACATTTATTTAAGGGAAACAAAGACGCACAGCTCATGTGCTGTCCCTAGTGGGACCAGGAGGGTGATAGGGGTGTATGAGGAACCATACAAATATTTAAAATCACCACCATCTCACTGCTGGTGTTATAATACGATACACGAAAACAGTGACACCTTGTTTATTTATACAAAATTTTAGCAGCCATTAGAGTTAAAGATGGAAACCGTTTATCTCTCCGGCCAATTTGACCATACTGATTCATCGATTAAGTAGGGCAAATACAAAAATCATAGCATATTTTGGATATTAGGAGTGGAAAGCTAACCTGATGGTGAGTATCTGACCAAAGTTGAGCTCCATGTCGTTGACCTGGGCGATGAAGATGGCCGCCACGGCCTCGTAGAGTGCGGTTCCGTCCATGTTGATGGTGGCGCCGACGGGGAGGACAAACCGCGTCACACGCTTGTCAACGCGGTTGTTTTCCTCCAAACAGCGGAAGGTTATTGGCAGCGTGGCCGAGCTAAGAACGACAGAACGACATCAGATAAATTACACATCGAGTGAAATAATATGAAATTATATGAGCTGTTTATGAAAGCTTATCTAATATGTTGACTATGAAAATGTTGTTTTCTATGTTACGCTACCAAATTGAGAAGTTTTTCTCCGGTGCTAATTATAAATATATACTTACTCTCTTGGCTGCTTAAATCGGCTGACACATAAGGGCATGGAAGCACACGGGGCCGTCGAGTTGTCTGACAGAACTAGCTCCATCCGCGTATAGTTGTTTATTAAAACAAAAACTCAATCAGCACCTCTCATACATACTGTACTACACACTACTCCACACTAAGAGTACATTTTTACCTACTCTCATTAATCACCAAATGTTTCTCTTTGGCAACTCTTGCCACCCAAAGGACCTTTACACCATTTCAGGTGCCAGAGCAACAGTGTCCATGGAGACCGGTGTCTTTCACCTGGATGAGGTTCCCAGGGCGGTGATGAGCGCCTGCAGCAGGCCAGCGATGAAGCTGTACGGGTTCTTCCTGGTCACCAGGAAGTAGAGCAGAGGCAAGACGAAGAGGCCATGGATGAGTAGGCCGACGATGACAGAGACAGTGTACATGCCCAGCTGGCCGCCCACCTGCGCCAGGTCCTTCATCTCCACGATCTTTCCTGCGATGAGGAAGAGGATGCCGACTGGGGCATACCTGGGAGAGGAGACATGGGAAGTATGGGTATTGAGACGGGAACTCAACTGTTTCTGGTATAATAATAATAACAATAATTGTCTTTATATATATATATATATATATATAGGAAAAATTAACTACAATAAATGATACTACTATGATATTTTCACATATTTTGAAATAAAATAAGAGAATAAATAAAATAACAGAAAATTAATTAAAATAATTATAAAAAGTTAGAATGTGTTAATTGAACCAACATCTTTGTATAATGATTATAATCTGAAATATCAGCACAAACTCAGCTAAAAGATTGATCATTTTGTCAATTATAGCTGCCAGAAGCACAAAAAATATAAGAAAAATATAGATACCTCCAAAATTTCTCGAAATTTTGGGAGACAGTTTTTTTTTAAGTACCTGCCGTGGCATCGGCCATTATTAAGAGATCAGTGGTCATTACTCTGATTGTAACAATGATTTTATCACTATGGACCAATCAGAATCGAGTATTCCACAGAACCGTGTAATGTGAAAAAATAATTAACTCTTAATTAATTAATTGAGCCAACTGGATTTAATATTCATTATAATCTAATATTCACAAAATGTGTTTCTGTCGGTACATAAGCGTTTTTATGAAATCCTTTTACATTACATTACATTATGTAATTTAATAATATAGTTACTGGTTTCACTGTATATCACAGTCACAGCTACATCTTCTGTCGGAATAAGCAGCACTAGTAGAGTAGAGATCTTTTATTTTTTTGTCATCGTTTGAGGACATTTTTGTCTTCACTGACCAGATGATGACGGCCACCAGCCTCATGATGGCTTCGTTGAGGCTGTCGAAGAAGTCCCGCAGCGCCTGGCCCTGCTGCTTCATGCTGCCGATCACCAGGCCGAAGCACATGGAGAACACCACCAGCCCCAGAGCGTTGACGCCGCTGGAGGAGCCCGCCACCGGGATACTCTCCATTACGCTCTCCTGCCGGGCCAAAGGCAAATTTTAAGATAATGAAACAGAAAAGGGAGTTATCGATTAATTTGTAGTGTCATTGATTTTACGTTTAACCTTGGTCACATATGCATGCTACTGAATGGATTATTTCTAATATTTAACAATAACTATATCATTGATTTTTCCCTGTGTTTTATTGTTTTTAAAAAAAATACAAAATCGAACTGCTCTGTATAACTCTCATGTTTTAAAGGTAGATAGAAAAATCAAGGGAAATTGCAGTGTTACAGCAGCTCACATCAGAACAAAATAGGAATAAAAAAAAAGGCATGTTAAATAAGGAATAAGCCTAAAAATAAGCAATAAACTAGAATGGTGTTTATATGTGTGAATAAAAGGCACAATGTCTCTCCCTCTCTCTTTCTATCTCTCTCTCTGTCTCACACACACAGATAAATAGAGGGAGATATTAAGGATTTAATAATGTTAATTAGTACATTATGAGGTTAGTACTGGAGGTAAGTTAAGGTAAGTTTAATATAAGAGGATTTAAATGTATATTTAAAACAACACAGACAATTAATTCTATTATATATTTATAGAATCCAGAATTGCGATTGTGGCGCCTCCCGTTGCGGCCGCCTGCGGCAGAGCCTCGTGTTGATTACGCAGATTTTAATATTTTTAGTATTTTTACAGCTTATAGAGCGTAATCACTGGGTGTCATGACATTTCACTGCATATATATATGACCGTATGTATATGTATGTGACAAATAACCTCTTGAATCTTGAATCTCAATATACCATTCATTCAGTATATAATAAATATTTATATTTAATTTACAGCAGTTAATGTTGATATAACATTACCCTTGATATCTTTAACCAAATTTAGTCCCAACTAGTGAGTAAAAAAGTTGGATGAAAATCTCATACATCTCATATCTCAAAGGATATCCGATGGATTCTACCCTCCCACCTGCATGTTGTGCAGCACCCTGCTCAGGTTGACGGTGACGGACTCCGTAGCGTTGGGAGTGTCGGTAGCATTCAGCTCCACGCTCACATTCCTGATGCTCAACGTTTTCTTGTACACCGTCTTATACTGTCAGAAAAAACGAGGGGAAAACAAACTCAAACAGGCCTCATTAGGACGTCATGAATTTGGATGAAATTAAATCAAAAGTTAATGTTATTGAAGGGGAAAGATGGTGAGCTGACCTGCTTGAAGCACGCCTCCACCAGGTTAGGAGGAAACATGTTCCTAAAATAAAATACAATTAAAAACAGATTAGACTTGGTGTTCTTATATCCTTGTATTGATGCACCAGCACTGATAAACGCAATCGTAATTACCATTGAATGTATTTTCACTGTTTCTATCCACTCTGCTTATAACCATAATGTACATAAAATACATAGGGTTATAGGTCATATATTTATGCATGCGTGCTGAATTCCCTGCTTTTACACTTCAAATTGTTTATACAGAGGTTTACTGGTTTATGGCTTTATATTTAGATTTATTTTTTACTTTTTCTATTTTCTATTTTTAGCATTAAATTTTTTATTGCCTATTTATTCTGCTGTAACACCGCAATTTCCCTCCATTGATGAATAAAATATCTAATCTAATCTAATCTAATCTAATCTAATATAATATTATCACATTGTTTTCAATTGCCATATGAAATCACACGTCAAAGTAGAATCAAAGTAAGCAGGTATGTTTTTTACATCTGTGTGTGTGCCTTTGTTTATCATCTGCTTAGAAAAATACAGCAGTTGGGTTTACTACCTCCGAAGATGTTAGTATTTTGACATTGGGGTGAAAAAGAAAGCCTCCACAACTATCACTCAAATAATTTAAACTGATTAACTTCACTTTATGGAACATATTAAGTCAAATCGTACCTATTTGCTGCTTTAGATCGAGAACCCTAGATAACCCTAACCCTAACCCCAACACTAGCCCCTGACCCCTAACCCTATTCCTCATCCTAAATCTAAAAAGAAATGTACAATAAACCTAAACCTAAACCAAATGATAACCAATAAAATACAACTGGAAACCAAAAAGGCTAAAACAAAACCCAATAAACATTTAATAAACACCTCCATAACAGCTTCTGAATATTCAGAATGATATATTCTCATTATCCCGTCACCTGATGAGGTCCAGGAAGGCGTCGGCCGCCTGCACCGGCTCTATGCTCCCTACAGCGGCTGCGGGGCTGTCCCTGCTGCCTTTCCCCGGTCGGATGATCATCACCATGACGATGCCGATAAACACTGCGATCAGCGTGGTCACCATGTAGTAGACGACGGCACGCATCCCCATCTTCCCTGATGCCTTGCTGTCCAGAGAGGAGATACCTGCAGCAGTGACCGGAACAATGAGCAATCTTAATACGTGTACATGTAATAGTGATTAAATAAAGTTAGGATGTATTGATGTATGTATTGTAGGAGGTAAACTGTTCTCAACTTTCAAAACTCGCCTCAACCCTTCACACTCTCCACCTCTCTCTACCCTGACTGTTGATGACTTTGCCACCTTCTTTGAAGCCAAGGTGGTGGCTATCAGCAGCCAATTCCTTCCACCCCCTCTCTCATACCTAACCCTCCAGCACCTCCAGACTCTCTTCTTTCTTTCTCCCCCCTTTCTGACGCTGACATATCTAACCTCCTCTCCAGCCACCCTGCTACCTGTCCCTTTGTCCCTATCCCCTCTCACCTTCTGCAGGCAATTTCTCCCACCCTCGTACTCTCACTCATACACATTATCAACACATCACTGATGACAGGAACATCCCCAGACAAATTTAAGCAGGCTCAAGTAACTGAACTGCTCAAGAAACAATCACTAAACCCATCCCAAGTAGAGAATTACAGACCTGTCTCTTTTCTGCTATTATCCAAAACACTTGAACATGCTCTATTTAAACAAGCTAATCTCTTTCTCACACAAAACAACCTGTTGGATCCGAACCAGCCTGGCTTCAAAAGCTCAAATGAGACTGCTGCTGAGAGTCTTACCCCTCGGGTCAGTGTGTCGTGGAAGGGAGAGGTGTCCAAGTTACACCAGGTCAAGATCTGTGTCCCACCGGGATCTGTGCTTGGCCCTGTTCTCTTCTCACTGTACACCTCCTCACGGGGACCGGTCATCAGGTCGCAGGGTTTCTCCTACCACTGCTACGTTGATGACACCAAGCTTCACCTCTCCTTTCCTCCAGGGGATACCACTGTCTCAGCGAGAATCACGGCATGCCTCGCAGACATCTCTGTCTGGATGCATGAACGCCACATCCAACTGAATCTCTCCCAGACAGACCTCCTCATCATCCCTGTAAGACCAAGCATTCAACACCACAAAAATGTTCCGCTCGGCTCGTCATCATTAATACCATCCAAGTCTGCTCGAAATCTTGGGGTAGTGATTGACGACCAGCTACTGTATCTTTCTCTGATCAAATTTACTCTATCTCCCAATCCTGCAGATTCACTCTGTACAACATCAGGAAAACGGGACCGTACCTGACAGAGCACTTGGCACAGATCCTTGTCCAGGAACTTGTCATCTCACGACTAGACTACTGCAGCACTCTCCTGGCTGGTCGACCAGCGCGCAGTATTACACCTCTGCAGATGATTCAGAATGCAGCAGGGTGCCATGTTTTCAACGAGCCAAAGCGTGCACAGGTCAAGCCTCATTTCATCTCTCTCCACTGGCTCCCTGTAGCTGCCAGCATCAAGTTCCAATCCTTGATGCTGGCCTAGAGGGCACTCACTGGATCTGCACCCGCAAACATTGCGTCATGCATCAGGCGTTATGCCCCAACCCGCTCTCTGTGGTCTGCAAATAAGTGACGGCTGGTGGTGCCTTCAATGCGTGGAATGAGTTCCCAATCCAGACTCTTCTCAAGTGTGGTGCCTCAGCGGTGCCCCAGACACTCACAACCTTCAAGAAACAGCTGAAGAAGAAGAAGAAGAAGAAGAAGAAGAAGAAGAAGAAGAAGAAGAAGAAGACCCTGCTCTTTCAGGAACACCTGAATACCTGATCCTTTCTTAACTATGACTAACTATTCTTGTTTCTGTTGAGGAATATTAGTCAATAGTATTGACAATACACTAACACATGAGTTGTTGATGTTGACTAGCTTTTAAGTTGTAATTTTGATATAAAGCACTAACATGAGAACTTATCATATTGCACTACATACAAAAAATATATACTAACGACACTTCTGATTCCTTACAGCATCTTGCACTTGTATCTGGCTGAATTAAGAAACAGGTGCCCATGCACTTAAGTTTGAGGTTGCTCCAATGGTCGATGTATGCTTTGATTGTTTCTATCCTTTCAGGTAATGTAAGTCCCTTTGGACAAAAGCGTCTGCTAAATGAATAAATGTAAATGTGATGTAATGTAGTGCCAGCCAGAGTAACAGCTCTTTGTTTCAACAGGTTTCACTATGAAAGTGTCGACTACTCATAGCGATAAAAGGTTTCACAGTTTTTCGACATTTGGTTTGTGGCCGGTCATTCAGTAACATGAGTGGTTCCATTTTCCTACTCGTGATTTGTTTGGTTCAGCTTGGTTTGGTGTAATGCACTGTGAAAAATTCTAAAGAGTTGTTTGGCTCTCAGTCGTGAATGGAATTCTAACGAAACCTTTAGACTATGCAAAGTGAAAATCAGTCAAATTCAATATGAGCTCTCCTTTTTTTTGTTGCCTTGGACTTTAATTTAGTCCTCAGTCATTATTTTTAGTTCACTCACTCTTTTTCCAGAGTAGGTCCCGACTCCCAAGTAATTTACAAGATTTGTTCGCTAGGAACTAATCATTTGTGAGTCTTGGATCACTATTAGTAGACCAAAATAATAAGCACAGTTCTACATGTTTCTGACATTTTCTTTTGACAGGATAGTGGTGTGCAGTGGGATTATTTCACTGTTTAATGTATATTAGAGGAAACAAGGCCCAAATACCAAGATTTTACTTGTTGTTTTTGCAGCAATCCAACCAATCCAATCCAACCGCCTTTAATGTGTTGATGATGGTGTCTGGATGTTTTTTGTTTCTATTTTTTGGTGGGGTTTTTTGTTTTTTTTCAAGCCTTGTGCAGAAAGTGATAATTAAATGAATCCTGACGGTGCAATCCTCCCAAGGTGTAAAATGTTATTCACACATTTATTTTAAAACCATAAAGTTCCAAGTTCCACATTGTGTTCATTATGCAGGCAGCAGACGTTCTGTTTTGCATCGATACGTTGGAAAACGTTGAAATTCCCTGACTTTTACAGGACCAAATTTCTAAATTACGCCTGCAAATAAAGAATAATTTACGTACTCAAACTTGAATTTTATGTTTACGAACAATAATAGAAAACATTTAGCATTGCACAATGGCTCCAATGGATTCTAGACAAACTGTTAAATGTTTTTTGTTTTTTTTTTGTTTTTTTTAAGCAATTTTGTGTCACGGTATTTGTACTTTCACTGCAAAAAAAGCTTTGAGTACTTGTTGTGTTCTACCTGTGACCAGACTGGACACGATGAGCGGCAGCACCAGCATCTGCAGCATCCTCATCAGGAGTTCTCCAGGGAAGGACAAGTACTTTACCTCCCTCAGGGACAGGTTGTATGGACGCAGCCCGAAGCCCAAAATCACACCTGCGCACGCGCAAACACACACACACATAAAAGTGGGATAAAAAAAACATAACGTAAAAATCTGTGGGAAACGGAACAGCCACCAACAATTTTCAACTACTTCTTCATCATATCTGTTTAATCTGTTTGAGCAAGGAACGGCGTATTTAATTTTTTTATTACAAGCACCATAGAGAATTTTTTGAAGATTAAATGAATTCAAGACCAAAAATATAAAAATTATAATAATCTGTCGCTGAGGAAAAGGCCCCTCAACTAGAATGAGGGTTATTTGAGAATTACCTGAGAATGACCTGGAGTAATATTTAGACTATTAAGACTAATAATTCTAGAGAAATAATGATTGAAAATCATTCGCTGAGGAATGAGTGTGAATCTTCAAGGTCTAGTTAGCTTTATTATTATTATTATTATTATTATTATTATTATTATCATTATTATCATCATCACCATCCCAGCCACTGACCCAGTGCGACGGCTGCCATGGTGAACAGGACAAAGAGGTTCCTCCTAAAGAAGGCCCTGACACTCTCCCTGGTGATGGAGCTGATGCGCTCCTTCACGCTGCTGCTCCTCCTCTCCATGGCTCGGTGCAGCCTCCTCCTCAGGCCTCCTGCTCCTCCTCTTCCTCCTCCTCCTCCTCCTCCTCCCCGCTCCGGCAGCGGCGGCTTGTCTGCGTCCTCGTTCAAGAAGAGACTGGCGCTGGTCGGAGGCTTCTCATTCATAATAAGCTCCAGAACCTGGTCCAGGAGACAGGCCTCGTGGGAAACTACGGGGGAGGAAAGGGAGCAAAACAGATATGTTAAGTTGAGATGATGAGCAGCCAGTCAGTTCTAAAGCTCACATTTTTTTTATTTTTAATATTGTATGATACATTGTATTTTTTCTATGTAGGGTCACATGTTGTTACCACTAGCTCACGTTAGTTAGAGCATGTGGTCATTATTAATAGTCAGGTCATTATTTAGAAATAACTGCCAGTTATTACCAATCAGAATGAAGTCACAGAGCCACAGTGTAACACGGGACCGTAACCTGATGAAAGCTCACATTTTAGATGTTTAATATTGTCTCTATTTTCAGATTTTGAAGATTTGAGGTTATTCCAACGGTAGAAAGGCCATTGCTTCAACATGGAATTAACTGCAATTGCATTGAATTGAACACAAATATACATTTTTTAAAAAGAGGCCAAATTTAGAAACTTTGACAAAAATAGGTTGTCAGCAGGACGAGGAGATAATTTCAAGAAAGATTTCTCAACATAGCATAGAGACAATATAAAAACTCTAAAATGTGAGCGTTCATCAGGAAAATACTCAGGGATAATGTAAGATGTGTGTGTTGACCAGTTAACAGGTTAAAACTAAATTCGACTCCCGTATGTGATCCTGTACCATATTAAAGGTTTGGATTTTTTTTTGTTTTAGATTCAGTTATGCATTTTTTTATCCCTGGATGGGAATAAAACTGTTGATTAAAACTATTCAAACAGATTCATCTGACACTGAAGGTGGAGAAAATAACTAAATTTGTCTTCATCCGTCAATCTGAAGCTCAAAAAAATGGAAATAATCAAAATCTTCCGTGCAGGATCTCCTGTACAATGATCAAACAATATAAAACAAAAGTGCAGGAGTAGATGTTCAAAGTTAAGAAGCGTGCCGTAAAAACATGCACTTAGTTCTTGAAATGTCAGACGGACAGGCTGATGTTACTGGAACCAATCCAAGCCAATCTGTGGTTTACGGTTTAACCGTTGACCTTTCCAAAAGCTCTCGACGGCCTCACATCGTTCACACTCAGAACAATTTCAATTTCGGGAGCGCTTGTGACAAATTGTAAAGCAAAGGGTAGTCTTACCATGTGTACCTTGTATGTATGTATGTATGTATGTATGTATCTATCTATCTATCTATCTATCTATCTATCTATCTATCTATCTATCTATCTATCTATCTATCTATCTATCTATCTATCTATCTGTCTATCTATCTATCTATCTATCTATCTATCTATCTATCTATCTATCTATCTATCTGTCTGTCTGTCTGTCTGTCTGTCTGTCTGTCTGTCTATCTGTCTGTCTGTCTGTCTGTCTGTCTGTCTATCTATCTATCTATCTGTACCCTTCTGGTCATAGAAGGGAATAATACCCAATACTACCTCACTTTGCATCATCACCTGAAGGGCCTACAGTTTTTTATTTTACTCCACCCATCAAAAACATCACTACGCGTATTATCCCAACGGGGCTTTTTGTCTCACACTTTTCCATCGATTTTCTTTTGTCTATTGTTCTGAGGTTGTATCTCCACCTCCCCCACAGTGTATTCCACAGCTGAGTGGGCTGTTCAATAATCCACGGCCACCATCATTCATCTTGGCATCAGGAGTAGCACAATAGTGTCAGTGCGGGTGTGTATGTATGCCATATCAATTGCTCAAGTGGCTGAAAAGCAGCTCTTTGAATTACAGAGATTAATTAGACATGAGGAGGAAATATCTGGGAAAATCACATTGTATAAAATGAAGATAAAATGGAGAAAAATTAGTGAAATGCAGATTATATCAACATATCACTGGCATCAAATTGCTATCAGATTCGATTTTTTTTTGTATTTATTGAACCATTTAACATAAAAGGAACTACAACATGAAGCGACATTTACACCCTGTGGAAATCTAGGAGGTAAAACCACGACAATCTCCTGCTTGCTTAACCCAGAGTTTCCACCATTTCTTTGAACATATTCAAAGGGACAAACTGCTGCAGTTTAAGGGTGTTTTGGCATTTGTTCCAAAAAGGGAAAAACATTTTTTTGCAGGTTTTTTTTTTGCCAAACTCTTTTCATACCTTTCCATACCTTCCATCAAAATGCAGCTATTTGAGCGTAGGTTGTAGATATTGTTTGACCTTTGAACAAAATAAACATAGGTACATACAGCACAAGCCTGACCCAGTCTCCCCAATGATCTAAATAAATGACGTAAAATGACATCAGCAAATAAAATGTTCAATAAGATCTTCTGAAAATCAACATCATTTTCTAAAACTAGCCACAGCCTGAACCCACTCAGCTGATCTCCTGCCCCAGCTCCAGTCTCCTGCAGTGGGGTATTAAAGCTGTATGAGCCTCCTGGAGCCTGGCACAACCTCACCTGGAGCTTTGCAAATAGACCCATTTCACATTTCGATAAGACAATTTAATTTCTTGCAGGAATTTATGAGGACTACAGAAATAGACATATAGAAACATTCAATCCCAATGTCAGCTGTTTATGAAAGAAAATGATCGGGTCTCATTGGAATAGAGACCAAAGAGCCCAATACTAACTTTTAGAAGCGGTTGCCAAGTTGCTGAGCAAAATGGTTAGGAATTTTAATCACTTTTCTCTTTTTTAACAGTTTGTCTTATTTTAAGGAATACACTGCAGAAAAAAATGTGGTTTTTTGTACAATTAATATAACAGTTCGCTAAGTTAAAAGTTTTGCTCAGAATCTGGATTTATATATGAAAAGTGGTTGACGACCTGGCAACCGGATGGCACAAGATGGTAGACAATGGACCAAAATATTGTTGCCCAGGGCAACTGGGCAACCGGTAATGTTGAGCCCTGGACCAAATCGGTATTTAGTTCCAAAAGAGCGATCAGCGAGGGAGAGAACGGACACATTAGTCCTGAACGGTTATCTCTCAACTCCACTGGGGGTACAGTGCCTTGCTTATGGGCACAACAATAGAAATCCTTGAAGAAGAAGAAATCCTTGCACATCTACTTCCCGATCTAGGTGATGGTTTTCCAAAACCAATGTGGTTTGGATTAACCTGACATCTTTTTTTTTTCCAGTTAAGAAACCCTTTAATGTTGTCCTTCATGATCAAAACAGTTAAAATGGTTCTATTGAAGTAGACATCCCAAACATCCTACATCACAACAGAAATAATAACCCAGAATAAACAACCACAATCGTCTATCACTTGGTTGGTCAAACAAAGAGGAGCCTTCAATTAAAAGCTATATTTGTGACTTGTGTTTTTGACCTTCAGCGGTTCATTAGTCACGAGGTGCTGGCTGCAGAGGTGTTAATGGAGGAGCTGAAGAGGGTGATGGCATTTCACATCCAAACAGAAACTATTTTCAACGCAAAAATATTCAGGAAAACAACGTCTCAAAATGCATTTGTTTGCCACAGAAACGAACACAAAAAGCTAATACTAACTAATTATGCTGATCTTTTTTTTTCTCGTATTCCACTACATTTAATTTGAATAAACACATTCTGGGTTACTACAGATTTTAACCTCGATTTGCATACTCACCACTCATTGTTCAGCAGATCAGTTGCAAACCCTTCAGTCCGTGCCGCTCTAAAAATGAATGTACTTTACTGTGTCACCAGAAGGTTAACAAGGGACTGTGCGTGTGTGTGTGTGTGTGTTTGTGCGTGTGTGTGTGTGTGTGTGTGTGTGTGTGTGTGTGTGTGTGTGTGTGTGTGTGTGTGTGTGTGTGTGTGTGCGTGTGCTCACGGCCAAAGTGAAATGAGCTCTAACTCCACTGCTCTCATAACGCTACAGACATGAAAAGGCTTCTCATCTCCTGTGGACTGACCTTCTCACACCTCCGCACACACACACACACACACACACACACACACACACACACACACACACACACACCCGCCCTCCCCCACATACAAACACACACACACACACACACACACACACACACACACACACACACACACACACACACACACACACACACTACTGTATATCAAGTGGTCCACTGGAATACATTTATTGGGAAACACACAAGTTACTGACAGAAATTGTAACATTTATTAAATGTTGAAAAAATATCTATTGTAAAATATATTCAAATTATATTCAAATATATTTTGAAAGTAAAATGTATTAAAACCTTAAAAATATTAATTCATTTTTAATGAATAATTATTCCATACAATTGAATAAAATATTATTAGTTTGTACAGAGAGATAATTAAGATTGTTACGATGCAATAGCAGAAAACCTTTCAAATAACTTTCTACTGTTAAAAAACTCTTTGGGCCTGCTACATACAAGCCAATTCAAAATGTGAAATCAGTGAGTAAATATTGATTCACCACTGATGTCAAGTGATGCCAATAAGTTTATGTTCCATTCAGGCATCAATGGAAGAAAATAATATATTTTTTCTTTTTACTTTCTTAATAAAAACGACTTATATTGAAATGAATTGGAAAGACAGCACACAGATGGAAGCAGGCCGCATACCCTGTTTCCGTCAAGGGTCATAGGGTGCTGCTGCTCTTCACTACACACTGAAAAAATACAATTTGAATAAACACAAACAATATTTTTAATATTAAATCATAAAAAGTCTCAAAACTTTCCAGGACAAAAGTCTCATGGAACTAAACGAACAAATGACCGAGCGATGATGGTGACATTTAGGATTTAAATAAAAATGTTAACAATGCACTTTATTTACTCTTTGTTTTTTTACACGGTTGTCTTTTATCTGTATCTTTTGAATCTGGGAAGCACTTTGTCAAATCCGACTTCATGGTAAGCTCTACAGCAATAAAGTAATTAGGTGTCCTAATTTTTCCTCCGCTAAAAGTGAAGGTGGTCCAGGTTCAGTACGTCCACTGCTACTGCGAAAAGATTTGGTCCAAACATTTTGTTCACAGCTGTTTTTTTTCTCCTTTACCGCTACGACCGGCCACAATTGGCTTGAGGCCGGGGACTTTTTCACAAGAGCTGTGATAACCAGACCTGTCGACATTGGGATTGAAAATAATGGCCATTTTCCGTCCCAGTGGCATACAGTACCGTTGGCGGATCGAATCGCGGAGATTGCGCCGCCAACCTTTTTAAAAAACAATTCCAGGAAAATAAACCACCGGGAGGACAGCGGGAAAGAAGGGTAAGATACTGTGAAATTCGTGGGGAAAACGTGAGGGTTGACAGCTATGTTCATAACTCATGCACGCAGTTTTACAGTCTTTGATTAAAGTGTGCAGGTACCAATAGGGGGAAATGTGTTAACTTTAAACCGCAATATGTAATTCAGTGTTTGCACGATTCAGTTGATATTTTGCACAGTGTCCCAATATCTGACTGGAAATAGTGATGAAAAAACATGGCCGCCATCAGCTAGTCACATTTCAACATCAATTACACAACGATAACAATTGGTGGTAATATGTAGTAATGTACTAAGAAATACTGTGTACATTTTGTGATGAATTGGCTTTTGGAAGGCGCTATAGGGCCAATTCAAATATCTGACAATGCAAGTGACAAAAATTCATAGCATGCGTTGATGTTAAAGTAAATTGGGCCATTGAGAAAAAAATACAAAAAGTCTCAATACAAAATGTGTTGATTTTCTGCAATTTTGAACTTTGTACAAAATTATTTTTGCACTGCTCCTCCTTCAGAATAAGTTCAATCTTCCCCATATTTGGCTGTGATCTCTTGATAACATCAACCTTCAATATACTGTATAGATGCAATATATGGCATTACATTAATCATAGTTCATACAATTCTGCTTGCACCCCACAAATGTATTAACGTAAATGACTATTATTATTACTATTATACAGTACAATAATCATAATAAAAATAATAGCAATATTTATCATAATAATAATAATAATAATAATAATAATAATAATAATAATAATAATAATAATAATAATAATAATAATTTATGAATCAATGAATCAATACTATAATGAATAATACACATTTTATCATTAATAATTAAAAAACAGTTCCATACCTTCTCCACGGACTTTCTTCTCTGCGTCTTGCTGCTTCTCTCCTCTCAGCAAACACAACTACAGCACTAGGCTTCTTCCTCCCACTGGTGTTTCTTTACCTTCTTTTCTCCTCTTATTCCACCTTTTTACTACTGAGCAGCACAGACGCTCCCTCTGAGCCCCCCTCCCCGCGGCGCAACAAGGCTCCTGGAAGCAGCGCAGGGTGGTGGAGGAAGGTGGAGGAGAGGGAGCATCCAACTGCTGCATCCACGCCAAGGGTGGATGGATGATGGAGGGAAACAGGCTTAACTCGCTGGTGGGCGGTTTACACCAGTTAAATGAGATACCATGTGGTATGTGTCTAATTAGAATAGAATAGAATGACCCCTTGTTTGATTATTATAATGCTCACATTATTCAAATGACTCATGCATGTTTGATTATTAGAAGGTTTACATTATTTAAAGGACCAATTGTTTGATGGTCATAAGGTTCACATAATCTATTTCAACACATCACATCATCATTGGTAAATGTTTTTTAAAGATTCCAGCATCCTATGTTTTACTTTCCTGGGAGGTGTGGATTTTGGACCAGCTGGAGAACAGTGCTGGAAAGTAGCTGCACTTAAGTGCCTTGTTCAAGTACTTTTATATTCAGTCTCTGAGATTTTCTTTTACTCGACTACATTTCAAAGCAAATATCTGTACTTTTTACTCTACTTCATTTGTAACACAGCCGCATTAGTTTAGTTTTTAGCACACTGCTGATTTAAGATTGCTCATCAGTGATTCATTAGGCCCATATACTGTAGGTCCAACAACTACTGTTTTCTTGTAAATTGTAATCAGGATCTACATGAACTGGATATGACAATAACTTTTGCTTTTAATACTTGAAACACTTGAAGTCATTTAATTGCAAGTACTTTTATATTTGCAATTACTTATGTAGTTCTGTATCCCTCTTACAAAAGCACAAATGTCAATGAGGTACTTTTCCTTTTTGCTAGAATAATTTAGACTCAGGGTATTTGTACTTTAATGTCGGTAAAAGCTCTAAGTACTTCTTCTCCCATCGCCGGGGTAGGGAGAGCGAGAGACAAAGGAGGAATGGAGAAAGAGAGCAAGGGAAAGAGGAGAAAGGAGAGGAAGGGAGAGAGGAGAGGTGAAAGAGTCCGACACGGTGCAGTCATCGCCATGGCAACCTGCCTCCCCACTATCGCCCAGGGTCTGGTCTGAGCAGCTCAGGGGAGGTGTGGATGTGGAAACCTCACGGCTCCCGACTTCCCACTTGGACGCCCACTCACATCGGTCCAGGCCCTACGTGTTTTCCAGCATCGTATCCACATGGATGTATCCCACTACAGCCTGACCCAAGGCTCTGGAGGCCCTCAAAGACATCTGAGCAAATGTATCATATCCATATGCTTTGAGCTATTTCCACTAAGTTGTGAGGGGGAAGGAAGCGTCAATGCAACGTGGAACAGGGCATCGATTAACCACTTTTAGTGGATAGGAAAGTAGGCGAAAACAACAACAAAAGACCATTGCAGTTTAAGATACAATTTAACAAAATATAAAAGAGCAGTACGGTCGACAACTACACAGAGTTGTGGGAGGGCTTCCTGAACCTGCACAGAATTGGCAGTCAGAATAATACCGTCCAGATGGCCACACTTATACATATTGTTGATTATAAGGACATTAATTGAGAATTTTGTCAATCTTGGGGGCAATTCGCCTGGACTTAAGTCTACAGAATATCATTTGGCAGCAGTTATAAAACAGGGTTGTCAAACTGCATCAGCACCTGCATGTCCAATGTACTTTCTGCCTGGGTCTTACTGAGCAGCTATTAGTGTGTACACGAAGTGTGCGGAATGCCGTGTGGTTCCAATCTGGTGGAAAAACCAAAGTAATATGTGAGCAGATTGCATCGCTATGGCAACACAATTACCCTGCCATAACGTGGGAGGCACAGATCATGTATGATCCGCGTTCAGATAGTGTAGTTATTCAATCCCCCCCAGGGAGAGGGAAAACCATATTTATTTCCAGTTTTTTCTCCCTTGTTTTGTTTCTAAAGCCACCGTATTCATATTTAATCGTCCAACTAATTTAAATTTAAAAAACAAAAGATTTCTCTAATCAATAACCCTCTTTTTGTCTTTTAATGTTATTAAAGTTTTGATTCAACTTCAATCAAAACCAAACCAATTTTGACTCATTTAAACCAAATATAAAGTAGTGTGCCTGTGGGTGCCACTCGGTTGGTATAATGCTGGACAGCCTATATGACATCTCCTGAATTGAAGTTAAATGGCCATTTCTTTCGACTTTAAAGCGAGCCATCGGTAACCTAGCAACAGACAAAGCGCAAAGTGTTACTGTTGTGGTGTTGGTTGAGCTGAGGCTTTGGCGGAGCGTAACCACAGGGTGATCCGGGTCCTGGTGGTGTGGGAAGCCGAAAAGCCATGACATGGTATCCTGAAGCCCAGGCAGGTGGAATGGAGCATGCTTCCCCTGGATCCCTGAAACCAAACATTGGCCACGGGTTTATATATATATAGACACACACACACACACACACACACACACACACACACACACACACACACACACACACACACACACACACACACACACACACACACACACACACACACACACACACACACACACACACACACACACACACAATACAAAAGGGTTTCCTCATCAATTATTTCTCAAAGGGGGGATTCTGGCTCACCATCACACTAAATCGACTACCTCCCCTGAAGTGACAAAGACCACCTGTGTTATTTTAAGACTTCTAAAGAAAGGAAAAATAATGCGCTGGACAGCAAATTCATTTGGACTAGCCAACGGAGAGCCAAAATGATATACCTGTTCTCATTGTGTCACATATTACCAATTCCATTACTGCAGCATTACAATAATTAATTCCAAATTTCTAGCCCGCAATGGTAGACTTTGAGAGGCAGGACTCCCAAAGACAGGCAGCGACCTTATTTATGTGTTATTTGTTCCATCCACACATGAAATCAAAGCAATTAAACTCAAAGGGAATAACACAGAGGTTAACATCAACAGGTAGTTCCACTTGCACATTTTTGCCGATGGCTTCCACACTGAAAGTGAATGCTTTGGGAAATGCATTGAAAACCTTAAGTTTTGTAGCCATGCCTTAAACAAACGAACCAAAACTACAAAGACATGTTCTGCTTTGCACTTTTTTTGCAATTCTGCAACACACTTATTGCAAAACACTACACACTGTTTCTGACATTAGACACTTCGTTCAAAAAGGAAATCTCTTGGAATCATTGGGAAAACACTTCTATTTAAAATGCAAACCATATAGTACCTGAAATTGGCAACACCCACACACCCTCATGAAAACACTTACTAAATGAACACCAATCAGTCTGAGCCGCACTACAAATACGCCTGAGGTAAGCTCGCCTATTTAGTGAGAACTTTGCAAAAATGGAGGCAGCGAGAGCGGGAGGACGAAAAAGAGAGAGAGAGATTGAGAGCGAGCGAGAGAGAGAGAGAGAGAGGGGGAGAAGAACGAGGACGAGGAGGACAAGAACAAAGAAGGGCACCAGGCAATAGACAGAGACATATTTCCAACGACATTAGGGCCACTTTGGTGGACCATGTCATAAATCATGGCCCCACGATGAGGGAGGTTTGGCAGAGTCCACCCGACCCCTTACAATAAGATTTTTTGTTTTACCACTGCACTGACATTTTACTGTAATTATTTTTGCTTCCGTGAGTTCACACTAACATTGTGTTTACTACTGTACCATAATTCTACTTTCCTTTGTTTTTTTGTTGTTGTAAAAACCTGCAATGGCAAATAAATAAACCGTATATAATTTTCACAGAAATCAGAAGAACATTAGTGTGTTGCTTTGAGAGTGACTCAAATGCTGCATGTGTCGATTATTTGTTGCAAAAAGGCCATTTTGAAAAAGGATTGCTAGGTTTTGATTGCAGAGTTTCATTTTGACATAGAAGTGAGACGTTTATCTCCAAGCATAATTTGGCTTGTATGTAGAGTTTTGACACAGTGAGACACATTCTGCAACAAGTGCGTTGGCAATCGCAAAAAACCCTGTAAAGACCGAGGGAGCCCTCTGTGTCAAAACGCTTTGATAAACACAGGAAGGTGAGCCAATAGACTCTGATTAGTTTAGAGATGACTGGTTTATTAGGGAGATGTTGTGTAGCCAGGGATAATCTGAGCAAATAACATCTGATGAACAAAATAAGTACTTTGATACTGGCAATGTGAAGAGGTAAATATCAGGTATCTGTTTTTTTCACCCAAAAACCTGCACCTGATCAACAAGTACAAATAAATCGCCCTTTGTTGGTGATCAGAAGTTTGCACACATATGGTATTTACTATATTATATACAGTATATATATATACACACACACACATATAGATATCATATGCATCAGTCTGATGAGTGGTTTTGTCAAGCATAACGGGATTTTGGTGTGGTTTTGAAATATATTTTATCCAATCCATTAAAAATGGGAATTGAAAGTGGGATTGAATTTACCAGCAGCTGTTTATGCAACTTCTCAACTTACTTAGTTACAATAGCACTGGGTAAAATGGAGTTCATTTCCCAAAGTGCATAGGATCAATCAACACTTATTCGGACCTCTATTTCAAATGTATGACTGTATGTATGTATGAAAGGGTATTTTATATTATAAATTCCATTGAGAACAGTATATGTATTTCACCTTGGATGAATGTGTTTGAGTGTCACACTTCCACACCAACATTAAGCTGAATATTTGATTAGTCCATTTTGGCCTTCAATTAAAATGGATTATAAAAATAAACCTCCATAGAAATCAAATATTCCAGACAGAAGATGGTCTAAATATAAAGATTTGCTCAGGTGTATGATACGAATTTATATTTTTTGCGGTGCTATAGCACACATCAGAGCCATTGAATTGTCTACATATCAGAGAATGAGAAGAGTCTCCATCACTGACAGGATGAACAGATATCGATCAGATAAAAAGATGCCAACTGCAATAAGGTAAGCTAGTATATTACTCTTTTTATTTCCTGACAAAAAGCCCATGTATAGAAAATGGAACGATTTCCTTTTTTCTTGTGAAATTTCTCTTTACACTGCTCATCAGAAAACAAATCGAATGTATGCGGAACTTTCCAGTGGTTCAAGATAGTGAATTTTCCTGTGTGTAAAGTAGAACAATTATACTGTAGTTGTCATAGTACACATCATACACTCACGCTATGTACTATGTATAATGAAAACCTATGTAAGCGACAATGTGGATTCCACAGGAATCTATTGATCATAAATTTCGCCAAACACCAAACAAAACATTGCAATTGCTATTAGTGTAAGTATTAATGTTGTCAGTCATTCATTTAACAATTAAGGTAAGTAGACAGGTAGATATAGCAGAGAGAGGACAGTATATGAGAAGTTAACATTTATCATAAAAAAAACCCCACTAATTATGAAAGTACCCCGGCAAAAGTAGAACACACTTTGTAAAGTATACAGCACAAAAAGGAAAACATACAAAATGAGTATAAAAGATATTTTAAATTGTTCAGCCTCCGGTTTCTTGGCAAATGACTTTGGCATACGAGGATGTGAGAATATGAACTGGACTAGGACGGAAGACTTTGTCAATCATTGTTTTTGTACTGCACAACGCTGGTAATGTGATATAATATGATTTTGTTGTGCAAATACAGTAGCGGTTGAACTTAAGATTTCCCAAGAAACAGCAAAACTGCCAATGTTTTTGTGAGCAATGACAGATGGTTCCCACATCGTATTTTGAAGTAGATTATTTTGGTAGTATTCACAATGGTTACCAAGGAATGGAATGAGATACGCTAGCCAGCACATTTCATAAAGGATCACTTGTTTTGTTGTGCCAAACTCAATATTCATAACGGTGTCATAGTTCCAAAAGTAGATCTTAAAAAAAACCCGACTAAGAAGATTCCAGACTAGAACCACATGTGTGAGAACATTCTTCTAGTTTTCCCAAGATGCTTCTGCAGCAGGGGCTGGCTACGGTGTGCCATGGAGGGACATGAATTTACAACACCGACTCAATTCAACTCAACCATGCATCCACGCATCCAGCTTTGCACTCATTGAATCAGCGCTCATCGGTTCATCAGTGGAACCAATCGAGCGTGTGTAACCTGTGCACTCTTGGATCCCGATCGCAAATGACACGTCTCCGTTCTCCGCAACACTTATTTACCGGATCTATCATTAATTAACTCCCGGAAATCTATTCAGAACAAGGCAGGCGAATGTGTTCGGAGCGCAGAAAAATGTCTCAAATGGAATTGAACCTACTGGTGGAACAAGTTTGTGCCGACTCAAACAGCTTTGAGATTTGTCTTATGCCGTCTGAGTTTATTTTTATTTTTTTTTTATGTATAAAAAAATGAATACAAAGGCCACACTGTAATGGTTATCCTGAATTGCGGGGGACCCGTGCTTGAGAATCTTCAGTCCTTAATTGTTGCGTTAGGTGGTGTCATGGGAGGCTGTGCTGCTTCACTGTTTGGGGTATCCAGACATGGAATGCTTGACGGCATCCTCCAGAGACCTTCTGGTCACCAGCAGCCGCACCACGTCTTCGTTCTTCTTGGTCAGCCTCTTACGAGCCTGGTCATGGGTCACCATGGTCATGTCCCAGCCGTTGACCTGGTGGAGGGAAGAGGGGGTTGATTTTAAAGGGGAATTCCACTCAACAGATACAGGAGACATTTTGAAGTCGGTGTCAGTTTGCCTTTGATGGCCAATGCAATCTACGTAAAGAAGTACCAGTAGTTTGAAGACCACCTCTACGAGAGCTGTAATAAGTATTACACTGCAATTATTTAAGTAGATTGCGATCATGCGTAAAGTTTTTACATAATAAGTTTCCGTCCACATGTCAAGGGAACTGTAAAACAATGTTAGAAATGTTGCAATAAATAGAACACAAACTAGGTCCATTGCCATGTTAAATAGCAACAAATGGCCCCTCCGCTAAATGGTAGACATGAAGTATAACTATTATAGAAGTTATTGTGTGATACAGTGGTACCTCGACTTACGACTGTAATTCGTGCTATAAGAACGGTCGTATGTTAAAACAGTCGTATGTCGAAGCAATTTTCCCCTTTAAATTATGAAATCATGAAGGGTGAAAATAAACAAAATATACAGCACAAACACAGTAAATATGAACAAAATATGGATAAGCCACAAACTACGTGCACACACAATGTAGGTCGCCCGCTGACTGACTGCTGACTGACTGCTGACTGACTGCTGACTGACTGCTGACTGGCCGCCGATGCACCAACTGCAAATTTCCATGGTTGTATCTTGGAGCAGTCGGTCGCAAGTTGATCCAAATTTTCGTGACTATCGCTACTCATATCTTGGATTAGTCGTAAGTAGATGCAGTCGTAAGTTGAGGTACCACGGTAGTGGCATCAAATGAACAAAAAATACAATTTCATTGTAAATTGCAATTGTTTATTTAATATTTATTTTTATGACAAAAAATAAACGTCATACTCGTGACAGCACTAGCCTCTATCCTCTACCCTGCCAAATAGGAAACACCACACTGGGCTTGTTATTTTACTTTTAGTTTTTTTACTTTTACAAAATTGTATTTTTATTCTGTAAGTGTAGCATTTCTACTTAAAGTGAAAAGACACTGAAATTGCCTTTAAACACTGACAAGATTACACATATATAGAGTTTATATAGAGCTGTGGTGTTCAAAATAAACACGCATCATCAACAGCAGTTTATTGCTGACACTCACACTATGTGCACACAGCGCCACCTTGTGGAGAGTAATTTAATTCCAATCCCAAAACGGAACAATCTACTTTACTACACACCTGCATTATTTTGTCTCCTGTTTTTAAGCCTGCAACTCCTGCTGGTCCTTTTGGTGTGATCCTGGTAACGTAGATGCCCTGTGGTGTCAAAACAACAACAACCCACATTAACAACACTGCACGTCCTCAGAGCTAATCAATCAAATTGTGTTTCTTGTCTTTTTTTATGCTAAAGAGAGAGAGAGAAATACTAGTTTAGTCACTTATAAGAGCAAGTGACCCCAATTCATTAACTACATCTGACTTTAGAATTTCCCTTCAGTCATCAGCGACTGCAACACTAATAAACAAATAATCTAACGGATTACCACTTTAAAAGTGCCATGTTAAACAGATTACATATTTCCATTCCATCACCCAACACAGCAGATGTGTCATTTGGAAAAAATTGAATCAAATGTTATGGGACCTTTAAGGAGGTGAGAGAATGTGAAACAAAAACAGTGAAAAGGAAGCTGCTTGATAACACACACACACACACACACACACACACACACACACACACACACACACACACACACACACACACACACACACACACACACACACACACACACACACACACACACACACACACACACACACACACACACACACCTTGTCAGACTTGTCTTCGGAGTAGGGGTTCTGTCCAGGGTCCTGGTCAATCCCACCTCCGATACTGAAGCCCAGGATCAGATGCTCTCCCTGCCTCAGCTTACAGATCTCAATCCGTTGCTGTTCAACAGTAGTTGATAACATTGGAATTGATGAAATTGATGATTAAGATGTGAAACTGAATCAGCAGTAAAAAGGTGTCGACTGGAGTTTAATCAACACATGGCAACCACAATAACGCCATTACTCAGCCCTGTTTCTATGCACAATGCTAGTCCTTTACACAAGGAGAAAATATTTGACAAGCTCCTGCGGTGACATTAACCACACTCGACAGAAAGCTCTGACGCTCAGCATCCCAACTTCACACAAACACTTCATCATATCTGGGTGATGGCTAATAACAGGAGCGACATTCTGAGTGGTGCGGTTAATACAATAGTGCATCAAACATCTGTTCAAGATTACTATTCTGGCCAGTGAATTGCAGCACTATTCATTTTGGTATCGGAGCATTTCTACCAGTACAGTATATGAGCACATTATCAGGGGTGTACACTTGACCAGCACGGAATCGGATATATCTGACACTGATTGGCCGGTCCTGGCCGATCAAGCTGAAAACTGGCCGATTTGGGTACAATTACAATTTTATATATATAATTATTTCATAATTTTTTTGTTGTTGCATAGTTTCAGCTGGCATTTTGTACCTGCAGATTTTGACTTAGAATTGCGTAGTTGGAACACAAATGTGTGCAGGTTGGCAGGTTTGCCCTTTATTAATCTTCGAGGGGAAATGCAGGTGAAACTGCGGCAAAAAAGTGCAAGACGAGCTAAAAGATAAAGAATTTTCTGGATGATATCTGTTGACAAAATGCACATCAGGATCTCAGAAAGCCCTCAAAACAGACCGAGAACAGATGACTTAATCAGGGTCTAAAGAGGGAAGGAAACCGCCACGCCCCACCACGCCCATCTTAGTATCTCACCTCGCCCATGGATAATAGAACAGAAAATTCAGTTTAAGGCCAGTTAGACTTGTAAATGCCATTTAACAGTATTACAGTATAACAGTATAGTATTATTGCTACACTAATGTCTCTGTCACAATGTAGCTTGAATGTTATTCGCCCTTGTAAGTCGCTTTGGATAAAAGCGTCTGCTAAATGACTAAATGTAAATGTAAATGTTACACAATTTCACCAAAAGAATGATGTGGGATGTGACCCTTCCAATAAGAATTTCCTTAAAAAGAAGAAGTTGTAGTTCCTCTGTTTTGTGACCAGTACAGAATATTTATACAAGGATATTACTATGCTGGATCTGTTGAGCAACGCACTTCAGGAACTCGGACAGCCCTGCCACAGGACTCTGATGACGTCAAAAGCGGTCTACTGTCAGATGACGTCATCGGCGTTCAGGGAAAGAAGGACGCAAGCAAGCGATACCCCACGCCCATCACAGTATCTCACCTACGTAGACGCCCATGGATAACACCGTTCAATTTAAATGTACGTTTTTTAAATAAAAATTCGAATTAAATACACAATTGACGTGATTCACTTCCACGTGACATTTACAATTCTAATTTCCTCATTTTAAGTGTAGCTCGTTCCTCTGTTTTACTAAACAGCAAACAAACTGGTTCTTCTTTGGAGCTTTGTAGCGTTTTAGAAAAACAAAAAGTGGTCACATCGCTGGTACTATGCACACAACAAAATTAAGCGAGTTTAATTTAGCTTTAGCTTTAGCTTTAGCTTTACAGATTGGACAATGGGAGTCTGGTTCAACGCAACCCCACTCCCAAACTTAAAAACTTACCACCACAGCGGTGACTGGCTGTCCCGGGATGTAAGACATTGTCTTAAAAGCTTGTTGAGAGAAGTTTTAAATTAACTGTAATTCTCGTACTTTAACAAAGATATGAAAACGCTGAACGACACGGGAACAACTCCTCCAGGAGCAGCGGAGCAACAGCCGGATTCCTGTCCGAGCACGTAACCAGACGCTTTGACGATGACGTCACCGCCTCCCCAGTGGCTCGGGTGTGTGTGTTTCGTCATACCGCTCCGCCGCGGAAGGGCGGCGTTAAGGGTTTGAAGGTGTTGCGTTTGTGTAAATGAAACGATTCCGCCCCTCCGATGATGTGTTTCAATTAAAGCGAACTATCCTCAAGGAATTATGAATCCCTGGGACAGGGTTGGGCGTATTCCATTAATGGAGAAAACCCGCTCTGTAAGAAATATTAACAAAAGAAAAACGTCTGAATTGATGTCACACTGATTTTTATTAAATGCTGCTTGATTTTTTTTCGTCATTATTATTGAAATAATAATAATAGTTGTTATTATCATTTTGATTGTTATTAGGGGGCTGAATCCCTATTGTTATTGCTCGGGTTTTTCGGGCTACTAGTATCTGAAACACAGAAACCGCAGTACGCACAGACATTGGTGGAGGTCTCGTTAGAACCGGGCCACTTCAGACGTCTTGTTGTTTAAGTTTGAGCAATATCGATGTACTCAATATTCAAGATTCAAGATTCGAGAGGTTATTTGCCGCATACATTTGAATTAGAAATTTGGGAAAAACTCTTTAATTTTTACCAAAAGTAGAAGAACGTTGGGGCAATTCCATTAGTTTCAGGAGTAGGGCACTTTGTGACATCATCACTTAAAGTTATAAGTCCAAGCTTCGTCTCTCGGAAGTCATTCACATCCAGCGACTTGTGCCTTGTGGACTGCATTGAGTTGTAACTCGTGCTACGTGTTACGAAACCCGAAAACTATAATCGGTCAAAGGCGATTTCGCACCACAGGGAGTTCTTAGAAACTTCGGAAGAACCCA
This sequence comes from Zeus faber, assembly GCF_960531495.2. Taxonomy (NCBI): domain Eukaryota; kingdom Metazoa; phylum Chordata; class Actinopteri; order Zeiformes; family Zeidae; genus Zeus; species Zeus faber. The sequence continues at coordinate 45,505,705 of NC_137193.1, forward strand.
ATCAAGGAACGATCATAATAGTTTAAGCACCTTTCTTGAGGGACATTTCAACTAAATGACACAAGCAGAACATTCAGTGTAATTGCTCGGGAAAGTTCTCTGAATTTTTCAAGCAAAAACGATTTGAAACAGAAGAACGGCAGAAGTTACGAACACGGTTATGTCTCATTTGAACCAGTATGTCACAAACAGCTCGTGGTTCAACTCTCATCCAAATCAATCCACATACAGAGGAGAAATGAGTGAAAAACCAACCAAATTTGACCTCAAGTTTTCAGCTGGTCCTGCTTGACTGAAATGCAACTATTTATAATCAAAATGGACAAGGTGAGATTAGAGAAGAGTCTTTTATTTGTCACATGACACACCACACTACATGCATATATACACACACAGTCATGCACATGCTCGGGATGGTGGCCGGTGAAATGTGGCCTCTGCATTTTAACCATCCTGGCTTGTCCTTCCTCCGGGGGGGCAGCATTCGTTGACACGCCCGAGGACCTGGTTCCATTCGTCCATCGCTGGTCAGATGATGATGTGTGCATGTTTTTGGTGGGGGTCCTTACTGATGTAAGATGGAGGAAACCCCATGCAGTGCCAACAGCGCCCCAGGTAGTAATCGAACCAAGGACCCAATGCATTGTGCCATCGTGCCACTACTATTGATTAACAGAAGAGATTTACGCCAAACGGACGTACAGAGAGACCGTGGAGCTACAGATGGAGCGGGGGGACACAAGACGCTTGTGGGAGGGGCTGCGAACAATAACAAACTACAAGAGCAGCTCCTCCCCAGCCACGAGTGTGGACGCCTCCCTGGCCAACCAACTGAACTCCTTTTATGCGCGGTTCGAGTCTGGCAGCAGCACCGCTAGCTCGCCGGCTAATTGGAGTTACACCGCTGGGGATGAGCGCGCACTCTCAGTGTTTGTGCACGAGGTCAGGAGGGCTTTGATGTGGGTGAACACCAGGAAAGCTGCGGGCCCAGATGGCATATCTGGGCGAGTACTGAAGACCTGTGCTAACCAGCTAGCCCCGTTGTTCACCACAATATTCAACATCTCCCTGGCTGAATCAGTGGTCCCATCCTGCTTCAAGAGGTCCACCGTCGTTCCTGTCCCGAAGAGCGCCTCTCCAGCCTGCCTGAATGACTACCGTCCGGTGGCCCTCACCTCGGTGGTCATGAAGTGTTTCGAGAGGCTGATTAAGGATTACATCTGCGCCTCCCTCCCCCGCACCTTGGACCCGTTGCAGTTCGCGTACCGGCAGAACAGATCCACGGATGACGCGGTCTCCCAGGTACTGCACACCACGCTCACGCACCTGGATGGCCAGAAGGGGGCCTATGTGAGAATGCTGTTCATTGATTATAGTTCAGCTTTCAACACCATAGTTCCCACCAGACTGGCTGTCAAGCTGATGGAGCTAGGATTGAATGGTCCGCTGTGCACCTGGATCCTGGACTTCCTCACAGGCCGCCCCCAGGTGGTCAAGGTGGGGAAGTACATGTCCAGCTCCCTCACCCTGAATACAGGATCCCCCCCAGGGCTGCGTCCTCAGCCCCCTACTGTACTCCCTGTACACACATGACTGTGGCCAGGTCCAGCTCCAACACCATCATCAAGTTTGCTGACGACACCGTGGTCGTAGGCCTGATCACCGACTGCGATGAGAAGGCCTACCGCGAGGAGGTGGCTGACCTGTCACTCTGGTGCCAGGACAACAGCCTACACCTGAACGTCAGCAAAACCAAGGAGCTGATTGTGGACTTTAGGCGTGGATCACAATCGAGGACGCACGCGCCCTTGTGGATTAATGGGACTTCTGTCGATAGGGTGAGCAGCTTCAGATATCTGGGAGTCCACATCACAGAGGACTTAACATGGACTGTTCACACAGACACTCTGGTGAGAAAGGCGAGGCAGCGTCTCTACCACCTCAGGCAGCTGAGGAAATTCCGGGTCTCGGTGAGGATCCTCAAGTCCTTCTATTCTGGAGCAGTGGAGAGCATCCTGACAGGCAACATCACTGCCTGGTTTGGGAACTGTACTGCCCAGGACAGGCGGGCCCTGCAGAGGGTGGTGCGTTCAGCTGAACGTACCACTGGAACAACCCTCCCCCCCTTGCAGGAGCTATACACCAGGAGGTGTAGTAGCAGAGCCCGTAGGATCATGAAGGATCCTCATCACCCCAACAACGGACTGTTTCAGCTGCTGCGGTCAGGCAAGCGCCTCCGCAGTCACACAGCGAGAACAGAGAGACTGGGACAGAGTTTTTTCCCGCAAGCCATTAGAACTGTCAATGCTGACCTCACCAGGGGTCCTAACTGAGCCATGCACTAGGCTCCACTACCTACTGTACTGTATGTAGCATACTGTACCGCATACCGTGTCACTGTTCAGGGTTGTTCGTGATGCCGTATTGCTGCGCCGTACTGTTGTATACTGTGCTGTATTATCCCAAACACTACCTCACTCCATTCACATTCACATGCCACTTTAATTCACATGCCACTTTAAATGCACATATCTGTATATACATAGGCATATTCCTTCTATCTATTCCATTTTATTTCAATTTATTTTTATTGTATTTTATTCTTTATATTTTTATCTTATTCTATAAGTATTTCACTACTGTATTACGTTTTAGGAGTCAGTTAGTCGGTCTGCCGCACATTTCACTGCATATATGTATGGAAGTATGTATATGTATGTGACAAATAAAAATCTTGAATCTTGAATCTTGAATCTTGAATCTTAACAGTAAGACGCTTTATGACATCATCATACTATAATGTTCTATAAATATGCAGGCTCTGATTCAGAATGTATATTGGCACCGTGTCCAGTGTGTGGTGTGTAGACTCCGTCGCACTGTAGTGGTTAGAGATTACAAACTAGGTGTCTGTGTATTTGTTTGTGTAAAATCTTACCTGGTAGATGTCTGTGGATCTGTTCAATTGATATTTTCTCTATCTCTTTGGTCCCCGTTACTTTGGCAGATTAATGAAAAAATATAAAAAACATTTGTCCACAAAACCTTGTGACCACGTTGAGTCGAGTGCACTCGACTTTACAAGTGGGTGATGTGTTCAAGATCCACGAGGCGTCGGAAAAAGAAGCCGTATTACCATATGGTAATTACTTACAAAAATACCACAATGTTTTTCGTATTTCATGTAAATGTAACTTATCGAAAATGTAATTCAAGTAAATAAGTCACCACTTAAATTACGTAAGTTCGTACAGAGCAGAGAAACAACCATGTGACACATACAGCCAATTGAACAGCAGGAGCACTGGTGCTTCCTCCGCTCTCTCCCCGGGGGCAGCAGCCCCCCGGAGCTGATGTGGCGGGTCTTCCTAAAACGCCAATTTGAACTTGAACTCGCATTCCTCTCAACCCCAGCCCAGCAAGACCCCCGTCCTCGCAAAAGGAGAGCGATTTAAGAAAGAATCCGCGACATCTGTGCATATAATCACAGAGCGCATATTTGGTATTATATACAGTATAACCTCTGAAACCTCTGAAACCTGCAATACACACCTAATATGACTAAATTGGCCCCCTTGTATTGCTGCCTACAGCTTCATTTATTATTATTACTCCTACTAATAATAATAATAACTAGAGCTGCAGGCAGCAGCAGTCGGCCCTTCGTTAAAGTTCTACAGACGAGTGTGCTTTGGCTCTCTGTTCAGGTGTGTTTTGTGACTGAAGAAGGTCATTAGTTCTGGCCTGGATACAGTGTAAGGATTATTAATCATGGTTAGTATCCACTTCAGCATAAATTCATGCCTGACCTACAGAATTTATGTTGCCTTGGCAATTCTGATATTGCGATATAATCTCTTCCTAAAACATTTTCTCTTATTCTAGCAGATATTTTCATGTCCTGCTAAAGGCTAGTTCCTTCCTTCAAAACATCATCTAGGTCACTTGCTGTCTGTTTTGGGTCTTGCTCTTAAGTACTGCTTTCAAACTAACAGCTGCACACTGCTTGTTCCTGGAGTCTCCAAACCGTGCATCACCATGATGAAGCCTTTTAATGCCTCTTAACATTGAGAAGTGTGGAGTATCAACAAGTATATTTAAAGGAACTTCATCTGTTGTAAATGTTTTTGCAGCAACTTCTGTAGGGTTTTTTTCAGTCGTTCTTTCTGGGGTTTTTTTGCAGTCCTTATGTTAGAGTTTTGTCCCGAGTTTTCCAAGTTTTTTTCTGAGGTTTGAAAAGTATTGTAGTCCTTTTTTAAGAGGAGAGTGACTGACCACCATTGCCGAGTTCAGACTAGCCTGGCCAGATTTTCCATTCGCGGACAGGTTTTTGGAGATCGCCGAGCAAAGCCCCAGATCGGAAGAAAATCAGACCGCGTTCCCGTGAGCAAGGAGCGTGTGAATTGCTCACAGCGTGATCCGACTGCTTTTTTTGCAGTGATCAAGAATAAAGAATAAAAAATAAATAATCCTGTCCCGGGCATGGTATCGCGTTATTTCCAGTGTCACTTCTCGCCTGTGTTTTTGTGACAAAACATAGTTTGGAGACCAGACAGACTCAAATTCCTCCAGGTGAAAAGATCTTGTAATGTGTGACCCCTGTCAGTCATGTAGTGTGAAACCACCACGACTTCAAGATTCCCGATCATGAGACGGAAGGTTGTGTAGTGTGAACAGTGCAGCGATCTGAAGACTTTGAAAGTCGTGTAGTGTCTCCATGACATAAAGAAACACGTTCTGCCCATCGTTTCTTTGCTGCCTTGGAATTTGGGCATTTCAGGACTTTTAGGCATCTGGAACCCAAAAACCCCAAAGGAATGAAAATATTCAGAGATAAAACAGAGAATAGAGGAGAGGATACAAGAAGGAAATAGTTAAGAGCTTATTCAGAAATCATAAATAATAGTTTCCAATTTATGTAATTTAAAGTTTTTTTCTTTATATATACATTTTGTTTATCTATAAATTTTATATATACATTTCTTATAATGCTGTGCATTTCTTGTAATGTTGTTCAAAAATAATGTGTTGGAAAATAAGGAACATATGGTGGCCCTGAGAAAACTAAGGAACATATGGTGGCCCTGAGAACTCAATGCACAGAAAACAAACGCATTAACAGAAAACACAACTGCATTAACAGAAAACACAAATGCATAAAAAGAAAACACAACCGCATTAACAGAAAACACAAACACATTATTAGAAAACACAACGAAATTCACAGAAAACACAACCGCATTAACAGCAAACACATACGCATTAACAGAAAACACAAACGCATTAACAGCAAACACAAATGCATTAACAGAAAACACAAACGCATTAACAGAAAACACAAACGCAATAACAGAAAACACAGCCGCATTAGCAGGAAACACAAACACATTAACAGGAAATACAACCCCATTAACAGAAAACACAACCGCATTAACAGGAAACACAAACCTATTAACAGAAAACACAGCCGCATTAGCAGGAAACACAAACACATTAACAGGAAATACAACCCCATTAACAGAAAACACAACCGCATTAACAGGAAACACAAACCTATTAACAGAAAACACAGCCGCATTAGCAGGAAACACGAACACATTAACAGGAAATACAACCCCATTAACAGAAAACACAACCGCATTAACAGGAAACACAACTGCATTAACAGAAATCACAAACGTATTAACAGGAAACACAACCGCATTATTAAACGATTCAAATCTTTTGCGTGAAAAGGGGGAATCCCTCACTTGTGAGTGTTTCCTTTCGAACAAATCACTGATTCACCGAATCACTGATTTGTTCACAGGGATACACTCAACTCACAACTGACTAAGAGCTCAACTGAACTGACTGATGAATGGATCGTTTCAGGTCGTGATGAAGTTCAGTTCGTTCACCTAAAAGATTTGAATCGTTCGCGAACTTTACCCCACAATCAGGGAATGGGTAGAAGCTCTTTTTTCTGTGTGGCGGACAAAGGGGCACGGTCAAGCACCGGCTGAGGACGACAGCACGGCCCCCTTTCCCGCGGCCACCGAGCTGCCTCGAATCGGCGCTGATTGGTCCGACTCGAAGCAGGGAGATTTCTTAACATTTGTGCAGCCCAGCAGCGGACCGCCATTCCTCCTGTGCCCAAGATGATCCTTATCAACCTCATAATTATAATAATCATCATTTGTTGTTGATACTTGTGGCCAGCAATTACTTAGCACCACCTTGCAGTATTTCTTGTTACACGAATGTTGTTGTTACACTAATCTCTGTCGCAATGTAGCTTGAATGTTATTCTCCCTTGTAAGTCGCTTTGGATAAAAGCGTCTGCTAAATGACTAAATGTAAATGTAAATTGTTTAAGGTGACAATAAAAACGCTCGCCATGTTGGCGCACCACAGCCAGAAGGACCCTCTCTCCCTCATCATTTAGTTTAATATATTTTATAGCAGATAAATCCGTGCATCCAGTGGGGCTCACTTTCGTAGTCGTGTGGCTCACTTCCGTAATGTGTTTTGGTGGTTGTGTTTTTCATCATTTGCTTGTGTACGTGTACACTTGTTTGACATCAGTTAAATAAGGTTATTGACCTTATTATTATCTCTTTGTAGATTTCAGTCATGTGTGACAAGCAGTCAAACGAGTTTGATTGGCAATGTTGACAGCAGAACAACCACTTCCTGGTTTTGAGTCTTGTTCTGCCACCGCTGTCCTTTAAGTCGATCAGAAGTCAGGAGAAAAAGGTGGAGGCCGATGTAGCCAACCCTCAGCACCGCTCAGATCCTCCCGGTGCTCAGGGACAGAGTCCACTCCTCTCCTCTCAAATACTTCTCTGGTTTCAGTGTACGTGTGCTCCTGGGGTGCGCTCCCCCCGCTTTGGAACTTGTTGTTCAAGCTTCTTCGGGTGAAGACTGTTCCAAAAATTGGGGTGTTCTGATATAGCGAGGCGTGGCTTGTGCTTACCTTGTAGTTCACGGTCACATTGGGGATATTTTCAGGTGGAGGCTTGTCGTTTATTCGAGTGTTGTTGGCGGCGTGTTTTTTCCTGGGCATAGGTATCGGGTTACCTGTGTTCACCTGAAACCGACAACATAAAAAAAAAGTATGAATTAACCACGTTTTGGAAGTCTGTGCGACCAATCTTGTAAATTTCCCTTTTAACTTTCAGACTTTCGGCAAAAGCAGAATGATTGTGTCGGTTACCAGAGTAACTCTCCTTCTGATATTTAAAATACAGAAAAACCCACAACTGATCTATTCAGTACAGAGACACTCATGGACAGACGTCTGGACAAGAATCTTATTTACATCTGTTTTGCTCTGGAAGCATCAAATTTCACAGCAAATGAGGCCTTCTGCTCTTAGCTCTCAACCAGGCCATGCATGAAAGCCAAGTAAAGCTAAACACGGTGATGCTGAAACAAAATATTCATTAAATAGAGGGAATTAATGCAATAAATGCAACACAGATTCAATATAGGGAACTAGAATTTGGTTGACTATGCTCATAGCATTTGGATAAATGCCTTATTAGTCCCCAAATTATGCACCAAAAAAGCCGGCTTATAAAACAAACAAACAAAAGAAAATATTACTATACTATAAGTCTGATGATAAAATACACTTAACGCACTGCAACCAGTAGGAGGGGCAGAAGACTGAACAACCAGACTGACCAACTGGTGAATGTGTAGATTAAATAAATTAAGACACAAATCTGAAGCGTAAACATTTGTGCAAATGTTTGATGAATTAAATGCATGTTTCCAGGCGCAGATTTGTCTGAAATCAGGCACGAAAGGCTTCAACAAGGCTGCATCTGTGGCCTTCAGGATTTACGTTATTTTGTTTATTGGACCAATTCCACTACCAATAACAGTTAGAATACAAGTTAAATAACCATATATTGTCCCTAGAGAATATTATACCCTTTAGCTTTGATTCCATGAAATTTAATCCGCCAGCGTCCAATTTCGTTCTCGTAAAAATCCCAAAGAAAGAAATATTGGCCTTCATACAAGGACACATTTATTAAAATGATCTGGGCTCTATAAGGCATTGAAACATATATAATACATATCGCCATTATGTTATATCAAGAACCTCGTTGGAATGGCTATACGTACAAAAGCAGTGGTTTGGGTCTCGTCCTTTGAGATCTTAAATCAAAAAGCAAGAGGAGGTAAAGAGAGAGAGAGAGGGCATGGATCATGATTTATTTAGGGCCTTTATTGGGGAAAAAAGTGATGTAAAGGCAGACCTGTTTCTCTGTGTAGTCAAATTCAGCTTCAGTTTGGGTTTCCTCACCTGTCCACATGGGGCCGTCAGCAGCTCGTGGAAATGTGTGATGGGGGTCCTGCGGTGGAAGTCCACCAGGTCTTGCAGGGATCCATGATGTCTGGTCTCGCCCACGATGACGTAACTTCCATCCACCAGGGTGTCGATCATGAAGTGTCTGCAGCGCTCTTCAGTCCTTTGTGTGGAGGAGGGAGAGAAATTCAGAAGTTGAACGAGGAAATGGGGTCGGAGTTGAAGTGAACCGCAGGGTGGACGGAAGCTGCTATTGAACCGAAGTGCTGAGACAAAACAAATGAACGAAGGCACTCGTTTTAATCAATTTAATCAAAAATTTAATTCAAATACGCTCCCAGCCCACATTTGTGCTATCCTTGCTTGTGGACAATGCTCTTGTGTATCCTCCTTTTTTCTATCAAGAATTTGCAATGAGCACAGATATACTTCACATATTATAATACACTTGAAGTGGTATTACTTGTAATGCACTTGAGCAGCGTACACAGGGGACTCATGCATAATGTATTTAAATGGAAACACAAACCGATATGAGAGGGAAAAGCCAATCCTGGACTCACTGACTCTGACGAGGAAGCAGCCCGGAGGCTTGGAGAGCAGCAGTGCCTCCGCAGCTCTGAAAATGGAATTTACATGGCCAAATATTAATATAGATTACAAAAAACAAGTGATTCTTTACATTTGTTAATTTTTTTTTCTTTTATTTCATGGCACTTTTGTTATTTGCTGAAAGTACATTTTAATGAAGTAGCCATACAAAGGGAGATCTCAGTTCAAAAAGTACCTACCTTTAAAGCACTGAAATAATTGCTATGAAGTGTAATGACTCAATACAAGTGCACATTCTATATATCAATATAATGGTTGAAATGTGCAGGTTCATGTCTCCCTCCGTAAATCTCTGCTCTGCTGGTCACACATTCCAAAAGCCGGTCGAGATGACAGTAGCAGATACTGGAATGTTTCTGTGCTTACTTCCTGGTAATGACGCCATGAAACCATTCCGGAACGGTTCCATTCCTGGTGTCGATGGGGAACCGTAACAGAGCGATCTGGGGGGAGGAAGGGGTGAGCCTTCCCTCCATTGCACCCCGTCTGCGGTTCAAAAGGGGGAGAAAGACAGAACCTCATACTTTCCTGCAAGTCAGTAAGTCAAGCTTTTTCAAATATCTGCAATATTTAGCACTGTCCACAGCTGTATGAATGGTTTTCATTTCTTATCTTCCGAGGTCAATGGATGTTCCACTTTGCCGATATCTTTGCAGATGCAAAAACATTCTCTGTGCAACAGTCATACAGTCAAAATACCATTCCTTACCACCACCATTATGTTGCCATTGCTAAAGGTGTATGTAATCAGTTCACTGTATGACTCTTTGCTATACGTGCTATTTCTTACTCATTCTGTTTTCAACTATTGTACTAAAGTAATAACTACCAGGGATACTGTACATTAATAATCACCAGTGAGGAGTTAAAGATTAACTGGTTCCTTAATTCAACTGAAAACAGAGGCAACGACCACAAGTTCTGCATTGTTATGAGCGTATCAATAGTAGAAAACAAATACATTATAATTCACAATAGTAATAATAATAATAATAATAATAATAATAAAAAGTTGATCAACAATCGTAAAAAAAGGAAATATTATTTACTTTTTTTTTTTTTAAATCACCATTCAACTAGAACAACCACTGAAAGAAAAGCCCCAATATAGTAGTACTGTAAAAGTTGAAAACTCACTAATGCACAAGATAACATGCCAATTCGTAAACAAATATTAAAACATAGGAAACAAACATTTAGAAGGGTTCTTTACAGGTAGCAACGAGGTGTCCTGCCTACCAGGTGACAGCAGCTCGGTGTGGCAGCAGGTACAACACCACTCTGTGACAGTGCAGACCGGGGGGCGGAGACACTGAACTGACAAACAATGACAGCCGAAAATACTGCGCAATTAGACCACTATTATAATATATATAAGAATAGACTGATATTATATATGTCTATTATAATAGATTAGAATAGACTGATATTTTTTACGTCTATTATAATATATCAGAATAGACTGATATTATATATGTCTATTATCATTTATCAGAATAGACTGATAATATATCCGTCTATTATTATATATCAGAATAGACTGATATTATATACGTATTTTAGAACATCAGAATAGACGGGTATTACGTCTGCTATAACCGACGGGGTGAGTTGTGACGCAGTCAGTTTGACCAGTCAGAGGGGCGATGCGGTGACGTCATCAACATCGTACACGCTCGTATGCGCTCAACAGGAGTGTGTAAGTGCCATGCGTCTCCGTCAGCAACATTGCGGATATTACGTCCAAAACACAGGTTTTCAGGTAAGAAAGTAACTTTTTTTTTTTTAATCAATATTAACAATATTTTTTGCGTAGCGCTCATTGTATCGTCGACGCAATTGGTTTGACTTACACAACTTAAAGGAGCCGTTTCTCTAGCTCAGTGTGATGCTTAGCGTTCATGGAAAAAAAAAACCGCAGCTGTCTATGTAATGGCTGCTTGGGTTGGGGATGGTTGTTGCAGTTCATTATTTCATTAAAAATGTTAAAAACGTCCATTTCCCAAAGCAGGACTAAGGAAGACTCCCAGTGGGAAGAGAGAGAAGAGACAACCAGAGATCCCGACAGACACACCTGTGATACAGGCACTTGAAGAGGAAGACAGGGGGTGGAGCACTGGGAACAGTGTTGCTCTTGTGCTAAATTGGAAGCTTGAGAAGAAACAAGGGTTTTTGTCACTTTAAGTTGTTCACTTTATTCAAAACGGTTTATTCTTCAACAAAGTTCTTGCATACTTGGATAGTGTGGATCTTATTTCCGCATATGACCTCCTTGTTACTGTACATCTATCCCCAGCTCGTGTTACCACTCACCCCAGTAGTGGGGCAGGTTGTAACAACGGAATTCTTTGTATTTGATATTCTTACATAATCTGTGGTTGTGTAATAGACGTCCATGGGACAGTTATTTGTAGTAGACAAATATGGCTACCGTGTATCAAAGGTTGAGGAATCTAAGACAAACAACCATTGAGTTACTGATGCTCAAACAAAAAGAGTTACTGCCATTCCCGGGCTCCCTTATATTTAAAGTTGGTATGAGCTATTAAGATTGTTATTCACTGACAGATTGTTAATTGTGGAACATTTCAAGAGAAAACATTTTGGTAGGGTTGTGATTGACCCAACAACTTTCTAATTTACTGTAATTAAATTGCCAAGTGGATTACAATTGGAATTTCATATTTAAAATACTATATAAACATATATAAATATAAAATATAAACTTAAAAGGTTTGGGCCTATCCAATATGCACACATTTCTGATACAAAATAAAGAAATAATCATAACTTTCTTTTTAAAGAATCTCATTTTAATAAATCATCCAAAGTAAACATATCTACAAATGTGTAGATCAATTCAATAAGATTTATGAAAGTACAGTACAATCATTGTTATCTCTTATTTACAACAGTTGAAAAAGCTAATCCGTCCCTATGGAATCCACCAATGATCATAAATGTTCTAATTTAATTTCAACCAAGGAATGCTAGTGATAGGTCCATGGAAAATTGCCAGATTGGTGATATAGAGCCAATCAAAATGAAAAGCCTCGCATATTTCGAATTTCTCAGTCATATTTCAGCCAAGGCTCAGTGTCCAAATAAGGGACATAGTTTAACTGAGCTGAAATAATGACTCTGTGGACTGACAATTTTGATTTTGATTTTACTCGATTTTTAAACTTCTTCCTATTCTTGTGCTGGCTGCTTAAAACAACGGATAGGAAACAGTAAGAAAGCGCTTTAGGCAAGCTCCTCGACACCTTTCTCAACTCAATGAAGCTTGTTTTAAAGGGCATGTGTTGTTCTGAGAAAGATCTCCGGGTGTACTTTCGTTTCTCTTAACAGCTTGATGCATAGTTAGGGATGGCTGTGGTTGCAGCCATATTAAGGCATGTGATGCAAGGGAAGCGCAACAAGCAGAGGAGGGCGAGACAGACAACTCCTTATCACCAATCTGTCTGTCTGCGCTCCAACTGCGTCATTCGACATCAACATGCATGGGCACACAGGCGTGAAATAATGGTGACAGAACAAACAAGAGTTTGGTTAAAAAACAAAACAAAACAAGGGAATATAAAATGATATACTACCCCTATGAATATACCACAAATCACTTTAACATTCTAAAATAAGTATAAATGAACAAGATCTCGGGGATCCAAAGATGTTTTAAAGGCGCCCTCCTGCCGCTCTCTTCACTACTCTGTTATTTGATGACAAACTGGATAACCAGAGTGAAAAGAATAGAAAGGTTGAGCATCCTTTACAGAAGGAAAAGCTGGGGAGGAAAGTGCATTATCAATATGTGCATAAAAGGGCACTTTGTAATTTTGGTGCTTGGTCTGTTTTTACACTCCATAAATACTGCTACAGTACAGCCCCTGTCCAAGGCCCAGGAACAACCATGTTCAATAAGAAGGGTTGTGTGATTTGTCTCAACACACTCCAACTTAAGTGTTCGTGATTCAACCACAGTTTGCGTTGCATAATTTAAGAGGAAGACTACGTGAATGGAATGTACAAGAATGGAACGTATGGAATGAATCTAAAACCAAAACCAAAACAAGTTGGATAGAAATACACATTTCTGGACATCAAGCCTTTCATGAGTTAAAATGATCTGGTGGCTTTCTTTCCTTTCTTAAAATAAACAATGACCACCAAGATATAATTTGCATGTCTCAAGTTACGTGTAGGTATAAAAACATTTGAGCCACATCACCCATTTGGACACCCACATCAATTTAAAGTCTAGTCGGAACACAAAGGGATCCTCAAAGCCAGGAGGGTTGTGGTGATGCTCAGCAGGAAACTGGACTTAAATCACACAGGCGGCACATAACTGAAAGTTGGGAGTGATATGGAGATGGTAGTAGGCACAATATCAGGGAATCATCAGAACACCTAAAATGGTAGAGAGCAACTTTGCTGATAAGCACCATAGCTACAACAGACTAATAGCAATGACATAAAAGAAGGCCGGGCAGGTATAAGAAATACAGCACATGGAAAGACAATATCTGCTTGGCAGAGAAAAGGCATACTTTTAGTGGCTTCAGAGCAAGACATATTGTGAGAATCGCCCATTTGCCGCAATAGAATATCATTACTGCCTCTCAAGGTTGTTAAGACAAGAGTTTTTTTTAAGTAGTAGTGGTAGTAGTAGTAGTCGTAGTAGTAGTAGACATTGATTAAAGAAAAAAAATAAAAATAAAATTAAAAAAAAAACAACCCATTTAATTATGGAATCCAGCTGAGGAGGAGCAAGCCAACGTGTTTGTTTTGGTAAAGACGTAGTAGACGGGGGGGGTCGAAGGAACGCCCTTCTCAGAAAATCTGGTTGTGTTATGCATTCGGTTAGAAATGGACATGTGCAAAAGGAGGTCCTGGTGCTTAGATGGAATGAGGAACCGCTGTGGATAGGAATCAGATTAATAAACAGAGAGGGGAAAGAAAAGACAGAAATACATGAAGTAAATGAGTGATGGGGGATGTGAGTGTGCTTGGTCCAGTTCTGCCCAGTGTGTGGGGGGAGTAGTTAAGGCCGTGGTGGATGGAGACGCTGATCTGCCGCCTCCTCACAGGAGTGAACAGCGGAAGAAACTGTTCTTCTTGGGCTGTTCGCTCATCTTCACGCCTTGACTGCTGCCCTGTGGGTTGTTGCCCTCCTAAAATACACAGGAATTACTCATAAACAAATAAACAAAAAACAAGAAAAACAACACAAATACTCACAGACCAGAGACAAGCAGTTCAGGCAGTCAATGCAACCAGTTGAACAAATTCCCAATTTTCAAGTGCTGTCAAAGTCTTACCAGCTTTTTGTCCATTTTTGCCTTGATGTCTCTGGCAAGGGTCAAAAAGGCCTGACAACATGGAAACATGGTGGGATTTTATCAAGCAAATGCACATGATGTCAACTTGGGAGACTACGAGTTTCTTTATAAGATGTAAGGCAGTCTAGAGGGAAAATAGAAAATTGCTTGATAATATTAGGTATAATATATGGGTGATCATAGTAGTAAACATAATAATGATAATAATAATATCATTACTTTATTGTAGATTAAATGTAATATTAAACCACCTTGCCATTAAAATCCACCAGCTGGACATGATCTTCATCACTCATAAAATAGTTAAAATAAAATTAAATCTATTCTGTCAGAAAATAAAAGTTAAGAAATTAAAAATAATTTAGAATTCCTTAATGTTATTTTGCAGTGTTTCAGACTATTAGCAGCCAACTAAAGCAGAAAGGTGTACTCACATTCTCCACATTGATGTTGGCCTTTGCACTGGTCTCCATAAACTTGATACTGTACTCCAGTGCCAGCTGATAGCAGGAGATTAGAGATGAGGGGCAGTCAGAACACAAACGTTAATATACACATCGAGGATTGGCTATCAAAAGTCAAAAATTTAAAAAGTTAAGCTATATTAGGCAAATTTCACAGATACTCTCGAGTATTAAGATATTCTCTCCGATTCAATACTGCATTCTGATACCCAAGTAGGTTATCGCTTCATAAATCTTAAAAAGGTGTGTACTGGTGAAGTGTGGATGGGCAAGGGGCAAAAGCGGAGTGGCTCCAGGTACTTTTGAACTTGGAAATTAAGACAATGAAGACATGGGGGAAAAAGGAGCCAGAGCGGAAGCAGGTTGTTGAGAAACCAACGCGCCACATACACCAATCAGCCACAACATTAAAACCACCTGCCTAATATTGTGCAGCTCCCCCTTGTGTCACCAAAACAGCTCTGAACGGTCGAGGCATAGACTCTCACAAGAGCTCTGAAGGTGTCCTGTGGTATCTGGCACCAAGACGTTAGCAGCAGATCCTTTAAGTCCTGTAAGTTGCGAGGTGGGGCCCCCATGGAACGGGTTTGTTGTTCCAGCACATCCCATAGATGCTCGATAGGGTTGAGATGTGGGGAATTTGGAGGCCAAGTCAACACCTTGAACTCTTTGTCATGTCCCTCAAAGCAATCCTGAACATTTTTTGCAGTGTGGCAGGGCACATTATCCTGCTGGAAGAGGCCACTGCCATCAGGGAATACCGTTGCCATGAAGGTGTGTACTTGGTCTGCAACAATATTTAGGTAGGTGGTACGTGTCAAAGTAACATCCACATTAATGCCAGGACCCAAGGTTCTCCAGTAGAACATTGTCCAGAGCATCACACTGCCCCCGCCTGCTTGCTTTCTTCGCATAGTGCATCCTGGTGCCATCTCTTCCCCAGGTAAATGACGCACACGCACCCGACCATCCACATGATGTAAAAAACAAACAAAAAAATAAATAAATAAAAACATGATTCATCAGACCAAGCCACCTTCTTCCATTGCTCCACGGTCCAGTTTGACAGTCACGTCCTCATTTGAGGTGCTTTTGGCGGTGGACAGGGGTCAGCCCCATACGCAGCAAGCTGTGATGTACTGTGTGTTCTGACACCTTTCTATCAATGCAGCATTAACCTTTTCAGCAATTTGAGCTGCAGTAGCTCTTCTGTGAGATCGGACCAGATGGACGAGCCCTCGTCAACGTCGCTCAGATCCTTACGCTTGCCCATTTTCCCTGCTGCTAACACATCAACTTCAAGAACTGACTGTTCACTTGCTGCCTAATATATCCCACCCCTTGAGGTGCCATTGTAATGAGATGGGCAATATTATTAACTTCACCTGTCAGTGGCTGATTGGTGTATTTTGGCTTTAGATTTTACTCCTGGCAGTTGTATGCGGTCACCCGAAGTCTGCATGCCATATTGTCATCACAATACACAACACGTCACCGACAGTTTCCATATTGTTCAGCCTTAAGAGAGTCCCAGCACTCTACTCTATAATCGACTAGACTATATAACAGACGGCTCTGCCGAAGCAAAGCGCATGGTCCCACCTTTTCTCCTCTTTCCTTGGACACCTGTCTCTTGTCATTGACATCACATTTGTTTCCCAGAATCATCTTCTCCACATCTGCAGAGGCATGCTGTGTGTGTGTGTGTGTGTGTGTGTGTGTGTGTGTGTGTGTGTGTGTGTGTGTGTGTGTGTGTGTGTGTGTGTGTGTGGGGCAGAAAATAAACAGAAAATATGAGTGGGAATCTTGACATAAAACAAACTTTGTGTCAAATATCGGTCCAATACCAGACTAAACTGTCAAGCATTATGTTTCACTGACCCAAAACCAACATTCCACATCAAACTGTTCAGTAAAATTAATGGTTGAGGCCATTTATCAAATATGGAATTGGCCCATTCCTAATCCAGAAACACTTGATCTTGATTGTTAAATTTGTCAATATAAATCTAAGCATGTAATACAATATTAAATTGAATCCACTACTTGATTATTGGTAGGTCTCATAGGCACCGACATGTGACGTCAATTACGAGACTACGTAGGGTTTGCGAGCATTTCCGTTTGCCTCGAGTCAAACAAATCACAAGCTCCTCATGATACAAAGTGTCTCAGATACAAAGTAAATCACACATTCCTCAGTTATTTTGTTAGTCTAAAGCCATGTCTTCGAGACTAGCTTTCTTAAGACTGCCCTTCTTAAAACAACTTCCAGAGTGTGAATTATACAATGACATTAGAAATGGAGGAAAATAAATTAATCTACAATAAAAAAAAAAAACAGTTTTTATTTGCTTTGTTTGGAAAAAAGAAAAAGCTCTGATTTGAGCTGCTCCGCAGAGCTGAGTACGTTGCTCAGTGTAATGGTATGGTCCACTTAACTGACCTGAACCTGATCTGGTCTGAAATTGTTTAGAAGATTCTTCCAGGCATGAATATGGAAAATATTTTGTAATGTTTATGATTACAGGTAAGGTAAAAATATATATATATGTTTCAACCCCCCCCCCCAAAAAAGGTGTTAGTTTAGCAAGGGTATTCCATCAATACAATTAGTGGAAACACTGCATACAAACCAGTTTGACCTTCTTACCTCTTCAATATTTCGTATCCAATTCTTGATGTTGTCAAATGACTTCTCATTGGTAATGTCAAATACTAACATTATTCCCTGTAAAAAAAAAAAACAACATTCACATGTCTAATTGAGACTGAAATCACCAAAATATCTTCAGAACTGTTGTCACCCAAAGCAAATCACAGTCAGCATTGCCACAATATTTGTGGAAAATGTGATATGTTGTGGGACAAATTCAAAGTTAATCCATGACCCACCATCCAACAGAGACATCCAGTTCAACTTGAACTTTACTCAAGCTTCTTTCACACATGCACTGTGGTCTATGTCCGGATTTACCCTTTCACAGATGTAGCAAAAAAAGGGAGATTGTCTGGGTCAGACGCGTTTACACTACCTGGAAATAACCCGATTAGTTCTAGACAGCGGGCGGAGCCTGGGTAGAGTGTACAGGAGGCAGGATATGACGCAATGATGCTGGGGAGTTTACAGCACACAAGATTGCGGACAAGGCTACCGACTTATCAGTTATCAGGCTTTTATTTGCGTTGATACTCCATGTATTTGGACGTATCCGCAATATGAATGGGAGAGTGGAAAGGAATATAAAGGAAAGAAGAAAGGAGTAAGAAGCAGCTATACTCAGTGCACAAAGATCCACTCATGATATGGACGTCATCAACGCGTGACACGCTCACTGTGAATGATCTGGACAATTGCCTGCTCTGTTCACACATACCCCTCAATGGACATTACCCAGACTTTGTACTAGGATGCTGGCTGGCTTAAGTCTGGTAAATGTCCGGGACAAATGATTCAGACATTTGCATTCACACAGCTCATCCGGGTATGGTCCGGACAATTTCAGGTTTACAGTGCATGTGTGAAAGCAGCTTAAGAGAGCCCGCGATGGGTTGGACACACCTGCTCACCAGGTATGTCCAACATTATTGGTTACAATACAGGGTGGTGTTTTACTAAGGAAATACAACAAGGTGTGAGATTTTAGATAATGCTTAGACTATGGATGCAATACGAATAATGGGTCGGAAATTGTGCTTATGTACCCTTACTGATGAAAATAAAATTACATTTAATCAAAGCCAATACCAATAAAATGGGACGTAGTCACATTACAGTTTTTATTTTTGCATCTCAACTACAGCCCAGGATTTTGTTTAAATAAAGCAGTGAATAAATCAGATGTTTAAATTAATAACATGTGTGGCCTTCAAAATTAGTGATTATTGTAAAATTTCACTGTTTGTGTTGGTACTCTGCATCAACAAGCATCCAAACGAAATTACTCATTATTCGCAATACAACACTTTATTGCACCAGGATTTCATCAATCCATCTCAATCCTTTTTGGATTGGCCATTCGATAAGCAGGTATAGCTTGCATAGCTACTCACCATGGCACCTCTGTAGTAGGCTGTTGTGATTGTTCTGAATCTCTCCTGCCCCGCTGTGTCCCTAAATAATAATAAAAAGGTAATTTTTGCTCATTATATGTTTTAATCAACTCTAAAGCTGAGATAATTGCCCTGGTCAAGAAGACACTTTCTAAAACAGTGTTGACATTACATGGTTTAGCTATTTGAGAAAAGAAATATATAGATAGACTAATACATATGAACTTTTGAGGCCAAATAGAAGAAATAGGGTAGTTAAAGTATTTAGTGGTACAATTTTCAAGATTTATGTTGCTGTGAATAAGTGGAAATTGAGTTCATGTGGATAACAGTACACAAACATGCAACAATCTGGACATTATGATGCCGTTCCATAAGCATTCTTTTCAGTTGTTTTTTTTCTTGCTGCAACGCAGTATCACAAGTGCTAGATCAACAGAGGACATCAATATATTATTGCGCTCTCACCATATTTGTAGTTTGATCTTTTTTCCATCTAGTTCTATTGTTCTGATCTTGAAGTCAATACCTGAGAGAAAGCAACACAGCAGAATTCAGGCACCACTGATTCAGTGCACAGGAGAGGTAACTTATCACAAGATAAATAAAGTTAAGAAAGCTTTATGAAACCTCAGGGGGAATTCGGATGAAGAACACGTGGCCGTTACAGCGGAAAAACAGTGCAAATCGAGAAAGAGATCAAATATAAGATGAAACAAAAAGCATGTACTATACACATCTATAAACAGCAGTTAATTATTGGGAATCGCCATATTGTATATGTAGCTATGGTATAAAGAGATAGCATGACGGTAGGATCCAAACTGCCTCCACTGACACTTCATTTTGGTCATAATCAAATAAAAATAAAATAACAATGCTATGTCATGTTCACACATAGAGGGAAAGGCTTGTTGTGTTGTCAAGCCCAAACACTGCAATAAAGTGTCCATCGCCACGATGGTCATCATCGTGAGTTCTACAGGAAGAGTTTGGGTTAACTTGCCAACTTTACTGGTTTGATGGTTAAAACACGGATGCCTACATATAAGCAAGTAAAGCAACCCGCTGAGAAACGTGGAGGAAAAAAACCCCAGATCCTGATCCGCGTCAGTTGACCTTATTAAACTGCCCCAAATAAGACAAGCCGGTCGGGCTGCTAACACACCAGCCTCTCCATTATGAGAGGGTTAGCATAACTTAGCATGACGAACTACTGTCGGTTCACATGTAGGCCAAGACAGCACGAACAACAAAACTCCAGCTCACCTATGGTGGAGATGAACGTCGAGTTGAAGGCATCTTCTGAGAATCTGAACAGCACGCAGGTCTTCCCGACGCCCGAGTCGCCGATTAACAGCAGTTTGAACAAGTAGTCGTAAGTCTTCGCCATGTTATTAGCTACTGCGGATGTCCCGCCCGTCGACCGACGTAAAGGCCGAACGCGTCACGGCCTGTCAATTGAACGGACCTCTCTGATTGGTGGAGCCGAATGTCAATCATCTCTGCCGTCGTGGCTCCGGAAATCCGAAAATATAATGGGTTTGGTCGTTGCAGTGCAGCTGCGGCCCAGGCTGGAGTTGTTATTCAAGATTCAAGAGGTTTATTCGTCACAAACATATACATATTCATACATATATGCACTGAACTGTAATATACATATATATAACTTTTTTTTTTTTTTTTTTTTACTTTTGCGGGGAAAGTCTTAAAGTTTCGCGATGAACGATGGCCGCAAGATGACGTGTTCTCGTCAAAGCCCCAATGCCTCCGTAGGAGGGAGAGAATGTCCTTATACTTCAAACCAAATGTCGCGAAACCAGTTCATCCGCAGAAGGCGGGGCACTACGTGGAGATGTGCAAGCGCAGCCCTACACGGAGGCGACCTGTTTTGACTTGAAACTGGAAAAAAATGAAAATATGTACACACATGCAATAAATAAGACAATTCGTCTTCAGTCAAATTTCCTCCTAATTTCGATTTCATTCCAAGATGACAACAACGCGTATTGAAGGGTTAGGGGAATGGGCGGGGTTTCCCTGTCCGGCGCGTCGAACACCTCGGCGCGCCGTGCTGCTGCTGCTGCTGCTCCTGCTCTGCTCTGCTCCTGCTGCGCACCTTACAGGTACTTTCGGTTCGGAGCTTCAGCGGAACCGAAACAAGCGGGCGATCAGAACCCGCAACATTTGCATCTGCAATCGACTCGGACGACCAGCTTCTGTAATGCCTGTAAGTGAGTGTTCGTTTCGTAGGCGTTTATTTAAGTTATAAACCACCGATTCAAAAGGGCTAATTTAAGTGGCACTACATCGGGGCGGGATGGGATTGAATATTAAATGAGCAGTAATATTTAGTTGAGTACATTGTGATGGAAATGAAAATATCGCCACATCAACTGTGTCTGCCGTGGATGGGGTCAGGACATGAACGGGCATGCCCGTGTGTTGTCACAAATGCAATGCGCCGTTCGGCCTTGCAGGGGGCGCCAACCTGTATGGTTGAGTTTATTCACAGGCTGGGTTAAGGCGCGCTGGCAGTTTGGCAACCGTTTTTTTTTTTTATATACAGTATATACTTTAATGAAATGTTGAAAGTATTCCTTGAAAATTGCAGCTGGCTAGGGACCTGATGCACCCCGGCTTTGCGGAGGAGAAGAGGAAACATAAGAAGAAGAGGCTGGTGCAGGGCCCCAGCTCCTACTTCATGGATGTCAAATGTCCAGGTAGAACCTTCGACCTCTAACCTTTAACCTTTACCGTGGAGCATTCAACCCGGAGGGCATGAATGAAGCGACCAAGAGTGTCTTCTCGCCCTCCTTCCAGGCTGCTTTAGGATCAGCATCATTTTCAGCCACGCCCAGTCTGTGGTGCCCTGCGGAGGCTGCTCCCTGGTCCTGTGTCAGCCACAGGGGGGGAAATGCCGTCTGACCGCGGGTACGATACGCACTTTGCTTCACTTATAGTCAAATATATTGTAATTACTAGGGCAGGTTGCTGAATGAAAAACAATCCATATTTGAAAACTGGTACTTTCTTTGGAAGTTTTGCAACCATTCTGTGCTTCAATCACACTGCCCGGAGCAGTTTAAAACATCCCATAATCTATGCATGACTGTCTTCCTCGCTGTAACTTCTCAGTAGAGAGAAAATGGCTTCTTTGTTTTTGTTTTCTTCAGGTTGTTCCTTCAGGAAAAAGCTCCGCTGAGCAGAGGAGTGGACAAGTTAACCAGCCGTTCATTGGCATAAACATGGATCTAAGACCTATAAGCTGTTTATGGCCACACCAGCACTTGCTGATGTGGGCAGATGAGGGCTGGCTGATGGTGACAAAATTAAATATCACAATATCGTTTTGTCACATCTCAATATCGATAATTTAATGACATTTTGGGCGTATTCACAAGGGAGACAAGCCTTAGTAATGTGGATATTATAACCATTGATTAGAGCGCCTAGAACAGTTTATGAAGTACAGAAAATCACATTACCTTCTGCAATGTGGTCTTAAATACAACATTTTACAATTTCACAATATTACAATAACCAATGTCCCAGAGGATATCTGGTCTCATGTCACAATGCTGACTTTTATATCGATATATCAGCCAGCCTTAGGCATATTACAGCACATAAAACTGTTTGAATCCTAAAGAGAACTTTTTTATTATTATTTTTATGACATTATTTTGGGTTAACTTTATATACTTCTTTCTTTCCCTGCAAAATTTCCAAAATATAAAAAAGAATGTCTATATGAATGTCTTGTGTATAATAATGCAGGCAAACTGATTTGTACATAAAGATTTTACTCTGATAAAAAAAAAAAAAGATGTTTTAAACGGGCTTGAATCACCATGAATGCAAAATAAAAAATGTCAATCCAGCCGTATTTTGTGTAAAAAATGTTTTAATTAAATTGAAATCGGACAAGGGTCGGGCAGGCAAGTGAATGAAATATAACAGATCTTTCCAAATGTGAGGGTTTTGTGTGGCACGCTCACATTGTCCTTCATAAACATCAAAATAACATTTTAACTAAGTATTCTGTTTCGTATGCGAGTTCTTTGGTTTTTGAGTCTCACATTGGTGTGAAAAGAAGTACAATTTCAAATTAAAATACCTAACATAATTCTACTATATACAATAAGTATTGTTTACAAAACTTGACTGAGGATCCAGTGGTTTTGGGTTTACTCAAATAATAACCCTATATACTGTATACTATAATGCTAAGAAACTGAATTATGCTGTAATTAGTGGGTAATCACACGCAGAATTTCCGGTGATCGTTCTCACGAAAAGGTGGTACAAGACGCAGGTCCACTGTTCGCATTATCGTTTTTTTTTGAAAATATGAATGATTTCTAAAAAAAAAAAAGCGAGTGATTTTTATCATGGAGCCACAGGTCTTTAACAATTGAAAGCATTTGCATAGGCTGGTTCTGAGCGAGCAACTGAAATTAAATTAATCCTTTTTATGACTGATCACACCTCAACGTTTGATTATAAATTTTAATTAGCCAAAATGTTTCTTATGAGGTATACAGCAGGACTGACAAACATGACCCTGTATGGTCGTCCAGTCTGCGTCCAGGAAGATGGCTGCTATTCCTCCTCACTCCTCTAGGTGTCACTAATGAGCCATACTCTAATGGACACAAACTATATAGTTGTGAATCTACTGCATATGTGCATGAGGAATAAACAAATCAACCATTTTAAGTGACCAGATCCAAGGTCCTTTTGTTTTGTAAATATAATCATTGTCCATTGTTTGTATAAAAAAAAAAAAAAAAAAGTGGTCAAAATTGTTTCCAGAGAGAAATATGGAATAAAATATGACAAGAAGAGAGATAATGAAGGTGATGGTTTTGGAATGACTTTCTAATTTTAATATATATTTAAAAAAAGAAAGTTGTGCCTTATAGGAAAAAAACAACAACCATCAAGGGTGCACATTTTAAGTTAATCCTTTTTTTCCGTTGGGGGGGGGGGGGGGGGGACAGGTTTTTTTTTTTTTTGTTTTATTTTACAGTTTAAAGTGTGGAATAAAGTGGAAAATTGGTGGAATGTAACATGACGATCTCATCCTGAGATTATAAACTGTTCAGCTCCTGCAGAGTCTGGTCCAGGACTTGGTGCATGCCCAGGTTCTCCTCTTTGGCACTTGATAATTTCTCTGTGGAGAAAAAAAAAAAACGAAACAAAAAAGGAGAGTGTGAGCTCTTTAAATGAACCGCATCGTATAACGCTGTTTCGACAAAGCAACACCACACTAATTAGTTTTTTTAAATTCATTTGGAGATTTTTTTTGTACCATGAATTGAACAGATGTTTTGCATAACGCCTCTGGTGGTGTTAAGTTGCTCTGCGTGCAAACATCCCAAACCACACACGATATAACCCTAATAAAACGCTTTTCAGTTTAGTTTGCATGCAGAAACGCTGACGGTAACTGTCAGATTAGACACAATCTTCGTTGTACTGTGCTGTTAAATTCACACATATTATTACACAGGAATCTGTAAGAACCTAATTAGGTGTGTTATTTTGGAAACCACATTAAGGGCAGATGGGGTGAGGTGCACACTACGATATTTCATGCGAAATCTCACCTTGTAAAATGCATATGGCTGATAACAGAGAAAGCTGACGTACAGATCATATCAACTGTTTGTCTGTTTACATACAGTATATGACACAACACATTATAATGAAGTCTGCGATACGGTGTGAATGGCGACCAAATAGAGACAAGAATGTCGCAATGAGGAAAAGGAAGAAGGTTTTTTCATAGATTTAGCTACTCTTTATAGAGTTTTTGCACAGTAAAGTGAGAAAAAGGCACAGAGAAATCGATAGGCAGACATTTTGAACAGATGATGCAGAAGTCCAACCAGAGACGCGCTCCAGAGAAGTACAGACATGAAGACGGAGATGTCGAAAGAGAGAGAGAGAGAGAGCGAGCGAGGGATTTCTCCTTCTACAGAGAGGTCATGTCATTGAGGGCATGGTCCAGCTCCTCGCTGATGGCCTTGTACTTCAGCTTCTGAGCGTACAGTTCATCTGGAGGTCAGAGGTCGGCAGGACGCACGGACAGAGACACATAGTGGCAGGAAGCAGGAGTTGAAAGACAGATTAGCGGAGGCAAAGAGGAAAGAAAGGGGGGATGGAAGAAAGAAAATAATGGATCAGCGTTTTTCTTTTTTCTTTTTCAAGATGCAGAAAACAAACAGAAAGAACGATACAGGTTTAAATACGGTTTCACGCTGAATACGAAAAATGCGTCTGACAGTGGGACCCTCCCCTCCCCTGGTTAAGCGCCACAATATGTCAGGGAAAATGGGAGAACTCATTTTTGAGTAGTTTGCCCAACTGGACATTTACCATGTTCCATAAATAAGAGCTTCAAACTCCCTTTAAATATAATTTTCAAAGTGCAAAAAAAAAAATATATATAAAATGAGATTCATTGATAGTGAATAAAATGACATCCAACATTAATAACGTGATTATTTTATATACGTTATTTACTTACAGAATCCAATTCTAATGAAAAACTTGAATGACGCAGCTTCCGTTCATACTGAATGACCGAAACTTGACACAAGAGTTGGACATTTTGAACGCATCCCGGAGCCTCAAACGCGCACGGGAAATTCCGCACCGCCGTGTGTAACATTTTTTTCCCGTGCAGAATCCGAATCCGCCAAAGGAATTAAATGGACTTGCGGTTTGTTCTCGTTATCTGTGAGATTTGGTGTGAAGCAGCATAAAGGGTGAGAATGATGAAATGAAAACATGTTACAAACCTTTTCCTTCCAGCATTTATTCACCCGTCCTTACAGTGGTAACTCCATAAACTCAGTCGTTTTCGGACAACGCTGACCCCCCAAAAATGTGTCAATCACATTCGGTCCTTTTCAGCTCTAACACAGACCAGTTCTTCTTGCATTTTCAGCGGAAAACGACCCGATGCACCGCGATCTGCACTGGAGATTCAAACCGACGCTTTATGAGCTTACGGAGGAGTTTCCACGACCGCCTTTCCTTTCCACCGGAAAAAAAAAAAAAAAAGTCTGTGAAACGGGACACCCAGGCTGCTTTTTGGGTTTCTGGTCAAAATATACCGTGTGCGAAACAGGGACGTTGTGTTGGGACGCCGAGTTCTTGATGGGACCGGACAGTGATGGAAAACGACACTAAAACATCCAATGGGAGTTCAGAAATACAGAACTAGGTCCTGAGGAATGTGTTTTTTTAGGTCTCACAGATCTGTCAGGCGACTGAAACAGTAAATATTTCAGGCTTCTGGTCTGGACTGCTTGTATTACTGTACGCCACTTGTATTAGTATTCCCCAGTACTGTAACTAGCTAGGCAATACTAGTTAGTTGTGTGCATGTGCTATTTTTTATCAAATTTGAATGTGAATCTCTTTCTAGACCGCACTGTATTTTACTGCTCTGATGCCTGAATTGGCCATTAATAAGTGTTATCTTATCTCATATCTTATTATCTTATCTTATCTCCAATTTTGAAAGAAAAAAAGAAATAAGTTTATTGTCACCAAATCTAAAAATCAATATAAACATCAATGCCTGTGTATTGCATACCTTCCAGGTCATCAATAGATTTTTCCAGTTTGGCCACTGTCCTCTCTGCAAACTCTGCACGGGTCTCAGCCTGACAACAACAATTAAATAGATCAAAATCAGATACAAATGCGTCTGTATGTAAGGTACATATGCGTGTATGTGTAGTTATAGCAACAAATACCCTTTGTAATACTGGAACAAAGACAAGCAACCATTATTATTTAAACAGAATTTCTATTATATTAACATTAAACAACATTACATAAACATTACTGTACAGTATCACTTTATCAATACTCTAATGGGATGGAATGAAGCTAGAACTATGTTTCAGAGTGATGTTGTCGGTCAAAAAATAACAGGCAACTTTAAATCATATCTTGTCAGAATTGCAAAACCTAATTAGGATGAAGTCGTTTGGAACAAAAAGACAGAGCTTAGCGCTGTGACCTCACCTCCTTCAGTTTGTCGCTTAGAACCTTGATTTCCTCCTCATATTTGTCCTCCTTCTCCGAGTACTGTCGTAACAGACACATAAACGTTATTAAAAAACAGATTTTATTCCAAGACCACGCCCCTGCGGAGCAACATGACCGATAACACTAGAATTGGAACTAGAATTAGAAGTAGAACTATAGAACCACGCTGCCTGTGACGGGGCCAGACGCCTTTCTGACCTTCGGCACTTTGGCCTTCGTCTCTCCCTGTGTGCTCACTCTTACTACCGCATTCCCAGTTAACTACAACATTCCTACGGTTCATATAGTCCTCAGTGCATTGTCTGTTTCATTGGTTTCCGTTGCAGGACTCGGGACTTCCCTTGGCCGTCTGAGGGCTTCGGGTTAGGAGGAGCCGTCAAGGTCCCTCAGGTCAGCAAATAGCAATTTATTAATTGCTTTAATATATAAAATGATGTGTATATATGCATCTATCACACATGTGACCAAGTCCCTCTTTTACAAGTCCCGAGTAAGTCCCAAGTCATTTTGCCTTGAGCAAGTCAAATCAAGTCACAGGTTACAGTATGTCAAGTCAAGTCAAGTCTAGTCGAGTCTTTGGTTAAGGCAAGTAAAGCCCCAAAGTAAAGTCAATTTTTTTCACTAAGATACTGCAGTCTTACCTGCAGTATCTGATCTTTATGAAGAGAAAAGACAACGGGTTCGTACCTGTCTAATATTGATATTATTGGCCAATCTATCTAACCTGTTCAAAAGGTATGACAATGAATTTAATTTGTATTATAATAATGGATATTCAGTAAAACTTATGTAATCAAAAAAAAAAAAAAACAACTTTATAAAAGCTTATTTATTTCTTAATTTCTTCTCAACCAAAAACATATTCCCTCCCCATCGCTTTTAATCAATGAAATACTGACAGCCACACTACCAGATCAAACTAAGTTACATTGCATCCCTGGACGTCTGTCTGCCTGTTTGCAGAATATCTGAAAAAGTTATGAACGGATTTATACAAATTGTTTTTATTGAATGAAAATGATTGAATGAAATTAAATTGAATCTGAAAGTCATGACTCTTGGCACAATCGTGGCTGCATGATGATCTGATTTGATCATACTGTGTGTGTTTGTAACCAGCGGCACGGTAACAAGTGCTTCTTCGTTGAAAAGGTCAGGTAGCGAGGAGCTTGACTGACAGCGGGGCCATCAGATCATGACAATGCCCAGTAACCCAACGTTACACTGACACTTGACATGTGAACATTGACAACGTTGAGCATTTTGATATTTTATTTAATATTAGGGCTGTGATAGGGGCTGATACTGTATGGCGATAAATATCGTAAGACAATAGAAAAATGTATCGTCTATACATATTTTTTTAGAGCCAGATTGTTGTTTTTTTTATATTTGAGAACATTTAACTTACAACCAAACAAATACATAAAAACAAACACAAATAACTTTTTGATAGAAAAAAAATATAAAAGATGAAATTAAATAAAGAAATTATTTAATTTTTTTTTCCAAGTTCCAGTGAACGCAGCATCCGAGTTTCAATCCCTTATTGCTTGGACGGCCGTGTCCGTGTCTCAACGTGAGTGTAAACAAACCCGGATGGATTTGTAATGCCTAGTCGGAATTCTGCGCTTATTTTGGTGAATAACTTAAAAGTAGTATAAAAGAGACAAGTACAGGATAAATAATCTTGTTTTTTGTTTCTTGTGCTTATTTAAAAACTGCTTTATGGCAAAATGTGTCGGCAATATGTGTCAGTCTGCATCTACATAATCAGCAATATGTACGGCAATTATTTGGAGTCACCATGGTTCTGTAAACAAACATGGAGCTTAACACAGAAGAGAGAAAAAAACACCGTCCCTTGTTTATCACTTACAACTTCCTAAACACCAACTTTTTATTGATAAGGAAATCTCAAATTGCATGATGGCACCATTCATGGATTGTAACAACATTTGGCTGTCTGCTACCAAGCTGCGACAACATGAGGTGAGGGGGCCCGGGCCCAAACAAAGTACCTTTTTGTTTACCGATGGCGTTTTAGTTCAAGGTTTCAGTGAATGAAAGTGAACACTAACAAGTAATTTTCGTCATGTCTCAGTAAAGTCAATTCCCAAGTCTTTAACTTCCAAGTCCAAGTCGAGTCTCAAGTCAAGTTGCAAGTCATCAAAACAGTGACTCGAGTCCAAGTCACAGTGACTTGAGTCTACATCTCTGATATATACTGTGTGTGTGTGTGTGTGTGTGTGTGTGTGTATATATATATATATATATATATATATATATATATATATATATATATATATATATACACTTATTGCCTTATTGATTCATTTTACTGTTTTATAAGTCTATTTTAATAATATTATATTATATTGTACATATTTTCTATATGAATTCTTCTGTATTTTCTTTTTTTTCTTTTTCTTTTATCTTTATTTATTTGTTATTATTTACAAAGCATTTGTATCTAAAAAGTTCTATATAACTAGATTGTATTATTATTATTATTATTATCATTATTATCAATTATTATCAAATTGTCCTTTGAATGTGTACTTGTGAAGTCCATTTAGAAGGTAACTGATACAGAGCTCTATAAATTAATAAGATTCAATGTTGATGCGTGTGTGAACATCCGCAACCACCCCACGTCAATTTCTCTGTGATGCACCTCAGAGATGTGGCAGTTACATGTACAAAGGTAGGAACTAGGCACAGCACTGTACTGTGACGCTGACAGCCTGATTAAATCCTGCGAAGGCTCCCACATTCCTGCAGAGCAGAGTCATGGGGCCGGTGGTTGTGATGGTAGCGCGGCCGTGCCGTCATGCTGCCACTCTGTGCCAGGGTGATTGGTTTGCAACCACATCATTCTAACGGCTCAGTATCAAAGCAGTGGTGTCATTACAGCGTCCTCTAATCAAATGCGGACAGGGAAAATGACGGTAATATTTTGGTTGCAGGTTAGGGTCAAATTGTATCCTAACCTGGTGGTACGGGGAATTACATAAGACCTGAAAAGAGGGAGACACCCTCAAATTATTGTCCAGCGAGTCAAAATAAGTACTGTAAGGGTGCACAGTGGATGGCAGATGTAAGATGTAAGGAATCCTATCTGGGTCCAACTTGGCAATATTTCCTTGCCTTTGTTTTTAATAATATGAACTATAGCATGATTTTAATGACTGCATCAGGCCAATTTTGATGTATTTTACCTATTTTTTATTACAGTCCATATTTTTCCTTGATTCTTGTTCTTGTACCCTTTTAAAATGCCAATTTTGAAACCAAACTAAACCCAAGTGAGCTCAAGCACAACACATAAAAGTAAGTCCATGGGAATTGAATGGTTCTGTCTCTTGTAAAACTACACGCTCACCTTCTCAGACTGGGCTTCTAAGGACTTGAGGTTGTTGGTCACGTTTTTCAGCTCGTCCTCCAAGTCGTTGGCTTTACTTCATGAGGAAAAAATGTAAAACATTCAGCTTGAGAGTCATTGAGAGTGTGTGTGTGTGTGTGTGTGTGTGTGTGTGTGTGTGTGTGTGTGTGTGTGTGTGTGTGTGTGTGTGTGCATCTGGCGTGCATGCGTGCGGGCGTGCGTGCGTGTGTGCATGTTATTGCACTTACAGCTCTGAGACCTCTGCCCTCTCCTCGGCTCTCTCCAGTTCTCCCTCAAGGATCACCAGTTTACGGGCCACCTTGGAAATGAGAGGAAACGAGAAGGTGTTGAGGTTGTCATAAAAACGGCCCAAAGGGAAACAGAAACATAACGTAGTGTGTGTGTGTGTGACAGACATGACAGCAGTGTGTCGTCGCAGTTCAGTGCAACGTCAACACGTGCACTCCGATCCTCAAAAGGTGTCGAACTGAGTAGAATCTCACAAGTTCTAGACATTTTCAACGTTGGGGGTCTAAGACTGATATATTGGTTGATGTGTTTTCATCGAAATGTCATTAAATGGGTTGGAAATATATCATAAAATATATATAATGACTTCTGGGGCTGGACAGTAGTATATTATCAATGTTTTTTAATATTGATTGATGTCAATAATCATCACGATATATATTGAATAATAATAATAATGCTCAATTTACAGTCTTAAGTGTTTTGTTATGGCTTTATGTTACAGTCCGAAAGAGTTCCCGAATCTGCGATCTGTGATTAGACACAAGGATGTTTGGAGCGGACCAAGGGATGCTCTCCAACTGTGTCAGACCAGATGTCATTGAAAATCGTACTTACTACTACTTTCCTTAATGGCTCTCCTTCTGCGGGGATGGCAGCGTCATCCCCACTGCGTGCTGCCCGGCTGAAGAGCGCCGCCGCAGCCAGGGAGACAACGGAGGAAGCCCCTGCACTACAGCTGTACAATTGCCTATAAGTGTCCCATGGTTGTCTCTCTGCTGTACCATTGGCTATTCATGTCGCGTCTTTGTAGGTAGAGGAAAACGGACTCTGTATCGAAACTGTATGTAAAATAAATCTCATAAATATATTGTTATTACATCGTGAAAATTATCGAGAGTTTTATGGCACAGCCCTAATGTCTTCCCCCTGGAGCTCCCGCCAAGCTCTATGATGTAATTAAAGTAGCAGATGTGACGCTCAAATCCATAGAACCTCAATCTGTTGCTTATAGGCCTGAATGTGAATTGTAACGCATACAAGTTGTGCCTGCTGGCTCCAAAATAATAATAATAATAATAATAATAATATTTATAATAATAATAATAATAATAATAATAATAATAAAATATTCTCTAAATGCTCTGGCGACCGACTATGGGGGTCTGGCTCCACAGGTTGGGAACCACTGTTCTATCCAGTCCACTGAGATCCATCTGCTCAGACCAGGTCCTGAGCTGTACGGTTCTCACCTCCTCATATTTACGATCCGCCTCCTCTGCGATGTGTTTGGCCTCCTTCAACTGCATCTCCTGAATCTCCATTTTTTCCTCGTCCTTCATCGCCCGGTTCTCAATCACCTTCATCCCTCTGGTCGGAGAAACACATTGAAATTGGGATGATTTGAGGATGGAGAAAAAATCATGTGCAAACAACTGCAATAAATTGGACCACACATGTCGAAACACACACATGGTGGTTATCGTGATATTGTGATATGGTTAAATGTTCTCTTTAAGGAGCACACACACGCATGCACACACATATGCCCTCACACGCATAAACACACACTCTGTCTCTCCCTCACACATGCACACCCGTACACACACACACACACACACACACCCTTACATACACCCATACTCCCATCCATTCCATCTTCCCTCCATTCCTCCCCCACTCCCCTTCTCTCCCTTTCGTCTCCCCTCCGTTCCTCCTCCATGCCCCTCCTCTCCGTCTCCCCTCCGTTGCTCCTCCACGCCCCTCCGTTCCTCCTCTACGCCCTTCCTCTCCGTCTCCCCTCCGTTGCTCCTCCACGCCCCTCCGTTCCTCCTCCATGCCCCTCCTCTCCGTCTCCCCTCCATTGCTCCTCCACGCCCCTCCGTTCCTCCTCCACGCCCCTCCTCTCCCCTCCCTCTACCCTCCGTTCCTCCTCTCCTCCTTTCTTCCTCGGCGCACCTCCTCTTCGTCTCCACTCCCCTCCTCTCCCCACAGTTCCTCCTCCACTCCCCTCGTCTCCCCTCCGTCTCCCCTCTATTGCTCCTCCACTCACCTTTCGCTCTCGTCCGCTGCCTTCTCGGCCTCCTCCAGCTTCTGCAGCGCGGTAGCCAGTCGCTCCTGCGCCCGGTCCAGTTCCTCCTCCACCAGCTGTATCCTGCGGTTCAGGCCCGCTACGTCACCCTCCGCCTGGGAGAAAGGAGACAGATTCGGTCATTTATTTATTCATTTGTTCATTTATTTGACCTTAATTTTGCCATTGAGACGTGAGGATGGGATGGAAGCCGAGAAAGAGGAGAAATAGGGACAGGGAGGATAATAATAGGAGCAGAAGGAGGGGACATCTTGAAGGAAATGAGGACAGCCACCTGTAGTGGTCATAGTCAGTTTTTCATTTTCATTTTCACTCTGTCTTTTTTTAGGGGTTCGTAATGTGCTTTTTAATGCTGCTGGGTAAAACTGCTGAGACAAGTTTGTCGTACAATATTATAATGGATCACAGAGTGGAAGTCCCCTCCCCTCCGACTTTTTTTTGTGACAGCAAGGTATCATTTTTTATGTTCTCTGTTTTCTGGATCACTTGCTTTTTTGTTAAAAAAAAATTGAGCATATATACATACACAGAATATGTCACCTTGGGAGTTATGGTGACATATTCATAATCCCAATAAACAAATACATTTAGTTACGAGTTGCACTAATATCCTCCTTTAGAATCACTCCCTGTGCAAAGAAATTAAAATAACACACTTGTTCAAAATTCTCATAACAATTTTGAGTGAGTGTCAGACAATGCCTAAAATTCCAAAACAATGTAGGAATACTGAATACTAAATAAATATTATTTTGTTTTTGTTGAATATTAATAAAATGTATAAACATTATTTGAAAGATGTGGCTCCAATGTTTTCAAAATATGTGAGGGAAATGTCAAGAAATCCCATTACTAACAATTCTTATTTGCAGGTTATATTCACTTAGTAGGTCAGTAGGTATGGTAAGTCTTTATGATGGCAAACTTATACAATCAAAAAAAATTTGACCCCTATATATAAAATACTTAATAGTACTCTTTAAATGTGGAACATGTTCCCTTTTTTTTCAGAACTTGCATCCATACACTGTATGTATAATAATTGAATCTCCGCGACTTAAAATCAAATTTAAATCAAGTGCTTTGAAACAACACTAAACTCTGCTGAAGAATAAATAAATTTTAAAAATCCAATCTGCATCAAAAGAAACTGAAACCCGGCAACATGTTGTTTGACCTCTCCGAGGAGGATCGTGTTTCCTAAATTGACGGCGGAGGAAGAAACGACAGAAAGGAGACACAGCGAGGAAACTAGAGACAGCTGGAGACATTTACAGGATCTTTCATATCCTTCCTTTTCATATCTCTCCAGTCTTTTTTCACTAACATTTAATGATTTTAATACTGAAAGATGCTCTAACAGCTGCATCAAATGCTTTTAAAATAGTCATTGTCAGCTGCTGGGGCCAAAGAATTGGGTTAAGTATTAAATATTGTAAGAAGACAAATATACTCCTCCTCCTCCTCCTCCTCCTCCCTTGGTAAACAGTCCAGGGCAGAAAACAAGAAAGCCAACAGAGAGAACTCAAACACTACTATATCTTTTTATATATTTGACTATTTGTGTTTTGTATTTTTCGTTTATTCGTAAATATATTTGTCCGAAAATTCTGAATTAGTATGTTTAACTTCATGATGAGTGGCGAGGTGGAGTATTAAAGTTTTTGTTTGTTTTAGCGGTGGGTTTTGCCCGAATCAGAAGCTGGTATGTATTTGACGTACTGTGTCATCACACAGATCACAATGTAATCACAGAAAGAAACTCAAGCCAATTCTCCGACACTCAGTAGGTCAGTGAGTCACGATTTAGTCATTTTGTTTGTCTGAAAGGTAAGAGAGAGGGGATCAGTGGTCAATGTGTCATTCATTCATTCATTCATTCATTCATTCATCTGGGAGGTTTGAGGTCACTAGCAGAGATAGAAGAAAAGGAATACTTGGCTTAGAAGAGGGGAGGGAGAGAACAGGCTCCATGTAGAGCACAGGGGGGAAAAGCTGGAGCTAATGAGGTCATTTTGTGCGGAGCTCCATCCTGTTCCGTTCCATTTGCTCAGAAAACCTCAAGGAGCCATAGATTCTCACACAGAGGTCCAAGCAACTTTCCCTTTGTCATTTGTCAAGTCTGCAGTTAGGTAGTGTGGTTTCTCCCACGTATTTTATGAGTCCCTCTAAAATTTTCCTCTCTCACCCTCCCCCTCCCCCATCTACTTTCCCAAAACACTGCCCTGCCGGGCCCCAGACAGACCCCATTCCCATTGACCCGAGAGAGGAAATCCATGAATTCAAGCTGAAAATCAATTGAAAAGCAGAAAAAAGAACAAAACAACATAATAAATTGTAAAATCAACCGTGATCGATGGAATCTCATCGCCCTATTTTTTTCCCCCTCAACATCTGAAACATTTGAATATTAGACATGATGTGAATTCGGCCAGAGCCTGAAACAACAGATCGAGTTATTTCCTCAGTGAAGCAATGCGCTGTCGTCTGCGCACAAACAAACATCCCATTCATTCACAAGCTGCAGGTTGAGCAACATGGGCACGACCGACGCTGTAAAAAAGGCCCAGGCGAGCACACACTAACACACACACACACACACACACACACACAAAATACCTCAACATGTGCATGAACACGTCACACGAGAGCACACACACACACACAAAAACAACCGTGCCCAGTAAAATGCCAGTCATCAAGAAACACAGGAACAACCAGGGGTTTAGAGGCTAAAACAATGAGCCATAGAATGTCCACACACACACACAGTTGACAGTGCACGCCAGCTGGGGTGGGATCTCCTTATCAACACCGGTGGTACAGTAAGAAACACGTCCCTCCAGATGTGTCCACAAGCCTGGGATCCTGAGAAATGTCCAAAAAAGAACGGGCCCTGAGACATGCTGGATGTACTGGGAAGTAGAACGGCATCCAAAAGATATTTAATCATTAGACAACCAACCCCAGAGGGTGATGGTGTTGAAAAGGTTGCATTTCACAGTGTGAGTGTGTATCAAAGAGCCTGCCTGGAGAAAATTAGGCTGTTGTAAAATTAGAAACGCAGTGCAATTTGCGGCAGATCTGCCCATGAAGTATCCCCTCATTCCTTCGCTCCACTGCCTCATGGCTACTTCCTCCCTCTCTCTCCCCCTCTCGCTCTACCTCTGTCCTCCCTCCCTCTCTCTCTCTTCCTCTGTCTCTCTCCCCCTCCCTATCTCCCTTTCTCTCTTCGACTCTCTCTATGCCCCCCTCCCATCTCTCCCTCCCTCTCCCCCTCATTCTCGCTCCTTCTCTCTCCCCTCCCTCTCTCTTACCCTTCCTCTCCACCCCCCCCCCCACCTCTTGCTCCCTCTATCTCCCTTTCTCTCTCCGGCTCTCTCTCTCTCTCTCTCTCTCTCTCTCTCTCTCTCTCTCTCTGCCTCTTCCTTAGTCACCAACTTCACATTCTCCAGCTGCCAGGGAGGCACGCCTTATATGGTAAAACCCTGGAGAATGTTTGTGGTGGAGTCTCAGAAAGATGTTAGCAGTGAGCGCACACACACACACGCACGCGCGCACACACACACACACACACACACACACTCGCAGTTCTAGAAAAAGCTAATTGCAACCATCTGTGGGGACTAGAAATGAGGGGAAGGCCAGATGTCGCGCCACAAGAAGATGCTCTGTTGGGACGTCCTCACTCGTAGAGACATTGATCCAGTTTTTGAACCCGAGAAAATGGACGACACCAATCCGGGTGGGCTGTTCCAAAAATAGCAGTGATAAAATGCAGCAGTGGTGTTTTTATGAGAGCATAAATGTATGTCAATCGGTATCAAAACATGTTTCTAGCGTGATGAAGATGACTAAATGAAAGACGCTTTTTAAACCGAACAATCAGTATTAGCCCCGTGGACATTTTTTCTTTTGCTATAACCACATCATTTTGGAATGTTCTTTATTTTTCTTCTGATTAGTTAATTCAGAGAGATGTGGTGACTTTGTGAAATTCCAGATAAACACTATTGTTTAAGCAAAGTTTCTATTTGCGACAAAGTATCAGTATCTTTTAAAAGATCTGAGATCTGAGTTTGTTTTTTCAAGTAGTTTTTGAGAGATTTTGTTTACAGAGTTGTCTCAGGCATTTTATCAGAGACAGATTCCACATTGAATCCCTCCAATGAACTGCTGCACTTAATTGTTTTTATAGTCGCGGCTTAAAGTGACACCAAGGACAATACGGCTAATATTAGCACACATCTGGACCAAAGCATTCTAAATGGTTTCTTTGTTTTCCCCCGTTTCTCTCGTCCACCCTCTCTGCTTCATCTTTGCTCTCTCTCTCTCGCTCTCTCTCTCTCTCTCGCTCCCCCTCCTTCCCTTCCCTTAACTAAACAAAGTCCTGCCACCCTTTACTTACTCTTAATCATGTAAATGTATAGCTAATGGTGGTAAAAACAACATCATTAAATACTCCATTGAAGTGGATGTGCCAGACATCTTAGATAGTTTATGCCAACGCCTTATTTTTTTATCCTGCAATAACATCCCTACGAGATGGACCCCTAATAAGAAAAATACGGTTTGGGTATGAAGTAAAACACATTCACTGCAATCATATTAAACAATACCCCTAGAGGTCTATCTATATAATAGGAATTAAATGAAGCAAGATGAATTCCCATGTGTAAATACTGGCAACAGGCAGTAGTGATTTCCCCCTCATATTTATAGCTCATAAAGGAAAAATACAGAGGATGTAAACCTAATAATTGGTTCATTCCAGAGCGCTCATTCTCATTCTTGCCACTCAACACTGACCGTCCATGCGTCTGTGCACATCAGTTCGTCCTCCCATGGTATATACTGTATATATGGCTATTTTATAAGGACTGGATAGCCTGCAAAAAAATACCATAAACTGTCTACAAGGCTGCAGTGTTTCCAGAGGAGACGTGATGAGGAGTCAGGGTACGTACAGTGTCACAAAGAGCTGTGACATGCCAGTGAGGTGTCCTACATCCTCATACTAGGTTCTATCTATTTTGCCTTCCATCAGGCTCTTGAAACCAGTGGTTTCATCTTTCCACCTGTGGCCGGTTATAGATAATTGATCAGTATTTCCCAGGCGTCAATAAGACCATGTGGCCTCCTGGCTGCCAAAGGGTCAAACAGCTCACCAGTAAAACTGTTTACAGCTCTGTATATCATCAGACTAATCTCATTACGGCTGGAAAACACAGGCTGGGACCTGGGGTCAGATGGAGAACAGCTGCTCTGGCACCGTGTCACGCTGCCCATCTCACTGGCCCCACACCTCCATGCGCACAGTACACACCTGCAAATGGAATCTCAGCATTTTTGTGAATTTGTCAAATGCACCTACAGTGAGCTCAGTGTCGTTAAGTTCCCTTTCAAAATACCACTTAATGTCAGACATTATTGCCAATTTAGGTTTAAGCAAGTTGTACTTGATCTCCATTTACATTGTGTTTTTTGCTTAAAAAATAACCCACAGCCTTGGTGTTCTAAAACAGCGAAGCCACTGGTTGCGGAAATTGGAGGGTTCTCCTGCCAGAGACTGCCAAAACATCAGCATGTGGCAGTTATATTTGGAAAAATTAGCTATTCCCAGGGAAAGAGAAAGTCCGGCCTAAGATAACAGAAGAAACCAGGAAGTAACTTTTTCCATCGAGTGTGTATGAAGAGCAGTGTGAAGGATTTATACCCAACACAAAGAAGTAAATAGATGCAAATCTCTTCAAAGTTTGGAACTCACAGCAGCAAAAGAAAATAGTGATTCTTAAAATAAGCACTTACTTAATAGGAGGAGTGTAAAAGACATGCGTGTTGTATTTTAATGTGAAATAAATGGAATTTAGGGTTTGATTAAAAGTAGTTGCAGTTAATTCAAAGAATCATATACAAAAGCAATGTAAAAAAAAAAACAGAAAAAGTTAAAATAAACTGGTTGTGGGGCTGGGCAATAAAACTATACGACACAAACAGTTATTCATACAGCAGAGAAACAAACATGTTTAGTAAAATTTGAGGACACTTCTCCAGGGGTTTCCATATCTGAATCCCATAAAGAGTTGTCGCGCCGATCCGTGATGCACATATTATTTTTCACATGTTATTATCGAACATGAAGTCGGACCAGTGTTTGGGGTCCAGGAGGGGCTTCCTCAACTCTCCCCGGCTGCGGCACTCTCCGGCCGGGCAGAACGCAGCAGGGATTAGGCCCCCAGCACAGAGCGCCAATTCGGGAACATTTCGGACTGTTCTCAGACGACAATGATGATTATATTAAATGTAAAAAATATATATTTATATATAATTTCTTATTTATGTATCTCTTTTTTTTGTTTCACTATGTATTATTTAATTGTATTTATTCAGTGTTTGATGTAAAGCCATGAAAATCCACTAAAAACTGTAAATCGAGCATTATTATTATTATTATTATTATTATTATTATTATTATTATAATAATAATAATAATAATAATAATAATAATAATAATAAATAAATATTGTCATAATTATCAACATCGATCAATATAAAAAACATATTGTCACAAACATAATTTGGCCATATTGTCCAGCCCTAATTGGTTGCCATTGGTGTTGTAAATTGTGGAAAATAAAATGATCTCAAAAGTATTATTAACAATAAATAAAAATGCAATTTTTATTTCTCATACATTAAGTTGTGCTCTAAATGTGGCTGTAATTTGGTCATGTAATCACTGGATAGGAATGACCGGCCTCAACAACAATACACAATAAACACACACACACACACACACACACACACACACACACACACACACACACAAAGACATCTCCGTGCCAATCTGGGCTGGGCCATGGGGACAGGAAGTGCTGGAGTAAAACCACAGGAAGTGAAGGATGTCCTGGGAGGGGCGACATGGCTGCCATGTTTCTCAGAGCAGCAGGCGTGTAGTTTCCTCACTTTTCCCGCCTCTTCCCATTTCCTACCAAGTAACTTGGCTGTTTCCCGGACCATCCCCCAAAATTATTATATTATAAGTATAGCACAGCAATGAGCCCCTTTCCCACATGGAATCCATAACATTTCTGGATAAAAAATATCCGGCAAAGGCAGTGGGTAGTCATCCCCGCATAGCTTCCTTCACTGAAAAGTTCTATATGGAGTCTCTTCCCACATTAGATGACTGTTATGGATACACTACGTAATGGGTTGGGGTTAGTACGTAATGGGCAGTGTAAATGCAATCGTTTGAACAATTTGTCGGCAACAGATGCACAATCTGAATTGGTTTTGTTTTTTTCCCCGGCTCTCAGAGACCAGCGCTTCACTTCTCGTCTCCCCGCCCCTTCCCGGGTGGGACTTGGTGCCCTCTGCTGATGGAGCTGGGACAGAGCCCCCAACCCCAGACGCAATAACTCGAACCCAATGTTATTAAAACAGTGTGGTCATTTTCAACCTGTCCTACACACTCTCCAGAGAAGGAACGTTCTCCACCTGTTCTACATCTCCCTGTCCACTCGCTCCCACTCCGGCTATGGGCTTGGGGCTTGTGCCCGATGTCACTGGACAGCACCACTAACGCTAAAAGACACGGCTAGGCTCTGGGTGGCATTTCTAAGAAGAAAAACAAGAACATTTAAGGATATAAAGACCTATAAAAACTGGATGTGTCTCAGTTTCTCGTCTTTGCAGCCAAGCGCCACGCTTCAGATCGTACTCTCTTTTTTTTCCCAGAATATTTTTTTTTTGTATTTGTATGAAAAAAATATTCGCAAAAACCAACCATTTAAGCTTTATTTGGATTTGGCTCCACCCCTACTTCGCGGCAATGTTACTGCCTCCTACATGATGCCAATACAGAACATAGTCAGTAGATTTTCGGCTTTACCTGTATACGACATAAAAAAAATTACTGTTACTGTAATGACTCCAGTGCCAAGTACAGACACGCTGGAGGGCGTGTGCTATATTAGGAAATATGAACCCCTCACAAAGTAGTTCCAGTTTCGCTGTTCTAAAAATCTCCATTCATTAGATTGAAAACCTTGTTTCAGACTGTTTCGCACTCCTGCGTTTCCCATTAAATTCATATAATGTACATTTTACTGGCCGTTATCTCTTACCTAACAATCTTTTTAAATTAAAAAAAAAAAAAAAAAAAAAAAAAAAAAGCACATATTTCCAGGTTACGTCATGTATCTGCGATGCATGGCTGAGGGCCTATGTCATGTCTCCTGCGGTATCAAAACCCTCCTAGAAACAACATTAATCAATTACTTCCCATTTGGGTTTGCTAAGGGTTTTTTGTTGCCTCCACATATTCAAAGGATGATTCATTACCTGAACAGGCTCAGCAAGGTTCCTGTTCTGACCCGCTCCTTGTTCAAATGAAAAGGCTTGTTGTGCCAAGACATTACTCTGGGTTTGTCCCAATTATTCACATATGGGGTCATACAAGCCTTGAGGTGGCCAACCACACAAAAGCGCCCTTCTATTTGTCTTTGAACCATAATGGGCTTTTTAGGAGCTCAGGGTGCTGCTCGTGCTCCGCTGTAAAAGTGTTGAAACCTGGGAGTATAACGCTCAATTACCCGTGTTCATTACATCCGACGTGCAGATGGGGCCAGAGGTTATTATTATTATTTTGTCGACCGAGTGCTCAATCCTTTTAAAGCACATTACTATAACTACTCTTTGCAGACTGTGTTGATTAGATGTCATTATTCAAAAGAAAAATATTGGCTTTTATTGAATAAACCATTAGATTAAATATGTAGAAGTATTCTACAGAGATCCCCGTGTGTGTGTTTGTGTGTGTGCGTGTGTGTGTGTGCGGGCGTGCGTGCGTGTGTGTGCGTGTGTCAGTGGACACTAGGCTGGAGGCTGTGTCTGCTGTATTCATGGCCATAGACATTATATAGTAAAATTTGCCTGCTGTCAAACATTTTGTTCACAGCTAGTCGGGTTACACTGTACGATGGTGGGAATAGATGAACTGTTACTCACTACCTCATGGAAATAAATGAAATGTGAGTCCTCCTATAAGTGTGAATTAATTTGGGTGCAAGAAGACCCTGGAGGACTTGTTGACAATTGCTAATAACAGCGCCCACATTGTATTGCTATTCTTCAGCAAGCTGACATGACAGAGTGTGGAGGTTAAACAAAAGCAAATAATAACCAGCTCTTCTGTTGAGTGTGGGACTCGAGAAATCATTCATCAAACCATTCATCAAATCATCGAAAAGTGAGTCCAACATTCTGAAAGATGAAGCCACGGTGTCACCTTGGCCCCCCCTGTATTAGCTGACTAGTCATGAT
This sequence comes from Zeus faber, assembly GCF_960531495.2. NCBI lineage: Eukaryota > Metazoa > Chordata > Actinopteri > Zeiformes > Zeidae > Zeus > Zeus faber. Next base: position 45,547,610 of record NC_137193.1, read on the forward strand.
ATTTTGAATCCTGCTTTGGGTTTTTCTAATAGCCTCCTAGGCTTGGTAAAAATTTTAAAAAAAAGTTGGTTCAACTCATGAGTTAAAGACTGTAAGCCAGGCCAACTGCTTGGTTCTCTGTCATGAGGGGAAAACGCTTCTACTGTAGGTTCCTCATCCTCTCGACTGTCCTATCTTTACGACGGCTTTTCCTGCTCTTGTCTCGTCTTTGTCTTGGCTGTCTCTGATAGGTCCTTCATCAGGAAAAAAAATTCTTATGCAAATGGTATTTCATTATTGCATTATTACTTTCTGCAATAAAACAATATGAAACAAGCCAAGACAGTTGACATGTGACTCTCTGATAAGCTGCGCTGCTAAGAATTTACTTATGTTTCAGAAGATTTCCATGTGGTCAGTATAAAGGGAACAGAAACTAGATCGGAGATCAAAACACACTGTGTTGGCAGTGTTGCTGAAACCATCTCTTTGGAAACCAACCACATTTAAGCCAGTCATTGGTCTATACAGACAATGTATATGTCAGCCTGTGCTCATTATTAATCTTACAAATCATATCCACCTCCAGTTGATGCGCACGGAAGCACTCTTAATCCAAACCTTATAAATAACTAATAGTCACTACCTGCTCAAATATCTAGGATGACCACAGTGCACACCAGGCAACAGCAGAGGAAAGCGCACATGCGCAGTGGGGCCTCTCGAATAACATTTGCTGTGGCCTTTTGGTCTGGGGGCTGAATGAATAATTAAAAAAAGATAATAATTTGAACAAAGGATAAATAACGTTCCAGGAATGAGGAACGAGGATAGACCCAGACTGTCTGTATAGAGCAATAATGAAAAAGTAGTTTAATTGAATGGAGAGAGAGAGAGAGAGAGAGAGAGAGAGAGAGAGAGAGAGAGAGAGAGAGAGAGAGAGAGAGAGAGAGATAGAGAGACAGAGAGAGAGAGAGAGTGAGAGTGTATGGATATGGATATTTTAGGATGTCTACCTATTTATATTTGGAGGCGCAATGTTGACACATTTCTTTCTGTATTTTACTTTAGCGTCACTTATTGTACTTATATTCTTTTTTTTTTTATCTTCCACTTACTTTTGGCAATATAAACGTATGTTTCCCATGCCAATAAATCCCTTTGTATTGAATGTTAAATATTGAATTGAGAGAGAGAGAGAGAGAGAGCGAGAGAGAGAGAGAGAGAGAGAGAGAGAGAGAGAGAGAGAGGAGCCATTACAATTACACGCAGTCTATGAAACTCTCACTTTTTCCCGCAGCTCCCGTTCTGCGTCCAGCTCTCTCTGCAGGACCTGAGCTCGGTCCTCGGCATCGTCCGCCTGCTGCTGCAAACACTGGATCTTCCTCTTCACCGCGTCCAGGGAGTTTAGACCTGCCATCGCGCCGCTGCTAAATGGTACTAAATATCACTAAAAAGAAAGTACCCCCCCAAAAAAAACAACTAAACGTGGCCTAGTGCAAAGACGTCGCCTCTTTGGTCAAAGCCCAAACCAGTAGGCTGATGGACAATATATAGAGAAGAAAATACGTCCCAGAAGGATACAGCCGGTCAAAGTTAATTGGAATGAAACTTTTTTTTTTTAAGTGCAAAGAAGTTATACAGCCGAACCAAGAGCCCAGGTCTTTTCCAAGTGTCTCCAAGTCGGCGTATCAGTAGAAATGTGAAGTTTATCCTCTGGAATGTAGTTGCGGCGCGGATGCGGATAAAGAGGCTGAATGACGCGGCGAGTCAGAGGCTCAGCGCTGCAGACTGCCAGCCAGAGGGGGCGTGGCTTTAACGGTGACGTCATGGCATGAGGCGCCAGGGGCGGGGCCTGTGATAGCTGACTGACGTGATCGTGGCCCACGCTCTGGTCCAAAGCCCTTGTTCCACTTGTTTATTTGTCTCGTAATCTCATTTTAGACAGATATCAAAACCATCAACGAAATCAATCAATTAAAAGATGCAAACAAAAATCATGTCCATGTTCTTTACAATTCAAAGGATTTGGAAACGATATGGTTTATAAAAAAAATATACCCAGCCATTATAGTCATATATACTCATTTACTATTTGACGGAATTTTAAACCTTTGATTCAAAATTCAAAGATTACAAGACAATAAGTTGGCAAAGTGATTCACATCCTCATAAACTACTACAGTTCAAATCTATGCTTACAAAGAAAGTCAAATGGTCATGAAGTGTTGAACTTTTAGCCTAAATGCATCATTGATCAATAACTGTGTGTGTGTGTGTGTGTGTGTGTGTGTGTGTGTGTGTGTGTGTGTGTGTGTGTTATTTATGGTTCTATTTTAGACTTATGCTGCTTCGATTATGTTATCTGCCTGGTCTCAGTTATGTTTACGTTAAAATTCCCCCTTTCCATTTCCGTCCTTGTTCCATTTTCATGACTGGCCAGTGAGCGAGCGCTGTCTGGTGCACACGCCAAGAGGCTGAACCTCCTCACCTCAGAACACTCTACTTCGAGCTGTTTCTCTTTCTGTATGCGGTTCTGTTCTGATCGGCAAGATAATTTATCTCTCTCTCTCTCTCTCTCTCTCTCGCTCTCCCTCGGAGCCTTACCATCTCAGTTTAAGTCCCTGTCTGACTTTGCCCTGTTGCCCCATGCACCGGAAAAGCTGGAAGCATTGATTTCATTAGACACAGGCGTGTGGGGCTTTCTGTTTGCCTTAGCTGCATTCCAGGCATTCCAGGTCCCCCGCCTGCCCTACGCTTTCTCTCCTTGCCGTTCCACCAGCGTCCAGCAACAGTCGGCGCTGGACTTCCAAAACTAGCATTTCTGTCAACGTCACTGTGGTCATTATCATCATAAGTTCATCACTGTTGACAGAGAAAGCCCTAGGAAGTCCCTACACACTTCCCCCATTACAGTTATATATCGTAATACTATTATCTCAATTACTCATAATTTATTCACGTACTGCTGCTTTGGCTGACATACATAAACTGGTGGACGGTCGAGATGGCCCACAACGCAGAGCAGGAAAGGTGCCTAAAAGGAATCCAAAATGGTATTTGGAGTCATGCCTTTTTGAATTCCACAAGGAACCTTTCAGACCAAGGTTCTTTCAACTCATCTTTTTGCTTTCTTTTGATATGACACATTCTGTTTTCATCTAATTGCCCTTGTATAGACTTATTTGCAATCGTAAATAAACTATAAATAGTTGTAAAAATAAACAAACAAACTATGGCATGGTATGGCTATTTTCAAAATGTTATACATTATAGATACTGCAGATGGATGGATGGATATCTACAATCCAGTAACGCAAATATAATTGAAGAAGCATTTTATATCCCATATAAGGAACATTAAAAAACATTCACTAAATAAATTGGTCCTCCAATGGTTTTTCTGGGAGCCTGTTGAAGAACCGTCATCGTAGAACGGGTATTTTCTGGTCATAAATGATCTCGCAAGCTATCTGATTCTTGGTGAATTCTAATGTAAACCACACAGTCCATCATCCCTGGCGTGTCTGGGTCATTTGGCGAGCTGTCCGCTCTCCCTGTCCCCACTGACTTTACCTTCTCGAGGCTCATAGTTGGAGTACAGATGCATAATGAATTGACTGATGCCTCCACTCAGGGCCATCAGGAGCGGTATTCATAGCAGCAGAGTTTGAAAACTCCTCAAATGTACTAAAGGTTGCCTGAGAATTGTTTTTTTGTCAGCATGTACCAGTCCGCTGTAGACCCAAATAGCAAATTCATGAATAATAAATGTATTATTTGTATTGTATTTACATGAATGACAATCAAGATTTGTTTTCAATTTGTCTGGACATACAGTCACATTTGAAATAAGTTAATGAAATTCATTGAAAATTATAATTTCCAGAAGTGTTTTCGGGCTGTCTGCGGTTTCTTGACCCAGTTTTTCATGGAACACTTTTTGAGAACCCTGGCTTTATTTAAATGCTGGCAGAAAGCAAAAGGCGCGTCTCCGCTCCTGTCTTCTTTATTGTCCCAAAAACCCCCGCTCTGCGCTGCATTTCCCTGGGATATCCTCGACACAGTCCAAACAATACAACATCCTGTAGATGACTGGGATCTGTCTCACTCTCTGTCCCTCGCTCCTGCTCACTTTTTCTCTCCTTCGCCCTCTCCTTTTCTCTGGCGTGTTCTTCGACCCACACAACACATACTTGTGGAACCGCCAGTGACAAATATACAGCGCTGTCGTTTACAGAAGTCGCCTACGCTCCGTCCGTGGTTTTGCAGATTGCGAGTCGTTAGTGACAGAGGAACTTACATTTTGTCTAATTTATGAGACAAGCTACTTTCACTAAACGTAAAATGCTTGATCAGCAATAAATCCCCCAAACTCATTTTAGAACCAACTTAGAGGATCATGTTGTTTCTAACAGCATGAAAAGTGAGGATGTGGCAATTACTCTGTCATGAAAATGCCCGAGAGAAATCCCTGGCCATAAATGGAACACTGGAACTTTAATTTAAGCAGAACAACAATGCAAGAGCAACATGTACTGTCCAAGCAACTCCTGTACTGCACCTTTACATAGAGGCAGAGGAATGGAAATCCACTGGTTATCTTAAAAGCAGCATTCACAAGGGAGTTTGAAAACCAGAATGCAAATATACAAAGAGAGACTTGATGAATCGTTGTTAGTTGTGCGGCGCAATTATCAGCCATGATGATGGTCATTTTATAACTACTGTTTAGATGAAAACATAGTTGTCTGTTAAGCAAAAAAGTGTTTTGAGAGCGAGCTTGTGTGTGTGTGTGTGTGTGTGTGTGTGTGTGTGTGGGTGCACGTGTGCGTGCGTTCGTGTGTGTGTGTGTGTGTCTACAGTGTATTCATGTGTTCATCTTTCAGGACTGGCTGCACAAGAATGTAACAAAACAACCCCACTGTGATGGACTCCAGGCCGAGGCTGATCAAAGACCACTCACAGCTGGTGCTGGCACCCAAATAGTGGAGTAATGGGCCATGGCAATTTAGTGTGTGTGTGTGTGTGTGTGTGTGTGTAAGTGTGTGTGTGTGTGTGTGTGTGTGTGTGTGTGTGTGTGTATGTGTGTGTTCGTCTGATTGTGTGTTTGAGATCTTCTTTATTTTAAATGTATAATTGGAATTAATGGATTATGGAATCTATTGTGTTTAAATATTTGAGTAATTCGCTAAAGAGGAGAAGTGTCCCCATGGTAAATTTTTTTCGCTTCCCTTTTTCAGATCTTAAATCAGTTACACTTTAAAAGTGAACTGAAAACCAAGCCTGGAGTGTGTGTGTGTTTTTGGGTGTGTGTGCTCCTTTGGATTTGCATGTGTGTTAGTGTTTATTGTATATATGTCTGTGGATGCATAATCGTGTGTGTATGTGTGTGTGTGTGTGTGTGTGTGTGTGTGTGTGTGTGTGTGTGTGTGTGTGTGTGTGTGTGTGTCTCACTCACGTCTGTGGCCTGCTTCTCGGACAGTTCCAGTTTCTCTTGCGCGTCCTTCAGGCCCTCGGTGTGTTTGTCCAGCTCGTCCTCCGTCTGCTTCATCTTCTTCTGCAGGTCAATCAGCTCCTCCTCAAGCTGTAATTTAATAATATTACAAAAATAATTTCTAATATTATTATATCTTTATTATTATAATATTGATATATTGTAATATTTATTTTATATATCCGTCAATCTTTTTGTTCAAAAATCCCATATTTTAAACTTATTTTCGCCGGCATCACTATGAGAAACAGCCCTTCACTGTATTTGTGTTATGAATGCACTCCTATATTTGGTATTTCCAAATAGATCTGGCCTCTTTAAAGATATTATACAGCATTATAATTTATGCTATTCTATTATATTGTATTCTAGTTAAAATGACTTTATATTGTATTTCCCACACAGTGGGAATCAAATTGATATACCTGTCTAAATAACCTATTGATATTCAGATTTATTTTGCTTTGCGAATGATCTCGCTGATGCTTTTCCTCCATTGTCAGTGCATAATTTCATTGTAAATATTTCCTCCGTCATTTTCCTGTTCATTTGTAATTTCAAGATGATTTATTAACTATCGGTGAAGTTTAATTATTCGGGTTAATATATATCTGTACTGAAGGAGTAGATCAGTCCACGTTTGATTGACTATTCATATTGTTCGTTCTTATAAAACACACAC
>NC_137193.1:45556267-45561267 GCF_960531495.2 Zeus faber
CAGAAGAGAGAGAGGCTCAGAACCTGCTTCCACATTTACCCTGCGTCCAGTGGATAAGAGCTCTGTTGACACGGTCATCCAGCACACCCTGAGTGCTGTGTGTGTGTGTGTGTGTGTGTGTGTGTGTGTGTGTGTGTGTGTGTGTGAGTGTGTGTGTGCGTGTGCGTGTGTGCGTGTGTGAGTGTGCGAAGAGGCGAGGGGATAAAACAGCTACAGTAAATGCAAAATAAAGGAATGTATGTGAAAGAAAGTAGGAGAAACCACTGCAATCATTTGAGAAGAGAAGAGAAAAAGAGATGGAAAGAATAATCATTAAAGGGAAAAAGGGAAAGAAGGGAACATATAGAGAAAGATGAAGAGAGACATGCCAAGTTTGTGAAAATATCTAAACCTCATAACGGGAAGCGGTTTTCAAATATCTTGTGGTTACTTGGAATAGTCAAAATGGTGAGAAGGAAGAGGAGGAAAAAATGACTCTGCTCCTAAGTTGTATAATTATATAAATGGGTTATATTTACGAACTAACTAAACAAACATTTGGCGAGAAAACCTTTAAAACTCAACATAATAATGTACTTACAGAAGTTTTAGAAATGTGATATTGTAAGTTGGAAAAAATCTACCGTCACAAAAAGTTACTCAGAAAGGTAACTTAAACACCTAAACGTTGAGATGGTTGGCGCATTGCATGGATATACTGTACCTGTCGAGCATTCTTTTCCGAAAAAAAGTAAATGCTGAAGGGCTAAAACAGCTCTGGTTCCCCAATTCAGAGGTTATAAAACAAGGCAGGCATTACAAGTGTGATGGGTTCATCAGGAAATACCTGTGAAATGTGAACTGGGGGACTCTGTGCACCTGATATTTGAGCGCGGTGAGTGAGGGCCGGAGCTGGACTGCGAAGCCTGGCTAATGGGAACAAAGGAGACCAGTGTGTGTGGGGAGCTGCGTGGAAAACCACACCATAAATACACATGTATGGATGTGGGATCACACTCAGACTCACACATGTACGTAGACCCGGTTCAACATATACACTCTACATGCACACTCACACACTTAATGGCTCAATAACTTGGCAGCTGCTCTTCACCAATCTAACCAGTCCAACAGTTTGGGACATTTGTCAAATAGCTGGTGAACTTTAAAACAAAAATCTTTATATTGGAATGTAACTGTAACAGAGACAATGAATTCTATTATATAATTATAGAATCCAGAATCGCAATTGTGGCAACGCCCTTTGTGGCCCCCTGCGCCAGCGCCTCGTGTTGATTGCACACATTTTAGAATTTCTAGTATTTTTAGAGCTTACTGTGCGTAATCTCCGGGTGCCATGACATTTCACTGCATATACTGTATGTATGACCGTATGTATATGTACGTGACAAATAAACCTCTTAAATATTGAATCTTGAATCTTGAATCTTACCCAGATTCTGAGAAGGTCAGTATCACTGAAAGCGTGATGATGACGACGCCCACTTCTCCGGTGGGATCTTCAAGCATGCTCTTTTCTGCTTGCCTGTATAGAGTATACAATATATGTAAGTGCTGAAAACAAGTATAATATTATTATTAGGGAACCCTATTGGATTTTCATGTTTTCCTCAGAATTTTTTGGGCTAAATCTGTCTGGAACAGAACAACTGCAGAAGCTACAGAGATGAGGTTGAGGTGTCGTTAAAACCGGAACATCTCAAACATTGTGTGGTTCAAGTTTCATCCATATCAATTTGCATATGAAGCCTAAATGAGTGAAATACCGACAAAATTTGACTCAAAGTAGCGGAACGTTCGTGCTTCACCGACACAACAACGTTTGGAAAAACGAATGGAACGAGATGATTTTTAGAGTAAAATGCGTTGTGACATCATCATCCAACGTACTATAAATGTGCAGGTTGTGGTTCTGAATGTTCGCGTTGTGTGCGGTGCGCGGTGTAGAGTCCATCACTCTTTAGTAGTTACAAACTAGGTATGTGTGTGTGTGTGTGTGTTTATGTATCATCTTACCTGGTAGATGTCTGTGGGGCAGTTTGATCGATATTTTATCTCTTTGGTCTTTTTGTAAATGAAGGAATTGTATTCCAATATAACCCCGTGTTAGATGCGGTGTTGCGATCTTCCTTACTTTGCCGGATTCGTGAAAAAACAAAAAAAAACATTGATCCACAGAAAGTCATCACCACGTCGAGTCGAGACCACCTGACTGGAAATGAATGATGCGTTCATGTACTAGGAACCTGTCAGAAGAATAGAACCCGTGAAATTGGAATTACTCACCGAAAGACGTCAACATTTTTTGGAATTTATGGCACTGTAACTTATTGGATAAAAGTATGTAAATTTTGCTTCCCTTCGTAAGCCTCTGTAAATACGTCATTATTGCCCCACACGACACCAAACGTCGCTGAGACTCCACATCTACTAACACAAACAACACAGTGAGTTGCAACAATGACAAGGTTTCGTTTAGAGACAAAGATAGACAGTTGTTTTAAAGAAACTTCATGTAGATGCAGTTTCCTACAGCGAAACGTAGCCTTTAAATGAAAACGGTGTTAAATAGGGACAAGTCCTTCCATAATAAATCTAATTCTAAATTAATGTTAATGGTAAATAAATTTTGTCTGCATTACAATAAAGACAATTCATCAATTTAAATACATTTTCCAATTGTAGATTGTTAACAGAAAAAAAATAAAGTACAATAAAGTACTAATTACAACGAACATTTATTTATTATGTTTGTGAAATAATTCCAAAGTTGGTGTTTATTATTGCTCCAGATGCCGAAGATTTGCCCAAAGTCTAAGACAATAAAGAAGTCATTGTCCAAACACCCAGCCTTAGAGGTCAGTCATACTGTTATAAAAGAAAACACTAAAGAAAAATGCTTTGAGAAAATCTATGAAACAGAAGTAAAAATAAAAAAACGGAAAAAAACAAAAGATATTGAAATCATATCGATGAAAAAAGTTCATGTTGATGAGAAGCCATGAATCTGTATAGTTTGGTGCCTCGTTTGATGCTCCATTACGGAAAAATCTCAAAATGTAATTCTAAACTGACACAACTTAAATGGCCTTACATATTGCTGCCTGTATGCATTGCTCAGATTTTTATTATTATTAATCTTCTTGTCATTGCTCGCGCTAAAAGTATCTGAAACATGATAATCGCCGAACCTACTGACATGGTTGAATAGTCTCGTTGGAATCGGGGCATTTCAGACATCATGTGGCGCAAGTTTGATCCCCATAGATCTAAAGATGTGTCTATCTTTACAGCAGAAATTTGTGAAAAAACTTTGCAAATTTACCGTAAATTGAAGAACGTTGGCATACCTTGATTACAGTAGATGGAGGAGCAGGGCGCTTTGTGACATTATGAACCAATGTTCTAAAAGTCCAGGGTTTGTCTCTGGGTGCTCCTAAAAAAATTGTAACATGGGCTCGTTTCACAGAACCCGGAGAACTGTAATATCTAACACGACTAAACTGGACACCATGTATTGCTGCCTGCAGCTATATTTATTATTTTAATTGTACTGAAAACCGAGGCAATTTGGTAAAGAATGTTGAAAACTGGGACATTTCAGTGTTTTATCTGTAAGGACTCGGGACACAGCTCGAAAAACCGAGCTGGTCACCATGGGTCAGTACCAATTTCCATGCTTTTGTGTCCAGAATGGATGTACAAAAAAAAAATTGTCTTGAATGTAGCAGCATTTTAGCTTTATTTATTTTAATTTTATTTTTTCATGAATTGCTAAAATAACTGAGCATTTGAGATGTATTTCCCTTCCCCATTTTGCAGGAGCTATGCTAGCTGATCCTCTCTGCAGACATGCATTGAGCTAGTGATGGCACAGTTAGCATGAAACCTGAGTAAGAAAAGACAAAAAGTCAATTTTCCCTGAAAAACTGCTCTATCCCTTTAAACCAGAAATGCTCCAAATGTAACATCTGGAAACTTCCAAGTAATCCACACAGCTGGGAGTTCCTGATACACCAACTTTATTACTCAGCAGAAACAGTTGACATGTTTGAATGTGTGGCAGCGTTTACCTCCAAAGAAGGAAAAGCCAAATATTGAATTACATAACGTACATTTTCTTTTTTTTTCCCCCCACAAAGATTAATTGATGAACCACATGGCAGTGGAATGCACACTGACATATTACCCCCTTTTCCCCCTCTCCCTGGTTCTATCCAACTAAAACCCAGATTTCTACAGTAGATTCTTTGCATCTTCTTCCACAGGAACACAATTGAAAACTTGCTTTTTAAAGTAAAAACTTGGAAAAACTTACTACAAATCAGCTTTCATGAAGCGTAATCTTATTAAGAATGTTTTGAAGGTGCTATATTTAAATATGAAGAGGGGAAATATCAAATGAGGGGGTTTTCCAACACTGATCTGCCAAAACAGCCCTAATCTAGTCTCTATTTGTGAGTCCCAAACAAAAGTCACTTCACTTTAACCAAAATAGCATCATCTAGTCTCTGGATGGCTGCAGCTTTGACAAGGTTATGTGGTTTTATGAATAACGCATTTCTTTGCTTTGTTGTGGTGCTGGTGCTGTACGCCTTTGAGATTTTGTGGTATTTCATAAGGAAAACACCGGGGTTTCTGCTTTCAGCGGGGTGTCATAATGGGTTTCCCTGCGTGACAAAGAATGGAGATGAGTAGGAAGGATTCGATTAGTCATCGAGAATTGTACCAGTCCAGATAGACATAGGTGGTTAAAATTCTCGTGTGGATGAAATTCATGTGAAATTCATGCGCTTTGGCTCTCTGTTCCTGTGTGTTTTGTGACTGCAGAAGTTAATTTGTTCCAGCCTGGTTACAGTGTAATTCTATGATTGGGAGGTGTTTTCGGCTGTGGGTGGGTTTCCTTACGCAGCAACAAACGGCGGTTATCATTCTGAAGTAGTGCTGCATGAGTATGGCTAAAATGATACTCACGATTATTTAAGGCAAAATCGTGACCA
>NC_137193.1:45566267-45568767 GCF_960531495.2 Zeus faber
CACTTTATTCTGCAGAATAAATATCTTAATTCTCTCAGTTTTGTTTTCCTGTAGCGGACAGATTAACCTCACCGACCACGCAGGGAGAATTTCTTCATCAATATCCAGTCCTCATATAACAGAGCCTATAATACGGCATCAAATACTACTTTACCTTTTATCCTAATGCATCCTGATTACAATTTACAGAAATATTGTATAGAAAGTGTCATTGTTATTTACAAGGATATTGACCAAATTGATTTCTGTAGTTGGATGGATCCAGTCCCTGATTTTCTCTTAAAAACAAAAGTGAGTGTGTTTGAAATGTAGTATAGACATAGTATACAGTATGTGGTAGATATCTGCTTTGGAATACTACTAAAGCAACTGCAAGTGCAGATACTTGGAAGATCGACTTAAGTACAGTAACAAAGTCCTTCCCACCTTTAGATGATGCTGATTATGCACAGAACAAAGACACACATCAGCTGGAGTCACATCAGCCGGTTGTATTTTGTGGCGACAGACACACAGAGGAATTCTTTCTCTCTGTGTACTGTCGTCCCTCTGAATCATCAAATTGAAGTAGTGTGGGAAATGGACCCCGTGTGCCTCCTCACTATGGGAAAAGCATCGTAAACATATGAGAATTGTAAACAAACGAGAGTCTCTGAACCCTGATAATTCTGGGAAATGTTCATTTTGGTTTGTTACAGTAAAAATGGCTTATTTCAAAGTTTTCAATTAGTGGTGGCATATTTGTAGCCTAGTTGTGTGTGTGTGTGTGTGTGTGTGTGTGTGTGTGTGTACGTGTATGTGAGAGAGAGAGAGAGAGAGAGAGAGAGAGTGATTAATATCCATAACTCACACCCACATTTCTCTCATTTGCCCTTGCTATCACTAAATACACATACATTTTGTGTGTGTGTGTGTGTGTGTGTGTGTGTGTGTGTGTGTGTGTGTGTGTGTGTGTGTGTGTGTGTGTGTGTGTGTGTGTGTGTGTGTGTGTTTGTGTGTCCTCCTACCGTCTGTTATCTGGCGTCACATTTGCCTCGTCGTGCAATTGCTCATAGAGGTTGTGTAAATAAAGTTCCATGCCTTTGAATGGCTATTTGTAGAACTTATCAGCACATCACACTCATTCATAGGCTTTGGGGACCGATGGAAGAAAGAGGGATGAATGTATGAAATACAGAGGAAATGGAAACAATTTTCCAAATAGATCTATCTATAGGAGTGTGGGACAGTATGGAGAGAAAATAGAAATAAATATAAATATAATCCTAGAATTCAGCGGCTTATTGAACCCAATGCTAAAAGATGAAAATAAATGGACAAGGAAGCTTACTTTGATTAAATGGTATTACATTTTTTTTATTGAATTGAACAAGAGGTTGGCACCATTTTGTGTACGCTTATTTGTTGCTTTTCTGCATATTCAATATCTTTTTATTTTTATATTAAAAAAAAAGAAAGTCCCCGATGTGCAATGTGTCAAGATATGTGCAATACATTTAGTACTCTGGTTCCCATTGATGGTGATTTTTATATATTCTATATTGTTTATAGTGTGTACTATGATATGCGATATATGATTTTCTGCTGTCCCCTTTTTGCTCCTGGAATGATGTAAATTTCCCCGTTGTGGGACTAATAGAGGTTTATCTCTTATCTTATCTTAACCATAGTTTAACCATATCTTACCTTATTTTCTTTCTGCTTTGTTTCACAAGGGGGATGTGCTGTACGTGTCCATGGGCTAATTCCCTGGCTATACCAACACAGTTGTTTTGGGGTAATACGGCTGCGACACTCAGAGGCCCACACAGGAGAGAATGCATCACAATATCCCACTGCCGTTCCACTGATAGAGCACTGACAGCCAAGAGCTGCCAGAGCAGAGTGGTGCAGGATCTGCTGTTGCTGCTGCTACTGGGGGGCAAAGGTCACTGGCCGTTTCTCAATACCAAGAATGCGAAGTTCGGACTTGCGGACTTGGCGGTTCAGACTTGGCAAGTTCGACTCGGGAGTACTGACTCCCGGGGACCAATACCATCGCCACTGCTTGGTGCGAAATGCATTCTGGGATACTTGGCTGTCCCAAGTCCACACAAGTCACCACCGATGCGTCCTCGATAAAATGGGCGGAGCAAGTCCACATCCGGGCATTTGGACAGGACTTGGCTTGATGCGGACTTTGAATTGGAACAGTACTTGGGCTGCGACTGATGACGTTTCACGAGTCCACAAGAACACAAGTACAGACAAGAACGCACATTGAGAAAGGGCCACTGTGTTTTTTTAACCACCACCCCCGAGCTTATGCAGAGTGAAGAAATGGGCAGAAAAGGAGAGGAATGCGAATAGAAGTGGAAACAGGTGAGAACAAATAATTGCTACCAAATATTTTTTATATAGATAGACAGAGAAAGAAGTACTCACACATTTTAATTGAGTAACAATGCAAATACCCCCGACACATTACTCTAGTAAATTTATAAAAGTACTTGCTCTTAAG
>NC_137193.1:45571267-45628767 GCF_960531495.2 Zeus faber
CCTATATGACCCCAAACTAAACGATATTGGCAGAGGTTCCCAAACTGGGGCCCACGACCCACTACACGGTCATTGAAGGAATTGCAAAATCCTGTACGGAGGATACTTTTGAGTGAATATACAGCAATCTTACTTTATATTTGGAGGAAAATAATAATATAATAAACAATATAATGTAATATAATGAAACACAATCGACATACCTACATGTAGATAGATTCTGAGAGATTCTGGTCGGATCTGAGGGGGCACAACAACCACCACTAAATGCTGAACATATCAGCAGGAACCTTTTAAAATATGTCCTTGTGAGACTTGTTGTTTTGGGTTGCAGTTGGTGTCACAGCCTTGTGTGCAAGATGGAAAGGAACACAATGGCCAACTTCATAACATTGTTTAGGAATGCAGTCAAGGTCTGCTTGTTAAACACGCAAACCACACATAATCCAAAAAGTGTGCTGGAAAAAGATGTTTTGAGGTTATTCTCCCTGAAAACAGGTAGTCAAACTCACATCAGCCAAGATCAAGTTCCAATGAAAGTTGAACAAAAACCAAGAAATTTCCCAAAAATAATTATAGTTATTATTTTCTGAAGCCCTTTCCCCATCTGCTGTCTTTGCTTTTGGATGTTGTTTTAATTTGTTGGGTTCTGTTGCAATACTTTCGGTAACCCCATGCTGTTGTTGCCAGCCACTTAATTAAATCTTGAATACAAATTGCACAAGATGTTGTTGATCAGTTTATTCTGCCCCACTTTGTGACATTACCACAGAGCACAAAATTACTTCTCTGGCATTTTTCAGCAGTTTATACGAATATATAAGGGTTTGACATGGTTCATGAGAATTGGCTAATAACAAAATGCCCCATGAATGTGAATTGGCCACTGGGTTTTAAGCAAGTTTTGTTTATAAGAGTTGACTTTAGGGGGAGATATTGCACTGTGAGGGGGAGAGCAGCTCTGCAGTTTTGGACAGACAAGATATAGTTCATTTCACTACAATCTATATGTAAAAGGAAAGCTGAGTTGATTGCTGATGAAACTATGTACTACTCATAGACTGTGCAGTGGATAGGTAAGTACACAGTAAGTACATAAGATCACAACTCACACCAGAATACTGTACTTTACAACATAGTGGACTATATCAATCCACTATATGCGTCAATTTGCCAAAATGTAGCACAACTATGTTTGTCAAAAGCTAACACATAATTAAAAAAATCTACTAATTTGTAAATGATATTCATGCACACATAACACAAGAAAACGCGTGTCAAAAATCTTAGCATAGAGTTTGATAAAATTCAGCCGTATCAGTATAAAAAAAGATCAACATAAAAGGTTTTTTCACATTTTATCTCAATTTTACAATGACAATGTACTACTGCAGGCCAATCTGCACCTAATCTGTATAAAGGTTTTTCCCCTCTAAAGCACAATTCCAATCTTTGATCAAGTTCTTTATCAAATCTTTATCAATCTTTAAAAAACTACTCGGGTGCCAGATAAGCCAATAGAAGACACAAACCCATTAAGGCAACTTTGATATTTTTGGAATTTGTCTATCGGCTCAGGGATCTATATCCGAATCTGGAAAACAATACGCTCATTATGGGGGTCGCACAGAGTGGATATTGTATTGTATAGTGGCCAGGCCTGGATGGAGCAGAAGAAACGCAAAACCTTTTATGAAATGGGTCAGTGCCAGGAAAAGGGGTTAATAGTCGTCTATGTCAGTAGATTGATGTGATTTGATAATTCCCATAGCCTCTGAACCCAGCGAGAGCTAAAGAATCCCGCTAAATTCGCACTAATTATCCCGAGCGCTCACACATGAATGCCACACATTTTGTCGGGAGTCAGTGTTGGTTTGAATTATCCTCAAAGGCAACAATGAAAACCCCCTATAAAGGAAAACTGGTCTGAATTAGGAAACCCCTCTCCACATATATTTTATACCATTGAAAGAAAACAAAGCTGTGGGATTTATTTAGAGAATCGACATGTGGATCTGTTCCCAGAACTAAGCGAAGCCAACCAGGCTGTGATACATCATTTAATTTAATTTCATGTTTCAAGTACTTTTGCATTACAGGACATGAGCATTTCTGCAATATAAAAGGGCTTCAGGGTTTTTGGTCGCTTTTGTGTCCCTTTAAATGAGTCCACGCATCGATTGAGGCCGAGCCAGGGTGGGTTGTAGATCCCCCGAAATGAGCTGAGATCACACTGCATTCTGTCACAGAGGGCTTGAGTTTCAGCCCTCGGCGCGAGTCAATGTCCTTGAGTAACCTCAGTCCCTCCGCTCCCAAAAGCAATGCAGGCGAGCTCAGCGAGGTCTGTGCATTTAGTCTTTTTTTATTTTAGGGAGAGAAACCCTTAAGAAAATGTTAATTGAACTTCCCATTTAGTTTTTTTTTTGGGGGGGGGGGAGTTCTTTGGCTTATTTTTGTTATTATTCTGATTTAAGTTTGTATTGTCCTTAAGAGCTGCAGCTAGAATTATCAAAGACCTGTATGGAGCATGGAGCTGATTTGACCACAACATTGGGTTTGTTGATGTTGTTCCTTCACTGAGATAAAGGAAAGATCCAGCATTTTGGCAGCAGTGTGTGCAATGTTGTGTATGTCCTTCAGTGTGTGTGTGTGTGTGTGTGTGTGTGTGTGTGTGTGTGTGTGTGTGTGTCTGTGTCTGTGTGTGTGCGTGCGTGCGTGCGTGCGTGCGTGCGTGCGTGCGTGCGTGTGTGTCATGCTCAGCCAGTGTGAGCGTGTCTTTGTGTGTGATGTCATAACCTAGACCCGGGTGATCCCATTCTGACCAATCAGAGCAGATCAGAGTTTTTTTCAGGGCGGTTCCTCCAGGATGATTGACGGCTGGGGCTGAAACATTGACCAGAGGGAGTTGTAGGGCTTAAGTAGTGCACTATAATTGCTGTAGTAGCGACTCCAAGCCAAGAAAGAACCGTTTTGCAGCTGCCCCAGAGTCACATCTGTGGAGGTCATATCGCTGGACGGAAGCGGTGCCAAGCCGCGGGGGAGGGTGGGGGAGACAGGGCGGGGGAGGGGCGGTTGAGACAGGGCCGTTATCCCTCCACCGTGAGGAAAGAGAGTCGCAGGAGTCACAAGGCCTGACCGGATCACCCTGCATGCACCAAGTCATTTGGAAGCTTGAAAGTCCACGAAAACTTCAGCTAATGCGCTAAATTACCTTGAAAGAACTTTACCAATGAACTGAAAAACAAAGAGGGCTCATAAACAGCACCAACGCAGGGCTTAGCGTTGTATTGGACCTGAGCTCCTTCGAAGATGTAGACACCCACCCACCAATTCATAGATGACAGAATCAGAGTTCTGCCATTCTGTACATTTTCATATCGGAATTTGTTGTGTTAGGGACTGGTGTGTTTTCTACAGACAGTAAGCATAAAAATAAAGGTTAATCTGAAAAATTTAATTTAATTAAATTAAATACAATTACATTTAATTCAATTTAATTCATTCAAATTAAATTAAAACACCCAACTATACACAGATAGCCAAATAAAATGCAGAACAAAAATAGCCAAATACAGACAATATTAAAATAAACAGAATATATAAATGATGAAAATGACAATGTGTGATGTGATAATGTAAGGATACTACTAATGATATATTACCAATCATTCTGATAAAAAAAAGTACATTCTAAGTTGCCAGAATAAACACTTCAGGCTTGATCCAGAAACCTTGGTTGGTTAATTTCTTAACTCAATGTAAAACTTTATTTGTAAGGTTGCTGTACAGCATAATGTCCTTTTAGAGATACATAATTACACATTAAAACCCGTTATCAGTGGGTTTCGGGCGATTTTACTGGATTCGTTGCCATAGTTTGATCGGTCGATGGGATCACAGATGTCTCGTTGCTATAATCTCGTCACAGTTCTGCAAATCAGTCATAACGGCGCCTTGGCTGTGAAACGCTACTTAAAAAAGAATCTACGTCCAGATGCAGTTTATTATATAACACAGCACGGTCAAGGAAATGGCAAAAATGTGAATGATGAGGTCTTACGATGCAATTAACAAATATTTTCTTGATACATTTATATAGTAAATGAGAATATGACACATTTTCTTATGCCGTGCATGAAGGAATATCACTTTCAAGGTCTGAAAAAGTTTTATGTGTCAAGGGTTTCTCACAAATTTAGACAAATCCTCACCCACTCACTTTTTCAGTTCCCATATTACTATTTTCGGTCGCAAAACCTTTGTGTTAATTTCTTAACTTCCAGATCATAAAGCTCAAGATGCTATTTTTCCTCAAAAATGTCCTAATTTTTTGTCACTTTATTTTTAAAATGGGTCAATAATTAACTCCCACCACAGAATAGCTCATATATGAATGGGTTCCTGCTTCCCGTTTTTTGGCTCAAACTACAAGTGCCCTCCATCCCACACACAATGAGGAAGAGTACGAAACAGTAAATAAAGACTGATGAGTCAAGTGCTTTCAAATGCATTTTGCACTTTATTCTCAATGACAAAATGTGAACAAATGCAAGTCCAAGCCTTATTAGGCTTTGATTCCTGGTTGTTGGTTGAAATAGAGAATCTTTTTTATTGGTGTATATAAATAAATTATATATATATATATATATATATATATATAAATGAATAAATATATATAAACCGCATGTATTCTTAAAGATATATCCAATGGCTAAAAATATTATTATTAGAATGATTACTGGACCTGACTGCAATACTACTGTAAGCCCATAGCCTATAGCCTGTCGTGCAAACAAGTCTGAATATGCCTCGTATCGACCAACACTAAGTTCTAGCAAGAGTTTCCCAACTCGCTGCATTCCACGATGCAAAGACCAACGGTAACAGGCTGAGAGAGGAAGAGAAGAAGAAAAAGAAATGGAGAAGAAAGAATAAAAGTAGAAAACTGTCAAGAGGAGAATACTATGAAGCTGACATGTGGGCTCAGTACTACTGGCTGATATTGGTGCTAGTCTGCTGCAAATGGATCCCAGGTAGTGTGTGTGTGTGTGTGTGTGTGTGTGTGTGTGTGTGTGTGTGTGTGTGTGTGTGTGTGTGTGTGTGTGTGTGTGTGTGTGTGTGTGTGTGTGTGTGTGTGTGTGTGTGTGTGTGTGTGTGTGTGCGTGCGTGTGCGCATGTGTAGTTATGCATACATGAGCTTATATCTCCATGAGTATTTATATCAGCCTTGTTCTGTGCGTGTGTAGCTTTTGGAAGTTTAGTGTTTGAGCTCCTTACCACTGAAAGTCTTTAGAAAGCCAAACATGTCGGCACCTGCCCTTCCAACCCAAAAATGTAGACCGGGACAAATTGTTGAAATTAGAGTTAACTTCTTAAATACTCCCTATAGCAAACAAAATCAAATTCAGGCATATTCAGCAAAATGTATCTCCCTTGTTTATATAAAATTTGACCAAGTTATGTTAATGCCACATTTTGCTGCATGCTGCAAAGATGTGGTCAGTGTTCCTGTTTAGACTGTAAGTGATGGCGAGATTTTTTTTTTCTCTTTTTATGTAATTTTGGTGCAAATGTATAGGGATATAATATATATATGTAAAGGAATACTCCATTTTTGGGGTTGGGAAATGCCAATTTCTGCATAGTAACTGTGTTAGCCCAATGCAAGGACGGGATCAGCTACCCTAGCTGTTGTGCAAATAAAAGCTTTTTCTTTTCTTTCTTTCTTTTTTTTTTAAGGTTTTAGAGCCTGTCTCTAAGAGGGGCTTCAGTAACAGTTGGCCTGAGCTACTTAACACACTAACATAAACATGTTTATTTAGTCTTCACTACATTTTATTATTACGAGTTCTTGTATATGGAATAAAAAGTGGGTTATACTGTGCATGTGAGACAGTTTTTGCATGTATAACCAGCCTATAACATTTGGTGATTATATATATTTGTCATCCTGAACTGTACAAATGCCAGAACAGTCAGCTGTGACTGGTGTCAACTCGTTCCAACCAGGATGAAGGGTCCGACCAACCTTCCCTCACCTAGAACACTGTCCCAAGAAAGCCTCTCTAGCTCACACGTGGAGGCCGCCAACAAGGCATTCAACCCCAGTGTAGTTTATCTACAAGTGTATCAAACTGTGTATCATTTTGATGTGGGACATTTTTTCAAGAGGATTTAAGTTGTTTCTGTGTTGCCCAGGTGCCGTGAGTGACCTCAGCCCCTTCATAAGGTACTATGAAGTACTGTCCTATGACAGTGAGGGCCTCCTGAGGGCCAGGAGGGCCCCCCAGCCAAACGAACACACGCTGCGTCTGGACTTCACGGCTTTCCACAGGTTTGTTCTCTCACTGCTTCATGCTGCTCATTCCGCTTCAAAGGGGAATCCTGTCCTGGGTCCCCGGGTCCCATATGCTGAGTCGGCAGATTCCGAGATCATGGCGGTGATCATAAAGCCAATCAAAACCACTGAGTAGCGGGACGCCCCCCTCCCTCTAAGCTTGGGGATTGATTTGATGAGCTGAGGCCCCACATTAATAAGATGCTCAGCTTGAGGCGCTAGCTGTTTAATGATGATTGAAAGGCAGAAAAATGCACAAAACGCAAGAAGGAGCCACACATTGGCTGGTTTTGTGTGTGTGTATCACAGTGACTTTTACAATAATTGTGCATTTAGGTTATTAAAGGACACATAGCCGGGTCGAATTGAGTTTATGCTCATTTCCTCTGACCTTTTTACTCATGATAGCTCACATTTTTAGGGTTCTTTTGGGGAAAATTACAAGTATATGGCGAGAATCCTCCCTGAAAATGATCTCCGGGTGGTGCCGACAAACACATATTTTTTTTTATCGTTACTAATTTTGTTGTATTTTGTATTTGTTGATTCCATTTGAAGAGGCGGAAGTGCCATTTATTAAGCATGTGACAACAGTGTGATCCTTTCATAGCCTAAAAACATGTACCTTCAGCCTCCAGCTTTGCAGAATCCACAGCAAAGCAACATCTCCTCATTTAACAGATCCTGCATAACGCAAACTCTGTAAAGAACAAACCACAGCGGTGGGAGAAGATCAGCCAGATCTTTCTTGTGTTGAATTGTTAGACTTTAATCACCCAGATCTGGTTGAGTGTTAATTGTCTACCAATGTTTGTTCTTGTGTGGAATTCCGTGCTTTTAAAGCCGTGTTGACCATCCAGCATTCTCGCCAGAACAGACAATATTCAAGGGATTTGAAGGGATTGTATTTCACACGCTTATTCTCATTCCTAAACCAATAACCCATGTCTCACTCATTCATTATTTCCAATTGGGTGTTTATAATCAATCCAAAAGCCTTTCACAACACCACGCGGCTTCGCCACGTGTGACTTGTGTGTGTCTGTGTGTGTGTGTGTGTGTGTGTGTGTGTGTGTGTGTGCGTTTTGCGTCTGTGTGTGTGTGTGTGTGTGTGTGCGTGTGTGTGCGTGCGTGTGCGTGCGTGTGTGCGGTTTGCATGTGTGTGTGCGTGTGTGTGTGTGTTTTCCCCTGTCAGAAAGTTCCGCTTGCGGTTGAGACGAGACGCAAGCAGCTTCTCAGAGGGTTTCGAGGTGGTCATTCAAAATGGTGCCGTGCCAGCAGACATCTCTCATTTATTCTCAGGAACACTAGAGGGTAATGTGTGACAATATCAACGTACATTAAGTGTAAACAATTCACTGTATAAATCAGGGGTCTCAAACTCTATTGCTTTAGGCCGCAGGCCGGTTTGGACTAAATACCCTTCCATGCGGGACGGATTTATTCCGCGCCTGGAGGTCTGTTCTGAGCGTGCACGGGCGCATGACACGCGTAAACTATTCCAACAATGTCACTGTGTAAAATGCAAAGGCAAATTCAAACACAAACACAAACATATCTGAGGAAAAAACAATCTCAAATCATCTGATGGGCCAGAACAGAACCTTCTGCAGGCCATATGTGGCCCTCAGGCCACATGTTCGACAACCCTGGTATAAACGGTATATGCATTCTATCAGAAAATATATCCTTTTTTGATAGATAGATAGATAGACAGATAGATAGATAGATAGATAGATAGATAGATAGATAGATAGATAGATAGATAGATAGATAGATAGATAGATAGATAGATAGATAGATAGATAGATAGATAGATAGATAGATAGATAGATAGATAGATAGATAGATATTTTAGTTTTTTCTTTGTTTGTCAATCTGCTATTGGTAATCTCTTAACTCCATGTGCTATCCTATCTCTTATTTGTCTACCCGTCTTTCTGTCTGTTTGTCTGTCTGTCTGTCTGTCTGTCTGTCTGTCTATCTGTCTGTCTGTCTGTCTGTCTGTGTTTGTATTTGTCCAACTGTTTGCCTTTGTCTTGCTTGCTCTCATCTTTCATCCCTTATCTCCATCTCCGTCCCTCTCTCCACTGAACCGGTCTTGCAGGTGAGCGTGGTTCGTCCTGCCACGGCTCATTGCTCCAGGGCCAGTTCGAGGGCTCCATACGAACAGGAAACGGCACGTATCACATCGAGCCGCTCCACAGATACACCAGCAACCACACGGAGCATCAGTCGATCATCTACCATGAGGACGACATGGGTAAGATCCCTCACTTTCATACGCTCTCTGCCCTGGGAACGTCCTCCATTGCATCCACTCCACGTGATTTGCACCATTGAGAATTGGCACAAGGTATACTGTCAGCATCTCAGTGCTGCAATGTTGAAATGTTATTCATTGACAAATAAAACATTGAAGATCCCATCCCACTCATCATCACACAAAAGGTCCATGAAACAGTACAAAAAAACCAATGATTTAACGTCTCTATCTGCAGCTAGAGTTCATGTGCTGAGCCCACTAGACCCATTCCACCAATTTGATTTATGAGAGGCATGGCCCAGAAATGAATGTCTTTTTTTTTGTTATTGCTCCGTGCACACTCTTTAACCTCTCACAGTCACTCACACATCTTTTGCCCCTGGTTGGAGCAGACGGCGCTGTAAGTCAGTGACCCCTCCACACCTCCAACACATCACAGCGGTTAGATGTTGTATCTCAGAGGGGTCCTGGGAAATGGCCAAAGAAAAGATGAACCTGAGATCGGCAGCACGAAGGAGAGAGGGGGGAGGCATCCAAGGCATGCAAAATGCAAGTCATCCAAAATGTATGTAGGGAGAAGGAGGAGGAAGATGTTGAGCGCTGGAGGGGAGGATGCAAGAGGAGGAGGAAAGTAAAATCTCGTTCTCATTCGGAGGCTAGGGGTTGTGGATAGATGGAGTCAGACTCGCTGGCCTCATATTGTGGCCAGCTGGCATCCATTGCTTCGATCTGTCATAATATTTTAGTGTGTGTGTGTGTGTGTGTGTGCGAGTGTGTGTGTGTGTGTGTGTGTGTGTGTGTGTGTGTGTGTGTGTGTGTGTGTGTGTGTGTGTGTGTGTGTGTGCATGTGTGTGCACGTGTGTTTTTGCAAGTGGTGGGTATGTGCCTCAGTATGCACACACACATGGATCTGTGTCCGATGATTTCCTGGAAAGCATTGGCTGGAACCGTACCGCAGCCCATGCCAAGACCTCCTTCACTTAGACCGAAGTCTTCCCAGACGACCCAGCTCCTTTCTCTTCTCTTCCAAAGAGGAGGAAAAAGCATTCCGGGTGTCGCTAATAACCACTTCCTGTACTTTCACCATGAAGTGTGAAGGAAGTGGTTTCAAGAGTATATAGATGATCGTTTCAAGTGCTCAATTGAGACAATCAGTTGACCTAGACCTTGACAAAGATTACCTTAACTAACTAACTTGGTGATCCTGCAGCATTACAATTGAGATTTCAACCAATTAACCAATTTAGTTAATAAAGGGAAGCACAACGTCACAAACAGACCGAAGGGTGCTCCGAATAGCTTGTACTATGTTTTTTTAAACCACGCCAACAATTTTTGATTGTTCTAAAACCGGTTGTTGCAACCAGTTTGGTTGTATTTATTTACCACGGCACCGTCACATGACATTCACAACACAACAATGTGGACTACCAGTTTAGGGCATTGATATTATTCTTGGGAGTGTGTCTGGGCTGGTGGGCCGACAGCAAACTCCTCTTCTCCCAATAAGTCTGGGAACTTTAGAGAAAGTCCAGTTATCTATGAGCGATCGAGGCCGAGGGTTTGTCACAGAACCATTTGAATCGTTACAGTGTCGCGCAAAAGTGTCTGAATAGAACTTACTGATTGCAACTCACAACTCAGGGTTTTACATGTGATTTATTATTTTATTTTATTACACTCAAGTCGTTCATTCACATTCACTGACTGTTCAAGGTGTTTGGATTTACTTCGATGTGTTTGTGTTTGGGCGTGTGTGGGCGTGTGTGGCGGGAAAGCACTGGGTTGAGCAGCTGGCCAACTCAGTTCAATTATTTTACTGCAGAAAGAGGCTCAGAGGCCAAACAACAAGTTAAACAATACCAGTGTGTGTGTGTGTGTGTGTGTGTGTGTGTGTGTGTGTGTGTGTGTGTGTGTGTGTGTGTGTGTGTGTGTGTGTGTGTGTGTGTGTGTGTAAACCTGCTGTAGGTAGCTGCCCTGTTACCCCAGCTCATACGATTCACACCCCATGTCTGTCAGGTAACTGACCAGCATTTCACACATAGAAAACACACACACACACACACACACACACACACACACACACACACACACGCATGCATTCACCCAAATGTATCCGACCATCCTTCGTGTTGTTCAAACGTATCATGTTCTATTATCTATGAATTATGTACATCTTTGTAACACACTTTCCCAAAACAAAAACTTCACCTCCCGGTGTTGCACATGATGGAAGAATCAGAAAGAAGCATAAAACACGTCCATGTGCGATCCCTTACATTTTTGTTGAATGTTGACATGAGAGTGAGAGCTGAGAAACATGAGAAACATGTACATGTTTTGTCAAGCAGTGGTGTTTTCTCTGGTGAACTCCTGCCTGATCGCAGCGTATGAAGGATTTCAGAATAGGCTTCCCGGGTCACAGTCATGGTTGAGCTCTAACAGCAACCTCTATTGCTTTTACTTTTTTACTGTCGCCATCTGTCACACATTCTTGAGGAAAATTGGAAAACTTTGTCAACTTTACGAGTCCCTTCTTGTTCCATTCTGCTATACTGTATGTAATTACTAATGTAAAGACTACTTTTTGAACATCATACATTGTAAGGTATTTGAATAAGAACAATGTTGTAAATTCTTTTTACACCCAATTCTGTGAATGAGTCACATGATTCAATATAATGAACCCGTTTCCAGGGATATGAATACATTTAAATAAAGTGACCTTGACTTGTTGACTGGATGCTTGCAGAGTACAAGCTTCACATTTTATATCGGACGGGCACTGAGCCGCTGGCTCAGTGCCCGTCCGATATAAAATTAGAGGGATTGCGATATAAAGTTAGAGGGATTGCCTTGTAATCAGATGGTCATAGGTGCATAAAACACCTTTAAAAGTGATTAAAAGGTTATTTTTGGTGTGCGTAGCATTTGAATTAATCTTTTCATTTCACTGTATCATTTGCCCACATTAGTACAAAATTGCAAAGGTTTCCGAAAAAGAGGAGAAAACTAGTGAGAGTGAGAGACAAAGAGAGAGAGGGCGTTGGAGAGGTCTGGAAGTACTTCCATGAAGTGGTCCATTTTTTTGCCCTCCCCAACGCCACCACCCAACTTCCTTAAACCCCCACCCACCCACCCAACCACCACCACCACTCAATGTCCTGACCCCAAGCCCAGCAGAGCCCACTCCTACCCAAACCTGCTACAGCATCAAGCTGCTGTCTTCTGATTGGATCATGCTGCGGGACGGTGCGATCCAATCACGTATCTGTTTCCACACACACACACACACACACACACACACAAACACACACACACACTCACACACACACACACACACTCACACACACACACACACACACACACACACACACTCACACACACACACACACACACACACTCTCTATCCCTCTATCTATCTATTGATCTGTCATCTATCTATCTATCTATCTATCTATCTATCTATCTATCTATGTATCTATCTATCTATCTATCTATCTATCTATCTATCTATCTATCTATCTATCTATCTATCTATCTATCTATCTATCTATCTATCTATCTATCTATCTATCTATCTATCTATCTATGTATCTATCTATGTATCTATCTATCTATCTATCTATCTATCTATCTATCTATCTATCTATCTATCTATCTATCTATCTATGTATCTATCTATCTATCTATCTATCTATCTATCTATCTATCTATCTATCTATCTATCTATCTATCTATCTATCTATCTGTCCTCTCCTTCTCTTCCCTGCTGGTGTTCCTGTTTCTCTGGGTGTTTCTTTCATAAAATCATCATGAAGATGTTGTGTGAACTTTGTGGTGAAGCCTGGTGAATCTGTCTGCGGTGGTAGGAGATCTGACAAATTTCAGACATAGGCCGCCACACTCACACACACACTCACACTCTCACTCACACACACACACACACACACACACACACACACACACACACACACACACACACACACACACACTAACAAATGAAAAGTTACACTGTTGAAGTTTCTTGTGCTTCATAAATTAGCAGATAAAACATTGCCCAATTCTGTTAATCTCTTATTACTGTGCATGTCATGTGAAAGTGATTATTACTGTACATCACATGACTCTACTGTACACTGTGGAATTTAGGCACAGCTCCTTCTCTTATCAATCTGAAAAAAATAGTTTTCTCTTGACTTTCTCACAGAGCGGAGAAACTCTTGTGGTTTGCATAAGAGGAATTATTGTGAATAAAGTCATTTATTAAGGCCAGGCATGGTTATTCATGGAATTAGTTACATTTTAAATGTTTTATTTGATCTTTTATTTTGCCTATATTCAGCGATGTAATGCAATATGCTGCCTTGTAATCCCACAAATATTATTATGTTTTCCCGATAAACCTTGTGCACTCAGTTACAAGATGCAACTTTTGTGTCCGCAGCTCAGTTTGCACATTGAAATTGTCCCCTCAGCGGCAGTTGCTCCATTTTGGATAGAGTTACTTTATTTCACTGGACTCAGACTGGGTGAGACGGCTCTCTCTGTAGGTTTGGAAATCACACAAAGAGATTTGCGCAACAAAAAAGAAAAGCTCAGACAGCATTTCACCACAGAGTTATAGTAAAAACGCTGATACAGAAAATACATGGACAATATTTTATTCACCATGCTCGGTTTGTTGTATCATGATGAATTTTTACTAGTTTAATAGAAGTTGAAGACACTGTTGTTAGGTCCTATTCCATTCAATCATAGGAACGATTCATCCACAAAGCTCCACAGAGCTACGCATTTACCTTACAAGTAGAGAAAGTTATTTTGTCAAGTTGAAAATAGAAATAGAAATTTTGTTTAATTTATTAATGATTATTTTAACATAGTAAAAATGAACAGTAATAGAAACAAATATGCAGCACAGTATATCTACAGGAAAAATTCAACCTTCATAAGTTTGCTAATAATTCAGGCTCACGCTCTGTGTTGCACAAACAGACCATATTCCTCTTCTGACAGCTG
This sequence comes from Zeus faber, assembly GCF_960531495.2. NCBI lineage: Eukaryota > Metazoa > Chordata > Actinopteri > Zeiformes > Zeidae > Zeus > Zeus faber. Next base: position 45,584,893 of record NC_137193.1, read on the forward strand.
CCAAGTCTTTCTGGAATCTGACCAAAGCACACACCACCAGTAAATGGCATCATCATTCCAGTCCAAACAAACGTTTTTAAATGTAGAGAATGTGGGACAAATCTTGTGTGTGTGCGTGTGTGTGTGTGTGTGTGTGTGTGCACGCGTGGGTGTCTGTCTTTATTTGTGAGTTCACATAAGGTTTGCGCCACAGCCTACGCAATGTCTTTTTTTTTTTTCCAATTAACAAACAGAAGTGGCTTTAAACTCAGTCCTTGTTTTCTGATCTCTGCTTGATGAGTGGGTGATGATGTTTTTTGGGGTTTTTTTGAGGGCAGCTTTATGAAATGAACAGCTCTCGTAAGTTCTCAGCAAACACCATATTATTTGGTCTGTGCATGTGTCCATTTGTGTGCATTGGTGCGTCTCATGATCAACGTCACATATTGATACTAGAAAACAGATAGACATAAAAGGAGGAGGTAGAGTAGAGGTAGAGTAAAGGTGGAGTAGAGGTAGAGTAAAGGTGGAGTAGAGGTAAAATAGAGTTACAGTGGAGTAGAGTAGAGCAGGGATGAGTAAAGATGAGGTAGCGGTGGAGTTGAATGAGGTAGAGGTGGAATAGAGATAGAATAGAGGTAGAGTTGGGTAAAGTTGGAGTAGAGGTATTATAGAGAGAAAGTAGAGGCAGATTAGCAGTAGAGTTGAAGGAGGGAGAGTAAACGTGTAGTGGAGGTAGAGTCAAGGTGGAGTAGAGGTGGAATAGAGGTAGAGTGGACTGGAAGTATTGTAGTATCGAGGTGGGGTAGAGGTAGAGTAGAAGTACAAATTCGAGTAGAGATAAAGCAGAGGTAGAGTAAAGCGGAGGTAGAGTCGAGGTAGAGCAGAGATATATTTCAAGGAGGTAGAGTAGAGGTAGAGTAGACGCCCTTGTCCCTCTATTCTGGAGGAACAACAGATATCGATAGGTATTTCATGTTTGCGGATTCCCTCTGTAATCATTATTATATTGACATTAAAATATAAACGTGTAAATCGTGGTAAAGATGTTCACAAACAATGTTTTACTGTATTATTTATGTGAGTGTGTCTTTTGACGTTGTGTGTGTCCCTACTGTATGTGTCCACAGTCTTTCCATCGTTGGGGACATTTCCTGACGGATTTTGTGGAGCAGAACATCTCCAGCTCCTCGCCCAGAACCTCAGACCCAACGAGGTACAACAGTCCAGACACAAACACACACACACACACACACACACACACACACACACACACACACACACACACACACACACACACACACACACACACACACACACACACACACACACACCCTTCCGTCCCTCCAAAAATAAAGGCATAAATTCAAAGGAAAACATTAAGGAAACATTTTTAAAAAGACGTGGGAGATTAATGAGGCTGCACAGTGATTTATATTGCATCCGCTTATTTATAGGCGACGTTGTATCCTAAAATGGCTCTTATTGGAACTATCGCACATCACAATCATTCAAAATCGTTTTGGCTAGACTATGAACTAATCCATTAAACATCTGGTCTCATGCTTAATGATCACTGTATCTAAGTGTCCCATCTACATTCCATTGTTAAACATTGTGTGCTGCCATTGAAGGGATCTCCCTGTTCCCGTGCAGACCCATTTTTATCCAGCATGCTGGCATGATGTATTTCGAGCGTTTGGTCACTTCTGAGGTCATGAAATAATTTCAAACATGTGCTGTTCACATTAGTGTCTCTGTGAACATTAGTGTCTCGAAGTGAACTCTATCCACCTCCTGGACTCCCAGACATATTGTTCTTTCTTCTGGGAAAAATATGTCCATGCACCTTGTGACAAAGAGATATGACTTGATAATGAGGCTTTAGAGAGACGGGGTGGGGGGGCCGTCCCGGCGTGGAGGGCCGCCGGTATGTTCAAATACGAAAACTGACCAGTGGCGAAACTCTTCTATATTTAGGCGTGAACTGTTGTAAGCTTTTCTAGTCCATGATCACCACTCTCCAAAAATACATATTTCTACTGCATACATCTATAAGCATTAGTGGAAAGGCCATTGTTATTCCCCAGACACAATTATTAAATGTATTCAGGAATGCAATTGTAAATCCATGTTGCAACTCTTTACTTTTACTTTATTTTTACATGAGTACAGTTCCTACCAGGACTGGATTCCAAACCTATGTGAATATCAGTCATGTTTTTGCCACAACGTTTGACCCTGAAATCTGATTGTCAATCTGTGTCTCAATCAATCTGCACCTTTCAGAGTCCCCAATTTGTTTAGCCAGTCTGTATTGCGGATCATTTTAAAGATTTAGACACAAAATGTCATAATATTTGGTAAAGTTGAAGGAAATTTAAAAGAAACAGACAAATTGGGGCGAAAAGCTAACTAGATAATAAAGAAATCTTGGCTCGTTGCACTGATGCCATCATCCTCAGGAGGCGCCGGTGAGCCGGTCCAGGAGAACACTGGACGAGTCAAAGAGCAGCTGCCTCCTCCACCTGCACGTCGACCACCTGTACTTCAGGAAGTTCAAAACGGTCGAGGCTGTGGTCGCTCAGGTAACCTGGCATTAAATGTCAAAAAATGTAGCTTCGTTATGATGTATTTACTTTAACGACATCATATTTTATACATGATTTTATACATATCCCCTTTCAGAGGAAACAAGACATATAGCGATATAATTCATGAAAGTTCCAAACATACAGTATACAGTCAAATCCAAACAGCCAAGAAAGACTAAATTCAAAAGGGTTGAATAGTCAAAATAAACATTTGAAAAATACAGCGGTCCATTTTGTTTTCATTTTGTTTTCTTTTGAAGTACTTCTAAAAAAGGTAAAAAAGATATTGATTTATTTTATTTGTTATATTATTATATTATAATTATATTATTCAAATTTACAAACTGATTCAAGAGTCGAATATTTCAGACATCTGGTTTGGAAGTATAGTTGGTGCCAGGACTTTGCTGACACAGATTTCATGAAAAGATAAAAACAGAACAGACCCGCGGCGTCCGTCGACAGTCACCATGATCTGATAGTGCCTAAATTGGTGAATCCATTCATCTATCCATTTTTCTTTGGCCATTTTCCTGGTCAGCTTTGGGGAGGTCTATCCTGGTTGACTGATCCAAATGCAGAGGGACACCCTGAATGGAACAGTACATTGCAGCGCCAAAAACTCACACCATTCACACCTATGGGAAAACTCATTGTTTCCAATTATCCCAACCTGCAAGATTCAACTGATGCTACAGTACCGCCCCCCTAAATGAGTTAATCCTTATCCAATCATTTTCATATTGTGGCCCTCTTTGAAGGTAATGGAAATGGCTTGTTTCCTGTGTGGATTTTGATCTAGGGAACAGTAATTTGTTTTTCACCAGAGTATTACTTTCTATTGAGGGTTGCCACAATGGTTGCAAAAAGGCCAAGCTGTTGCTTCTACTGAGTTGAATAAAGCCTTGAGGATTGCTTACAAGGCCTCCAAAGACGCAGGGACGCACACAGCTGCCATAGTGTCACCATGGCAGGATTAGCAAAGAGGCGTCAAAGCTTCTGTCCGGCCAGACCGCATGGACATTGATCTGAGCGCCAGGCAGCTGGCCAGCACTGTGTGCCAGGTATATGGGTTGTTGTCATTCCACATTACCAAACCGACCATTCTCCTGTGGTGTTTGGCAGATTTCCTGTCCTTTCCCTAAACTGGAACAAACAGCCCTATTCCAGTTCCAACAATCAATATGCAGCAGCACTGCTGTTGCTGCAGCATGCTGAGCTCCATCACCGCGGGCGTAGCAACTATAGATGCCAAGCTGGTGTGTTGCTGAATGTTCTTCAACAGCTCTGATTCTCATAGAATCCTCACTTTGTTGGTCCGTGCATTTATAACCCTCCCCCTGAGTGGTGTAAGGTTGACCTTGTAGCACTGGAACAACTTGAGGTCAAGATTAATTTTCTTTATGGAACTTATTAGACACTGTGTGTGCTGGCTTGGATTCATGATTTAAGAAGCGCCCCTGCCTTTGATCTTAAGCGTATGAAAGGCAGTTTTGGTGAAGGTAATTATGGGCTGTCCTGAAGAGTGGAAGTATTCCCAAGAGAGAGTAAAGTGATTTCATTGAAAACACACACACACACAAAAAAAACATTCTGTTACCTGTTAATGTTCTTAAGAGAGCTCCTGTTCTCTATAGGCCCATAACACAGCCCCAAATGCTTTTAAACTACAGGGGTGGACTGGATCTAACCTAGTAGTTTAAACTGAAACGGTCAACCCATTACATTTCAACCATTATGGCATTAAGGTCAGACTACACTGAACATTTTCAATCCATGTTCTATTTACAGAAGTACACACAACAATGTTGACCCCACGTAGGGCCCAGACTGCAAGAGAACCAATCTGCAAGGATGCTAGTGGGAAACAATTTAATTGAATTTTGAATATAAGCGACTCCCCAGTCACAGATATAGGTGTCTTGTCTTTGAGCCACTGACTTCCTGCCAAGGAGTATTAACAAGATGTCAAGCAGAGTCAAGCAACTTATTTTGAAGTGCCTCTGGATTAGATGTCCTTGGGGCCTGCAGTGAACTCGCCAACTGGGTCAAAGGCTCCCCGCCTGCTGGCTCGCCTGAGTTTCCTTGTCACAATAAGGAACATTTGACAGCGATGGAAGGGTCAGTCTGTGTGGAAACTATGAAGGACAGAACAAGGATTTTGCCATTGGGCTCAGGGGTCATGTAAGCACGTCTTACACGACCCCTGATCCTAATGGCAAAATCCTTGTTCTGTCCTTATTCTGTATTGGCTTTGGCCACATACGAGCATTAGAATCCATGTGATACAACATAACTATAATTGCTTTTGCAAATTGAAAATAAGCATGACACCAAGAAGCAGGGTTTTACTCTGTTTTCTGTGTGATGTATCAGAGATAAGAGTAGAGCTGTTTAATCTTTTTAAAATTAAATTCAGACTGATTCTGGCTATAGTCATTACAAAAGTGTGTGTAGGTCTGTGCAACCCACTGAAAAACCGAAACTCCCTGCAGATAAGTCTCAGATTAACTGACCTGGTACAATTATGAATTGTACTGATCAGAACTAAGTAAAGAGAATTTGATAATTATTTTTTATAATGGTTGTTTTAATCTCAGTCTCAGTCCAACAAGGGAGAATGTATGTTATCCAGACAGTTGAGTCAAGTGTCAAAGTAAATGTTAAATCACGAACAGTAATGGGCAGAAACAAAAAAAAAGGAAAATAGACTTTCTGATCCTGTGATTGTCTACAGACATGTGCAGTGTTTGTACTGTTGTAGAGAGTAAAGAAAACCCAAGTATGAGAATCAGTATGGCCAGCAGGGTGTCACTACTTGACGCATTAGGCCGCTGTTTGATTACATTTCATAACATAACCACTCAGAATAAGTACATTTGTCATTAGTAGTCGAACAAACTGAGCACCACAGTGTTCGTCAGCAAAGTGTTCAATAAGAACATTGGTAACACCCGATATTATTGGGGGATTGCGGGCCCTCATTAATAGAAGGGGGGAAATACATTTGAAAGGATTATAAGGGGCTAAAGGGGCCTACACTTGTGACAAATGATCTCACAGTTCCTTCACACAGAACAGGATGTTTTGCAGCAAAAATCTTAATTAGTACGTCTTTAAATGAGTGTACTTATTCCTCAGGTTGCTTCCTACATCCGAGCAGTGAATGACATCTACGACAAGGTGGACTTTGATGGAATCAAGCTGATCAACTTCAAAGTGAAGTCCCTCACTGTAAGATTTCTCTGCAATCCAACCACCAGAACATTGATTCTTCATCAAAAGCAATGAGGACTGGAATAGAAAAAATTAATCTTGAGAATAAAGCCTCTTATGTGAAAGAATGTGATTCTTGGGAAGGAAAAACTCAGTTGGGCTTCCCCCATCACAGCAGCATTCCGAAATAGAATTCTGGGATACAGTATCTTGGTTAATCCAGTTTGCTAAATAAGCAAACATTTTCACCACTGATTTTCATGCATCCTGCCATTTTAGGTATGCACAGTTTGACTCAAGCTTAAGTTTGGAACATGGGCTGTGAAAGATGAAGTCAAGTGTGTTTACAAGAACACAAGTGCTGTCAGTACAGATATTGAGCAATGGCCATGGTCTTAAAGCTCAGCGTAGTACTGACCACTTCAGTTTTAGGACACTGATCACTCAAAACAACTAGTGACCCCTGACTTAACATGAAATACTGAATTCACAATGCACAACTCTAGAGCATTACAATATTGCTTCTTTGTCCAGGTGAACACTGAGGAGGACACCAAGGACCCTCTGCACCGTCCTTTCATTGGACCAGAGAAGCTGCTGAGTTTGTTCTCAGAGAACAACTGGGGGAACTACTGCCTGTCCTACCTCCTCACCAACAGAGACTACAGCGGCGTGTTGGGGTTGGCTTGGGAGGGCAAATCTGGTGAGAATGACATAATTACACTCATGGTGAAACAAAGTTCCAGCAAGATCCCAATGCCAATGCTGACCATCATTTTCCCAGTTCTGAAAAATGGAAAATTAAGATGTGAACTCATCTGTATGTTTCAACTCCCTCCAAACACAACTACAGTTCCTGCCATACCGCATTACAGCTACATCTCATGTGATTTGCGGGGTGTTTTTTTTTCTGCATACCCTGCCTCTCTGTGTCAGTCTGTGTCAGCCAATACTATAAAGTGGTATTAATGCATAGCAGACTTTTTTTTCGGCCATTGAGGTTGTGAAGAGAGCAGCTTATGCCCTACACACAGGTTAGCAGGCAGGGCTCTAGCCATTTTGCCGCTCTAGGCAAATAACTGTCAACATCTAAAATAAAAACCCACTGTTTTGGTGCACCGATCATGGGGGCCCCGTCATGGGGCGCCATGGGGAGCGGAGAAGGAGACAGGGGTGCAAATTGTACGGCGATTCCTCCCTCTCCGCACCTCCCTTGGGATGGTATCCTAGGCGACCACCTACAGTATATCGCCTATAGAAAGAGCCGTCCCTGTACACTTGCACTGCAGCGCTCCTTGTCATGAACCATGGAGCTGGAGGAGTCATATGGCTCTCGGGGGAAGAGGCCTTTTATAAAGGAGCTGTTTTGGTTTGGAGACCAAAAGCTGAGAGTGAGTGAACTCCTCAGTTTACATTCCTCTGTGCATGCAAATCTGACTGGTCCCACCGGGCTCCTCTGAAAGCTTCACATGGCAACAGAGAGAATAATTTGGGGAAATAGTAAAAAAAATCACCTCGCCATCTCAAATGGCATGACATGACAGTGACGCTATTTTAAATGTGCAAGTTATCATAATGCAATTTCTACTATTAATTTGTTAAGGGGTTGTTACAGCGGTTGACATTTCCTCACCTTTTTTAGGCTAAATACAATTGAAAATATAGCTGCAAGCAGCAATATTGGGGGTCCAGTTTAATTGTGTTAGGTGCGTAGTACGGTTTTCTGAGTTCCTGTAATGCCAGGATCAGACTACACAAATTCTGACAACTCCTACGACACGTTCCTTGACGTTGACCAATAGGACACAAGACCGTCAGCATCACACATAGCGCTTCCGTAGCCTTGTTGTTGACAGTTTCTTGACCCTCCCCCCCGACGACCATGAACTCACCCCTCGCCCCTGATAACCTATGAACTTACCCAAAAATGACTGGTCGGGGTCATACTTGAAGTGTTGACAGTCACCCGTACAAGACAGGGCAATAATCTATGGCGCTATGATCGCCTAATCTGACATGACATCATGAAAGATAAAAATATCCGGTAGACTGATCCCGGCATAAAACACCATCATTTCGTATCAACAGTTTTTGAGGTTCTGTGGGGTTCTATGAAACGCAGCACAAGTTACAATTTTGCGAGTTCACACTGAATGTGGCATCGGCTTCTCCGGTCGGTCGTCGCAAACTAGCGTAAATACTACACGAAGCAACCAGGTCTACACAGCGTTACTCTTCGAATGCGAACGAGCACCCAGAGTGTCTGGCTCCTCAAACTAATCAAGGCACGCCAATGTTCTTCAACTTCGGGTAAATTTGCCACGGTTTTCACAAATTCCTGCTCCAAATATTGATGATGATGATCAAACTTCAACTACAAATTGCCTGAAACGGCCCTGTTCCAACGAGATGTCCACCATGTCTGTGCATACTGCAGTTGCCGTGTTTCAGATACTTTTAGCCCAGAAAAGAAAAATTATAGAAGAAAACAAGAAAAAACAAGAAAATTATAAGAAATAATGAATTCATTAGTTAATTAATTAATTAAATTATTAAGATTAATAAAAATCTGAGCAAAAACAATCACTAACTAATTATTATCAGGCATTAAATAGCTTATACTCATACTTATTCATAGCTAAATAGATTACAAATTTGACATTCTACATGTCAATGAGGTCTCAGCCTCTTTCTTTGTTGCATTATTGTTGTTTTGGTGCCAGGTGTTATGTGTGTTCTGTAGTGTGCGTGTGTGTGTTCCTGTCCACGTAAACGGAGGAGAACACTTGTGTTTGTGTACAGTATGGCTGGACTTATTTCTGGGAGGGTGGGAGGTCCTTCCTGCGTGTTTCCATCACATTGTCTGTTCACGACATTTGATTGGCTAAACCGAGGGGTGTGGGAGCAGACCCCCAGGATGGCATGTGATCAGAGGGCATTGAACCACACACCCACACGCACACACACACACACACACAAACACACACACACCCACACCCACATGCAGCACACACAAAAGGACATGCACAGCAATGCACTGCTGCGCAACGTCTTAATGAGGGTGGGTCATTGCATTCCAGGACATTGTTACAATGGTGACGCCATGAGGAATACACACACCACACATGTGCACACTCACACACACAAATACACAAAGATAAACACACATTCAGATGTTAACGTACATTTGTGAACACCATTTGGAATTGTGAGTTTCAGTGATGGACACGTGAGCAAAGGCTGAGCAGAATGTTAAATACTGATAGTGTTGACACTCATTATCTCCGATTGTAGTGCTTTATAATCCAGGTTGACCAACACCACTCCTTTTACCATTGGACTACAAACTCAATGACCCTGATAAACCCAACTTACTTCTATCATAAACACACACACACAAACACACACACACACACACACACACACAAGCACACACATTCACAAATACACACACACCCACCATTAATAAATAATACTAATACTAATACTAATTATAATAATAATAATAATTATTATTATTATTATAATTTGAATAATAACAAAAAATATAGCTGCAGACAGCAAGGGTTAGGGTCAAGTTTATTTGTTTTAGGTACATGTTCGATTTTATTGTTTTTTATGAAAAGCATCAAAATTTACTGAACTTACAAACATCATGACGTCCATGTAATTCCACAAATCGTCACAAAGAAGAACCAGTCTTTATTCGACACACACACACACACACACACACACACACACACACACACACACACACACACACACACACGCTTTGATGGTGGCCGGTGAAATGGTTCCTCTGCATTTGACCCATCCTGGCTTGTCCTTCCTCCGGGGGCACAGCCAGGAGCAGTGGGCAGCATACGTGGATGCGCCCGGGGACCAGGTGATAAGTGTCCATCGCTGGTCAGACGATGATGGGTGCATGTTTTTGGTGGGGGTCCTTACTGACGTGAGGTGGAGGAAACCCCATGTGAGCACATGCAAACTCCACACAGAAAGGCTCCTATTTGGGAGATAACCCGCCGGAGCACGGTGCCAACAGCGCCCCAGGCGGGAATCGAACCCAGGACCTTCTTGCTGTGAGGCAGCAGTACAATGCACTGCACCACCGTGCCAGCGACATTACTTATAAAGCATTCCAATTTCAACAACCATTGATGTAATTTGTGTGATATGAGATAGGTGAGTTCTTAATAACAGTTCTAATTTTGTTTGTAAGTTGTAAGGTAGAGGAATTTGGAAATTTGGACAAGAAATTACAAGACAAGTCAGATAATTGTTTTATTAAACAGTTGTCATTGACCAACAGTGGTGACTGGTAGTGCCTGATGGATGGGTACAGCAGGGACAAAATAGCTTTCACCTGTCCCTTTGGTCTCTACCAATTCAGTCAGGAGTATGCATGTTCTCCCCGTGCTCACATGGGGTTTCCTCCACCTAACGTCAGTAAGGACCCCCACCAAAAACATGCCTCATCGTCGGACCAGCGATGGACAATTATCACCTGGTCCCCGGGCGCATCCACGTATGCTGCCCACTGCTCCTGGCTGTGCCCCCAGAGGAAGGACAAGCCAGGATGGGTCAAAAGCAGAGAATCCATTTCACCGACCACCATCAAAGCATGTGTGTGTGTGTGCAAGCATGTGTTGTAGTGTGGTGTGTTGCGTGACAAATAAAGACTGTTTCTTTTCTTCCTTCTTTCATACCGGAGAGTCTCCAACCACCCCTGCTGCAAATGATCCATGAGGACCCCTTGGCTGGTCATTTCGGCAGATAAAAAAACCTTCAAGAGATTACAAGCTCTCGCATATTGGCCTCGTATGAGCCTCGGTGTCAAGACATTTGTACAGAACTGTCAAGTGTGTCAGCACTTCAAGCAGTCGCATGGTAGCTGGGAAATTACAGCAAACCTTGGTAAACCGACCTTGGGAGATGCTAGGAGTGGACTTGAAGGGCCCCTTTCCGAGGAGTTCCAAGATGTCTACCTGTTGGTTTTTGTGGACTACTTTACCCGTTGGGTTGAGCTATATCCCCTACGAAAAGCAACAGCCAAGACAGTATCAAAAATGCTCATGCAGGAAATCCTTACCAGATGGGGAGTCCCCAATTACCTGCTGTTGGACCAGGGAGGCATCTTTGAAGATGAAGGGTATGAACTCCCTTCATCTTCAAAGGCACATTTTAAGAATGGAGCCTGAAAATGACCTCAGCCTACTACTCACAAACAAACATGACAGAGAGAATAAACAGAACCCCCAAAACAATGATTGCCTCCTATGTAGGATAGAACCACAAGCACTGGGATAAACACCGATTAGAGTTCCGTTTTGCTCTCAATTCAGCTATCCACAAATCCACTGGAGTCACCCCTGCCGAACTGAACCTCGGGCGGGCCCTTCGAGGACCCGCAGATCTCCAGCTCCAGCCAAGAAAGGCCACACCCGACTCATCTACCTACAAAACCATCACCAAACTTCAGGACCTTACAGCATTTGCCAAGTGTAACCTCACAAAAAACCGACAAAGACAAAAACGCAATTACGACAAGAGTCACCCAGATCAGCAATATCAGGACAAAGACAGAGTATTGCTCCGGTCCCATCCATTATCGAAAGCAGAAAAATAGTTACCGCAAAACTGGTTCCTAAGTGGATCGGTCCATACCGCATTGTTACTCAGGTGGGGCTGGTTAATTATTATGTTGTACTTGAGCACAACGGGGAGAACAGGAAGGTGGTGCATGTTGCACACTTGAAGCCCTGCTATCCCACCACACAGGAACTGGACAAGCTGGAAAGGAAGTGCCTTTTGGACATTTTTAACAAGGAAAGTGACCATGAGGAATTCCTGGGCCTCACTGCTAGCTAACCTGCCTCGGAAACAGCGTAAAGGTTTGGACACGTGTGCTCCCAGAGGACACACTTGTTTTTTTCCAAGGGGAGGGGGGAATGTGGCACTCTGCGCCTTTAAGGACGCAGGCCCCTACGTCACAAGGAAAGCCCCTATGCAGAAGTAGGGGATGTTCAAATTGTCGTATGGCCCGAGCTGTCAGGGAGGACAGACACACCCAGAAGAGGAGCCGTCTGGAAAGTCTGTCGTTCATCTTCTAATTCCTGGCTGTACGCTTCAGTCTGCTCGAATAGTCCATCATCCCTCCGTCACCATCAACACAATTCATAAGTTTATTGTTATTATTGTTATTAACATTTTACAGAGGTTTTTAAGTATGCCGATTGCAGGTGCTACATTGGCTCATTTGTTCGACCATTCATCATGGACTTACATCTGGACCAATTAGTTCCTCAGTTCTGGAAAGTTTGTTTAGTCCCTGGCCTGGGTTAGGAGCAAAAGATGTCCATCAAGAACGATGTTTTAACGACTACAATTGTTCCTCGATCATGCAGTACAGACACAAAAAATAAAGGGACCGTTCCTCCAAAGGCTCTTAGAACTTCCTGTGGCCAATTATAGTTTTGGGGTTTTGTGAAAGGCAAAACGAGTTACAGTTTTCCGAGTTTCCATTAAACACAGTATCGACTCGGGTTGTCTGTCTACGCGTAGCAAATGCTATGATCATACATCAAATGCAGCGTAAGGTGCCTTACACTCAATGAAATGAAAATAAGTTATTGTTATATTTAATGTGTTTCAATGAGATACAAACTTTTGTATCTCATTGAAAAAAAACAGAAAAAAGTGCATCTTAAATGTGGTTTAAATTCAGTTGACCAATTATAATTTTGACAGCATTTAAAATATAAAAAAAAAACAGAAAAAAACACCATCTAGTTGCCACTTTGTTGAGAGGAATCCTCCGTAAGGGAAACATTTCCACAGTGACAAAAATCTCTGACCTCATTTGCTTCAACAGACCCGCACTAAAATCCCCTCCTTGAGAGTGTGTGTGTTAGTTGTAACCCATCTTGGAGGAGAAGTGGGAGGAGACTACAACACACTCCATCTCAGAAAGCAGTGCCAAAAACCACAGCTCCGGGAGTGGGCCGGGGGGGGGGGGGGGGTGGGGACAAAACACAGCCTCCAAAGTTATGCTCTTTCTAGGAAACCTGGCTCCGTGAACATCCCACCAGGGGGGCCCTCTTAGGTCAGAGCATGGAGTACCGCAGCGATGCATTCAGAATCCCTGATTTTGTTGGCTGGGAGAATGTGTCCTGGCAGTCTTCGGACATCAGGGCCCTTTCTTCTGCTTGGAGTGCAGCTTTACTCAGCCAAGCACAAAAAGAGGGCTCTTAAATTACAACCTCCTTCCTCGTCTTCTTCCATGATCTCCTCAGAGGCCACAGATTCTGTGAATTCTGTGAATTCTTCTTCATTGCTGGCCAAAGCTGTCATGTGATGCTGAATGGCAGACGGTGTTAAACACTTACTGTAGCAGGTTCAGCATCCTTGATTCTTCACGACTTTTAAGACATAGAGGTTCTACCTGACACAGCAGCATCAGAATCTTTTGTTTCCACATTTAACAAGTCTTCTTTGCCTTTTAAGGACCATACTGGTGTCAAATTTAGTTTAGTTTACTAGTCAGAACACACATTTTACATAACCCCTTTCCTGACTTTCCTGATGTTAGCACACATTTTTTGATGTTTAATGATGTCTCTATTTTGTGGCAAAGTAGAACATTTCAATAATATGCTTTCCTTGGAATTATTTCCTGGTCCCAGTGGCAACTATTGTTACTTTTTTTTTTTAATCAAAAATGTGTGTGTTGAGTGCAATTTGAACTTTTTTGCGTCTGATCGCAATGATCTGTGCGTCAGCGAGGAGGGAGGGGTGGCAGGGGACACCTGATGACCCCGGGGACCCAGGGTTTTACTTAGTATTTCTAAGTTTATGTTCAGTGATTGTAAAACATTTAAATAGTATGAGTTAATCTATAATTTATATAAATGTATACATATATACAGTATATATATATGTATAATTTATATGTATATATACTGTATATAATTTATATATCGCGCAGTGCTGCCTGTCTCATGCAGTTACCACCAGGTCTTTGGTCTCTGGTACCGTCTGCAGACGGAAATAGTGTCACTCTAACTGCGTGTGGCTATTAGTGTTTGTGAATTGCACGCAATTTGCAACGATGCTCATCTGCATAGAAAGGAGCCAATTTTGCACCAAATGTATGAATAATTTCCATTTAAATACACGTAAATAACACCAGAGCACCGAGACACTATTTCTGTGGCAGTGCCATTAGCGGTGCATTTCACTAATTCACAGCCCCTTCTCTTGCCTTTTCTGTTATCTGCGAATTTGTAATTTTGTACTTTGTGAATTCGCCCCTCAGTGCTCTGCAGCGGAGCTGATGAGGGGAGCTTACAGTAATTTATTTTCAAACCTATATGTACCGTTTCCTGTTTTCCTCACCTGTCCACTGTACAACAAAAGCATTCTAGTGCTAGATGCTTTTTAATGAGATCAACTTCAAGCAGGATATCCTCAGGGCCTTATAGCTGTTTCCCGCCATGTTCTGTACCTCTGTCCATACCCAGACATTCCTCTGTATTAGACCCCTGATATATTTACCAGATGCCCACCTCAAGTTCACCCCCCAAAAGAAACTGCACAGGCTGCTCAATGGTACACTCAACCTCGTTGTGTAAGAGGCGTTGCGTAAATCTCATGCTCTTGGAAGCGGCTGGGATGTCCAGACTCACACAGAGACACATGGTGGGAACCAATGGAGAGAGCGGAAGTATGACGGATGTGTGGTCATTGCCCTGTCTCTGTTCCAATGGGGCATCGATCCGCTTTGGCCGTTGTGGTCAAGTGGTGGATAGGGGAGACATTAGATTGGAATATGGATGTTGTTATTGTTAATGTCATATTGTTGGTACCTATCCAAACATCAAATCTCCAGGTATTCAATGGGTTATCATTTTAATGTTTCCTTTTTGTTGGAAAAGGAAAAGGTAGGACCATTTCCTTCCTCACCTTTATGCCTTTATTGTGGTGAACACATTGACGTAATTTAAGATGCATTAAAAACAACAATAACAGCATGCTGTTCTGCCCCTCCTCAACAAGGTAACGGTCGTCTATGTAAAATTTCACTCACCAGTTGATGACAAGATTTCGGTTTGTCCAATGAGAGTAGTTACTCCAAAGGTTGCCCTCTCATTGGCTGCCTAGCAGACGATGTCAAACCCCTCCTCTGCAAACCATGTGAACAGGGCCAGCTGTTTGTAATTGTGAGACAGCTTTCCTTGGCCATTATGTAATCCTGTATGCATAGGGTATCTATAGGCTTTGATGGGCTGCGGACGGTATGAGCGCAGCAGTTCTGCCGGCCTTTCTGTCTGCTCCCCTGTCCCCCTGTAAAACTTCATGAAAAACATTACAGTTGGTTTCATATGTTTACTCCTTACATATTATCATGGCAGTGCACACACTCCTGACGTGTAACCAGTGAAGAAAATAAAGAAAACTATTCTAAAGCCTCAATTTTCCTTTGTAGGTTGCAAACCCTTTAATTGCACCACCCTTATCATAGAGTTGGTACTTTATGAATTAATGAAACTTTATGAAATTCACCCTCTGATTTGGGTAAGAGTATCTTCCAGTATGTTCTCCAGAAACAGGTAGGGGTTAGGAATCTTCTTTTAGGATAACAATACCACTACCCTACCACTACCACCATAATGTTTTTGATAATACTTTTTATACATGACTAGCAAAATGATACAAGCAGATGATTCAGCACACAGTCATTAGCATCAGTAGAATGGAGGAAGTGATCCATTTATACCATTAGGGTGCCCATGTATCATCTCAAGCGGTTTATTATGTCAATAAACTACAAAATAATTTGCTCATACCTACAGATGACCTTGGAATGTGCTAGGTAATCCTGATCCCTAAATACAGGGCATATATGTAGATGGTATGAGAGGTGCTAGATACAATAAAGTACAATAAATACGGGTATGTGGCCGTTTCGCCTACCACACGTCACCCAAGTGGCGTATACAGGGCCCTCCACACAGAGACACAGACGATGGTGTGTGTGGGGATGGGGCTTTTACCTGTTGCTCGTTAGATCAACCAACGAGCTACAGATATGCAGCCACTCTGATCCTGGGCCCCCAAATATCTAGCCCCAGGTCAAGTGTGGCTGCTCAAACCACACCATCCCCACACCACAATAAAATATCAGTCTCAATGTCAGTGTATTCACACATGTACAAACTCCAACCTTTACATTACTCTATTCAGGCAACTGGGGAGGAATCTGTTCGAAGTATACAACACTTCGCGACGGCCGCGCCTCCAGCCTAAACACGGGCCTGGTCACGCTGCAGAACTATGGACAGTACCTTCCTCCTTGGCACGTCCAGCTGACCCTGGCCCACGAACTGGGACACAGTCTGGGAGCTCTGGTTAGTAGCAGGCACGTTGGTCAAAGCCAAGTCTATGCTTAGTACATAAACACTGCAAATATCTTCTCCATATGGGGATGTGCCTCTTTGACCTAGAGGGAGAAAGGTGAATAATAAATAATAAAGGTGAATAAATAAATAAAAATAATACAATTTTAATTATTATTATTATTATTAATAATAATAATAATAATAATAATAATAATAATTATTATTATTATTATTATTATTATTAATATACTACTACTACTACTACTACTACTACTAATAATAATAATAATAATAATAATAATAATAAGGAGCAGTAATAGGACCCTGTTGGTTGGCCAAATAGACTGGGATTTGTATTTCAGAATCCCACATAATGGTTTACCCACCTGCAAAAATGTAAATTATTAACTGGGTATTATATATTTTTAAAGAGAGACACTGGGTGTTCTGTGGGAAAACAAGGTCATTTTTTCTTTTCCTCCCTCTCTCTTTCTATCCTTCCTCTCACCATCTCATGCCTTTTTTCTCTTTCGCCCTCTCTCCCCACTTGCAATTCCACACTCCGCGGTCTTTAAAAAGCCATACATTCTCACCACAACATACATGCAAATTGCACGCACAGACCACAGATCTGTATATGAACGCACAACCGCCATTGTTCCTACTTAAACCCTCGTCCATTTTTTGCAGCTGTTAACACCTGCCACCCCCCCACCCCCCACTCCCCCTCTCTCCCTCGTACCATTTTACTTATTTTCTGCGCTATTCACACTTCCACCGGCCAGAGATTATTCTCAGTGGTTCCTTGGCAGATTAGTTCTGCCGCAGCTCCACAGGGGTCTCTGAGCCCTTCCTAAATGAAACTAGGTACTTTGACATTGACAGGTGGGGGGGCGATAGTGGGTGGATGGGCGCGCTCCCCTTTGCCCTACTTCCCTTGCACCCATATATCAACGCTGTTCCTCTGGGAAACTGCAGACCGAGGATCATCTTGGCATTCACCTGTTTAGATGAGATTCAGATAGTTAGAACTCAACTCACTTTGCTTATTTTGATTCATTTTCTCGTTTTCTGTATGTTCATAACAACCATATGTAATATACGTTAAGATATATGAATTGATTCCAAGTGCGGAAAACTTTAATGGAGTCCCTCTCGGCCAAGGTCAGGGGAGTAGCCTGCTTTGTCCTTGGTCTGCCTCGTCTTCGACAGGAACATTGTATTCCTTCTGCTCTTTCACAGTCCGCTGTCTGTACTCGAATCTTTTGACTGCCATGTAAAAGGATAACTTTTTTATTGTAAGAAAAAAAAGATGGTCTCTTGTCTGTTAAGTATTTGTTTGAGACTGAGGTCTTCTGTGAGCAAAAACATTTAGAGGTTTTAATTCACCTTATGATAAAGGCATGTTTAAAGGAAGCGAATAGCATGATTTTGGTTTCTGATTTTCCATTGCCCTTGGCTTTCTGTACTACTGTGTTTTTACTGGTCTGAAACCTGCAAACAAGTTAGGCAAGCCACAGAACATGGCAATAAACCATAAAAGTCGGTTTCTCAACCTTTTTGTGAAGCAACAAATACATTTTATTACAACGTGTGGGATTCATTGGTATTCCTCAGCTTGACCAAAGTTGTCTCGAAAAAACTTATTTCAACTTGATTTGAAACTGTTTGTTATTCACATTATCGCAATGCACAATAACCAAGATTGTGCTGTTTTTTTGTTTCTGTGTTTTGTCTGTGTTCCAGCACGATGAGGGGGCCAACTGTGGAAACCTTGGTTCCACTGGAGGTAAAGGCAGATACTTGATGTTCCCTCAGGCCACCGATGAAGTTCGCGAGAACAACGATAGGTTTTCCCCATGTAGCATCAAGCACATGAGCAGGATTCTGGGGCTGAAGAAAGACGACTGCTTTGTGGGTGAGAGGCCATCGATCTGCATCTTCTCCCTTGTAATGTTGAGGCCAAAATATTTGCGGGTTGGGGTCAGTTTGTCTGAATTCAGGCTGTGTGTGTGCATGGGTGCGTGTGTGCGCCCGTATTTGTGTGTGTGTGTATGTGTGTGTGTGTGTGTGTGTGTGTGTGTGTGTGTGTGTGTGTGTGTGTGTGTGTGTGTGTGTGTTTGTGTGTGTGTGTGTGTGTGTGTTCATGTGTGCGTCGGTTTATGTGCATGACTGCATTTTCCTGGACATGCTTTGTATGTCATTGCATGTCTTTAAGTTATTTCTTTTTTCTTTATGTGTTCAAACCAAGCCACTGCAGCAACTCATGCTCCCAAACCTAATGTTCAAAGATCTAATCTAAACGTATCTGATCTAATATGTTAACATAAAAAGATAAAAATAAAAATGTTTTTTACCTGGTAAAAACACATGTTAACACATGTTTCTTATCTGGTAAATGGAATTAAAATGGCATAAACAATTAATATCCAAAATGATTTAACTTCACTAACCCACTCCTTTAATCCACTTTGTTCCGCAATAATGACTTCCGTGGGGATTTCAGTTCATTCTTATATTTATTTGTATTTGTATTTTTCCTGTATAACCTTATTATTAGTAATGAATAACCCCCAGAGATCAATAAAGTCTTGTCCTATTTGTTTTTTTTCCATATCAGTCAGTGATCACCCAATCTGTGGGAACCAGATTTTGGAGGAAGGTGAGGAGTGCGACATCGGTCACAATGAGACCGACCTCTGCTGCTACAGCGCTAAAGAGCTGGTGGGGCTCCAGTGTCACCTCAAGCCTGAAAAAGTCTGCAGGTACCACACACTGAAAAATATGGAGCACAAAATCATGTTTGGTCACAATCGTTTAGTAATTAAACATGGGATTTAATGGCATTATCCGGAGAATTCGGGCCAGAAAAAGAATTTGTTGTGGGTGTGTTTGCTTAAAACCATGTTTGTGCGTGCATTTAATGTATGTCTTTGTCCCCTATCCATCCATCCATTTCATCATCCATCCATCCATCCATCCAACTCCCCATTCATTCATCCAACCATCCATAAATCCATCCTTCCATCCATCCATCCATCCATCCACTTTTCCATTCATCCTTCCATTCATCCATCAACCATTCACACATCCATGCATTCATCCATTTGTCCATCCATCCACCCATCCATCCATCCATCCGTCCATTACATCATCCACATATCCATCCATCCATCCAACGATCCATGAATCCTTTTATCCATCCATCCGTCAGTCCCAGTCAGGGCTTGTGTTGTAGCCAGAGCTGTGTGTTTAAGCCAGCGGGGGTGAGCTGTGACGAGGACACAGACTGCCAAAAAGAGAGTGTGTGTTCGGGCAACACCTCCCTCTGCCCCGAACCCAGCCCCAAGGAGAACTTCACCCTCTGCAGCCTCAACACTCGAGTCTGTCTCAACGGGGTGAGTCATGACACCATATGACATGACATGACATGACACCACCACACCCTGGTTGCCTCGTCAGCCAACTGGTGTTGTTAAGCCGCTTTAATTGCTCATGTTTTGAAGAAAGTCAGTCCTCTGTAAGGCACTTACGCTAAAACTACCCAAAGCATTAACTTCTACACACACTCATATCCAATCACATGAAATCTGTTTTTTTAGTTCCTGGGAAGAAGATTAATCAAGACCTCTTTTTCCAACATAACTTTGGAAAAGACCATAACCAACGATGACTTTCCCCTAGGGTGATGCAATCATGCAAATTGTTGTCCAAAAAGCTTTCAAAACAAGTCCCAGAACAGTACTGTTGCTTTGATTAGCAAAGTTCACTATGACTGTCTTCATCACTATGATGAAGACACTACACTTGTACTATATCCTGATACGACTTCAGGAAGTGTTTCCTCCTCCGACCATTCTGTCTCATACTAGTGTGGCAGTAAGGATCCACTAAATACGACCCTTTCAGCTTGAGTGTTGTCACGATTCTCTTCAAACTCTCTCTGTCTATCTCTGACTCTCTCTCTCCTTCTCTCTCTCTCTCTCTCTCTCTGTTACTCATCCAGCACTGTGCTGAGTCTCTGTGTGTGAAGCATGGCCTGCAGCAGTGCGACTGTCCGGGAGACTCCATGAAGGAGAAATGCCAGATGTGCTGCCAGCATCCTGGTAACCACAGACCCCACAGCTCCTCTGTTTTTACAGGACAGAAAACACTCCACTGTGTCAATATGCCCGAGGTCCGTCATGTGCAAGTACAATACGTGAACACACTGTGCTAGAAACCCCCCTTATCTGACATAGTCTTCAGTCTTCAGGGGCTCAGAATGTCACAAAAGGGTAAATATTGTATGAACCCCCCGTAATTGGCTATGGCCTTAACTGAAAAAATTATTAACAAATAATTATCAAACAAATAAGTATGTCAATTAGTCGCATCAGTAAACATCAGTATCTTGTAACAATTAACTGCCCACTCCAGACAGACCTGAGACCTGCGCCAGCACCACGTCCTCGGTTCTGTCCCGTCAGTTTGGGAGAAAACCCGTGACCCTGGTGCCAGGGGCCCCGTGCGCAGGGAACCAGGGTTACTGCGACAAGTTCTACTTGTGCCGTCTGCTGGACGCAGACGGCCCCATCGCCCGACTGAAGAACTCCTTCCTGAACCTGGACGACTTTGACGACATGGCAGAGTGGATGAAGGTTTCAGTTCTACCCTGCCTTCTTTGGCATTGTGCTAGATTTGGTCTCTACCTATAGAAAATTAGTATTACATAGCCATATGGTATATGTGTAGTTTAAAGTATATCTGTCACTCTTTCTCTCTTCCATTAGAGGGTGGGTTTGGTTTAGAAAGGGGCAAAGGCTGGTGATTGTTGGAAAAAACATTACCTACATAAAAACCACAGCCAGTTATCATAATAGATTTCAACTGAAGATTTCAGGACGGATGTAGAATAGAGTGTAGAACATTGAAAAATGTGATTATATTTCATGTCACAGGGTCGTAAGTCACCTGCCAGGCTGTGTCGAACACTGAATCATGTTTTTCGCAGAACCTTAAAGTAGAATGAAAGTAGAAGCAAATCATGGTCTGCACAGCTCAACTACGTGAGTCTTCTGTAATTAATCCTCCTTGTTTTGAGGTTCAGCTGTCTGAGATGTTCCAGTCCGTGGGGCTTGTTTGAGGTTTGGTGTGCCGCTTAGAGAGCATGGTGAATTAGGAATGCCCACTTGGGTTTCAGAGGAGCAGCATTTGTCAGACATTTGTTTCACTTAGAGATGTTTACTGCTACTGTATGTCCTTTGTGGTGACTTTGTCCAATATTTGAAGATTTTCTAACATGCTGTGCATCTATTGCCCATAAGAAGTTCACAAATATCATGGAATTTTAATTTTTGGAGGCCTGGAGAGAAACTAGAAGAATGCTTCAGGTCCAAAATATAAATTAAGTGTAATCTTTTCATATTCAAATGTTTAATTGTTGATTGTTGGCTTTTGTAATAACTGGTTGCAAAGATGGTACAATATGTCATGCAATGAAAATGAATAGGTGTTAAAGGTCATTAACGCTGTGATATGGCAACAAAACGTTTATTTTTCCATAACAGAACAGTCTCACTTCTCAGTGTGCGTGCATCATTAGAATGTTTCTGACAAAAACAGAACATTCTCCACAAACCCATTTCTGCTGTTGATACTGTCGTGTGATAATATGAGATTTTATGCAAATGTATGCAGGCAAAACAAAGGGAGTAAGATGGGCTTCCAAGATGGGAAAATGCAAGAGATTATTTATCTAATGTGTTAAATAAATTGTTAAAACCATAGTTGTCATAGGTTGTAAGTACCCTATCACTGTTTGTCATCAGTATTTTTTTTTTATTTTTTTTTTTTATCATTAGGAACCATCTCTGAAACCAAAACAGAGCTTTTCTTTTTTTTCATTTGAAGGACAGGTTTGAGTTGACTCATTGAAAATACATTTCCTGATGTTTTCCTCTCTTTTTGTCAGGCCCACTGGTGGGCGATCCTCCTGGCGATCCTGGTTCTGTCTGCGCTGATGGGCTGCACCATTTGCCTCTGTGGCCGAACCCTGGACATGAGTGACTTGGAATGATTACCTTTGGACTTCTCTCCACACACTATTTCCAACTTATAACAAGAATGGCTATGACGACAGCAAAAAATAAAAATAAAAATATCAACACATGACATAACAGTTATCATCATTCAAGTCACAGTACCAAGTTTTTTTGTTTTTTTTGTTATCTGGCTTTGAACCCCTCATTTGAAATGTTGTCAACATCGTTGCAACCCCAGATTTCCCTTTGTTGGACTATGGTGATCTCCTTTGTATTAATGGTCTTTATACGCTGGATTTAGTCCCTGAATAAACATAGGGAAGTTCACCTTGTACAGCATCCCTCCTATGTCAGTACTTATATTTGCTTCTTCTTCTTGCAACTTGCCTTCAAAAAAAGGACTCTTGTGCTTTGTCCAAAATTCTTGGACTTAATTGTGTGAAAGGATCTTTTTTATTCATTAAAATTCTTCTAAAGGACCTTCAAGTAACCCCTCTGTATGGAATCCTCTGCAGGGTGACTTTATGCCTTAGTCTAAGTCCAGCTGTGAGAATGACGATGGGAAAATGAAAATCATCACAGACTTCTCACAGTGACAAGCACCTTGAACAACCTTCTTTGCACAAGCTAAATTGTCAGTAGTCCTCGAGTCACCTCTTCCACTCATCACACATCGCCGACCTCCTTCTATAACTGATATGTTTGTGCTTTACGTCACCGATGCCTCGGCCATTTTCAGCTCCCGTCTCTCAATGCGTGTGCTGCTGTGGAAAATGTGTTTTATTGCCGCCAAACATGCTTTGGGTCTGTTGTCACATGCCGCTGGGTTCATAGTGATCTCCCCATTTAGAGCCATCTGGTCATACGGGACTCGCCCTTCCATCGCCCGGTGCCTCCTCGCTGCCGGTATTTAACCAGGCTCGAACTAAGTCCAGATTTCCACCTGAGCTTGTTTGTTTTCATCAGAGGTTTCCTCAGAGAACAGTAGAGCACGAGTGCAACGTGGCGGTTACATGGACTCAACTTTGGCCTCAACAAGGGGACATAAAAAAACATACAAAACGTACAAAAAAATAAAAACAGTAAAATTAATCCTGATATTAAAGTGCAAAAACCATAACTTTATCTGTGTTGGGGTTTGCCCTCATCTTTGCTGTGAAACATGCCCAATCTAAGTATTATTGTGGGGAAAGGAGGACCCCGCCACCAAAAATGGAAAGAATTGGATTAATAATCATACAGATTGCCACTTTGAATTTTTTTTCCCCCCCAAAAAAATGTATGGAGTGGTGTGATGTTATTGGGTGATGAACAAGACAGCTTAACTAAGCAGCAAGACTGAACTCAATTCCATCACAAATACACCAGGGAATGTTGGAATTGTTATTCTAATGAAATCAAGACTTTGTTGCAGAAAATGGGCATCAGCATGTGGCCGCATTGCCACCACACGCCATCCAAGTGGCGTTTCCAGGGACCTCCGGCACAGAAACACAGACAACGATGGGTTGTAGACATCAGTTTATTGTAGAGAGGAGGCCAGTTGGAATTAGCCAGGAACAGATCGAACATGTCATGACAGGGCTCCTATCCTGAGTGTGTGTGTGGATGGGGTTTTTAACCTGCCGCTCATTAGCCCAACCAACGAGCGTTGGGTGTGGCTGCTCAAGCCATCCCATCCACACATCACATACCCCCCCAACACCAAACTGAGGCCAGGAAGAATTCCTGGCCGAAGTCTCCCCCCCCTTTACCTCTACCCTCTGTCATGAACGCATGTATAAAACAACCCAAATGTTACACTCGAGTCTTTAACGTGATATGTTTGGTTTATTTAAGTATTTATACAATACAATGATATTATTTACAACTATTTACATTTTACAGATGAACTCACCCAAGGGTAAAAACATATATTTTAATATATGTATATGTGGAGATGTGGAAGCGCCATCACAATATCAACAATCATCCCCATCGTGATATTTACATTTAATATGTATACATTTAAAAATCTGCCCTCAGTGCAAAAGTATTTCCACTTCCACTCAAAACACTGAATGAGAAATGGAACTAAGTCACAATGATTTCAGTACCGATCTCTATCATGATCATGGATGTATCTGAAAATTGATTACGAGAATTACTTTTTTTTTTTTTTTGTATTTTTTCAAATCATAGCCCCAGCAGAATTTCATTATCAGAAACCGCATGCAGTAACTGCACAATTATATAGCCTTCTAACCAAATGTAAACCATATAAAACTAATAAGACATCACACTATTCCCAATTTACGTGGCACTGATTATACCAAGGCACTTATTGAAGGTAACACCTTCACAGTAATAAACTTTGCTAATGTGTTCCAGTCAAAATGCTGTCTAAGTGTAAAATACCAAAGTGCTGGTCGTTGTTTAGTCTAGAGACTGTTTCAAAAAGGATTTTCTGTGCAAAGTTATAATTGAGAGCTGTCGGCAGTAAGGCACACTGAGATTCATCCCGCGGCTACACAGAGCGCTGGGAACAACAGTGGTGAATGCTCTGGGAGGTTTATACTGTTTATATAGAATACACAAGAATTGCAGCCAGAGAAACACTACCCCACCGCATGAAACGCATTGAGAGTTCCACAAAAGGTCTGCCTTAAATGTGTATTTTGTTATTTTGCCATACCTAATAGATGACAGCAGGATTATTCCTTTTCCCAGCGGTCGTTACTGAAAATGAAATATTCCTAAAGGTATTTTATACAGTAGGATAGTGCTATCTCTACGTTCCATATGTTCAGCTTATGTGTCCCACATAAGCTGAGACTCCACTGACGTGCATAATATCCATCCTTCTTGTTCGGTTCCACACCAAACGGGACAGCACTTACTATTATTTTCTACCACATTGCAGTTCCGTGTCATAAAAAACAACTCTTGGTTTTGCAAAAAAACATTGTACCATACAGTATATTCACATTATTTTAGTTTTAAATAACACAGATACATTTCTGTACACATATAGACTAGCCAGTAATGTCTTTTGAGCATCATTTGAGAAATAAATTACAGCTGTACAACATGTTTTACTAAGTGCTATTATGGATTGGAGGTCTTCAAACCAGGTCCGCTTCTTCAGCGTTAGTGGCTCTTCAGGCTTATTCTAGAAAAGTGTGAGAAATGCATTAATTTGATTAAAATATCAATTTCAGATAAACAATTTTCATGCCGTGGAAGTCTGATGATCTTGGTATGATTTCATTGCTCACCTTTTCGGAGATCCTTTAGGGCTTGTCCTCCACGCTTCCTTACATTTGACAAAAGTGATCTCCTGTGTCAAGCTATGAGCCTCAGGGTCTTTCACGCAGAAAACCAACCTAAATGAAAAGGGACAAGACAAGGTAAGATAAGATAAGATAACACTATCGATCCCCAGGGGGGAAAATAGAGACAAATACAAAGAGAAGAATCAGATGAGCTCCAATGCACTTGGAGCTATCTTCACACCAATCCAGGAATTTTACATCAAATAATAATTCCTCAGAACCTACTTCTGCTGGGTCTCGCCCACCCGGACTCGGATCTTGTGGACCTCCATGTGGGAGCCGTCCAGGTCCCCGGACCACCAGGAGGAGACCATCTTCAGCATGCTGGAGGACGACCAGCCGTTGTCCTCCTCCCACTTGAACCTGAGCATCAGGAGGTCGCCGATGTCCTTCTCCGTCACCAGCAGGAAGGAGTGGGTTTTGTTGGTCTCTATCTTCTCCTTCCTGACAAAGGGATAAGAGAAAGGAGCTGACCTAACCTGACATAACCAGGCACACGACTTCCGCTTCAAAATCAGTTTTTCTTTGCATTTAATGCCACTGACAGTTTCAGCTCCAGGTTCTCGGCCTCGTCTTTGGTCCCAAACAGGGAGACCTTCAGGGAGGGCTCCATCTCAGAGCGGTTCACCTTGCTGGAGAAGTGGATTTTCAGCTGGTAGTGGTACACTGTGCACAGAAGGAACAGTTGATTTTGTTACACAACAAAACAACTGCACAATGACATAACCTCAGGAGAAAGGATGGACACTGTCAGCTGAAGAAAACCCTGATATTTTGTTCCATCTCCGGTCGATCGGCGCTCACCTCTGAACGGCATGGAGGCCCGTGTCTTGGTGTACATCTGGACGTTTCGCGCCTTGCGGACCTTGCTGATGTCGTATCCCACCGTGTTGCAGCGGCCCTTGCGGCAGTTCAGGCACATCCCGCGGTCGAACATGTCATTGCTGCTGCAGCGGTACGCCTTGGCAGCCTCCTGCTCATTGAGCAGCGAGTCGATGAAGAGGTGGATGGAGCGCTCGTGCTCGCACTTTACCGCGTCAGTGATGGCTGAAAGGGAGATGTTTCACGTCAGGATTTGATGTTGCTGGAAATTTGATGAGACTTTTTTTTTACCTTTATTTAAAAAAGGTAGTTAATTGTTACTTAAGAAATCAATTTTGTTGAGACCTAAAACAAATTTGATCTATTAGTCTTATTGGCAACTTAAAAAAAAAGCCAAAAAACAAGCCAAAGTAATTTGTTTTTTCACGCCACAAAGCCAAATATAAAATGCAAAGGTTTAAGCAATAAACAACCTTTAAGTATTTACAGAACAGAAAAAAAGTTATTAAAATCAAGGTGTTCGAATCGGTCGTGGTATCATACATTTTAGAGCAATCCCTTTCTTTGAACTTCTGGTGGGATTTCCATCCCTCGGGAGTGTTTGCAGCATCTCTGTTTATTTTCCAACAAGGAGCATAAATGGAGACTTGCAACTGACGGCAACAATGTTCGCCACTGAGCAAGATTAGCGATGACCAGCAGTAGCTGAGGAGTTATCTTTTCAGTGTGTGTGTGTGTGTGTGTGTGTGTGTGTGTGTGTGTGTGTGTGTGTGTGTGTGTGTGTGTGTGTGATATCACAATCTCAATTTGTTTTATATTTTCCAACGAATTCACTACAAACCATGTGCTCTTCAAAGCACCAATCTGACAAATACACCATAGAATGTAAGATTACTCTGTGTCAAAGAAGCAGTTAGCTCCATAGACTGATCACAGGCTGCATTTTAAACATCAGATATGCTGCATGGCTTATTTTCTGTGAAACCATACAGGGAACGCGTCATATTAGCCGTGGAAAAAAATGATTCTGTTACATAATCATGCCCCAACAATATCATGCTTCAACCAAAAGGTGAATCAGGTTCATAACGAAAACAACACCAGGATCAGAATAGTCCAACAAAAACAATCAATATGATGGTTTCAAGTGTTAAATATCTCTAACGTGGTAAATTTTTAACAAAACTGTAAAAAAATAAAAAAACAAAAGATCAATGATTAATACTTATATCAACTGATAGAAATGCTACAACATCGACCAGGAGGACATTCTGGTCAAAAAACACACCTAATGACTCAAAACAAAAATGGCAGCCTACAACCCTGCAGATAGTCATTCTTACCAAATATTCCGTAGTTGGCGATCTTCTCCAGGGCCCCCCTCAGGTTGCAGCCTGGCTGGAAGCCTCCTCCGTTGGGGTAAATGTCTACATGGCCAACAGGCTGCTGGATCCCGATGCTGAGGCCTAGGGAACCTCGAGTGAAGGTGTGGAGGACGTCCACAAAGTGGGCATCGTCTGGCGACAGACGCCTGTGGGCGCGTTCGCCCTCAAAGTCCGGACCGGCTGGATCAAGACCTGGAGATGGAGACTCAGAGGATGTCATGTGGCTGACGAAATCATAGCACACTTTATTTTACATTTTGAGAAATGTGCAATCGCAACATGAATGTGCAATCGCTGACAATGTTATTTCTTAATTACCAGTTATTCTCCCAACTTTGTTGTTGGCATGGCTACCGGCAAATCCAGCCACATGAGCTCCGAGGCTGTAGCCGATGAGGTGGAGGTTTTTGAGAGGAGTGTTGGTGGTCTCCTGCGTACACATGAATATACTTAATGAGGCGTATTGGGTAATTATCTAAATACTTAATTATCTGATGAGTGTAGCACTTTGGAATGAGCGTCTGTCAGCCCTCCACCCACTGACCTCTATCCAGTCGATGAAGCGGGCAATCTCCTGTCCGACCGCCTTGGTGTTCTGAGCTGCGACCACGTAGTGGTTCTGAGCCGAGCTGAGCCAGTCCACCACGATGACATTGGCCGTCTGCTCTCTCTCGTACAGCGCCGAAACCAGCTTTGCCACCCAGCCCTCGAACATCCCGCTCACCTGTTGAGGTGGTGGACAAACATCACGTAACCTTTTCAGTTAAGGTGAGGTTTTTAAGCGGGTGTGTTCTTTGACGGGCCCCCATAACCAGCCTGTCGTTCAAAATGGTAAAATAAATGTTCCTACACTGTGATGGCTAGTCGGTACAGTCTCGAAACAGACAGAACAGACAGCACAGTAATATCAGTCAGTCCCAAGTGCCCTGTCAAGGCCGCCGATCATGTATTCCACCCCCACGATAAAAATAGCAGCTGGAAGGCGTGTTTTGCTGGTGCAAACTGCCACAGGTCAGGGGAGATTGGCTCACCGTCCATCCATGGATCACCAGGAAGGTTTTGGAGGTGCTGTTGAAGGTGCAGGACACCAGAGTCTCTGGCCGGCCAGGGACGATGTAGCATAGGTCGACATCGGGCTGAGAGGGTTTACGGAGGGAGAACTTGGCAACGGTGCCGTTGTTATCATCGCCGTAGACAAACAAGTCTTTCAAAGGGTCAAGGAAGTTTCCTGACAGGGAAGGAATGGAAACAAAACGTCTCAATTCTGAAAGACGCAATCTTGTCCATGTCCAATGAAATGGAATAAAGACAGCAAAAGGACACAGAGGAACAGAAGCTGTTGGCCTGTGTCTACGTTTTGTTATTGTCAGGTAATGTAAATGTGAACTCTTGGAGATCGCACAACAGGACTACTAGCTGGTTGCACTGAGCCCTGCAGGGCCCCACTGAAGGCCCCCACTGAAGGGCCCCAGTAAAATACATTAGACCAGATCTGCCCACAGAGGTTACTGGGGTTCACTTGGTCAGACAGGGTTCCATAGAAACCACCAGGAGTTGTTTTTTTCAAAGCTTTGTTCCTGCCACATTACTGATAAATCTCCCCCTGAGTGGAGCCCGACTGGTCAGCTGACTGTGGGGGTTGCAGTGGGTCTGCAGGGTGGGGGCGGGGAGCTGGAAACCACACACACGCACACGCACAGCCATTGACAAGGGTTAAGTGCAACTGCGATATCTGCGATAATGACTAGCAGGTAGTTTCATTCATTACACAATGACTGGGGAATGTCTCGCACCAAAGCTGTTTCTGATTTCCGGAGTAACAAGCTATAAAGAAACTTTTCCATTCCGTCACGGACTTTCTTGCACTAAAGAAACATTTGACCGGACCAAGGGAAAATAAAGTGAGCGCATTAAACCGTACACAATATATGATAATCCTTTATTAGGATAAAGTGGCATTATCCTCTATCGGGGTTTTTTTTCCCTCAACATTACTGAACTGTAAACTACATTAAAGTACTTCACTGTATTTCTCACTAAATGCCTCTTCAGCCACATGAAGGAAACCATTCATGGATGCATGTTTAGAGATCTACGATATAAACTGGCAACTCACCAAAAACAGAGTCCGTGCGCTCTTCTTCCAGGGACGTCACGCACTGTGCGGCTGCGTTCAACACCAGAAAGTACAGACATGGAGCTCGCCAGCCGATCATCTCTTTCAAAACGTAATACTTGAGGATTAAAAATAAAGAAATAAAGAAACAAAACCACTTCTTTCTACAGGAATCTATCCAAACAATCCGAATTCAGAGGCGGGAAGATGTGTATATCCCTTGTTGTGAAGTGTCCTCCGGTGCGTCCCGTTGAGCGTGGAGCGCTGATATGAAGCACCTTGAGGCGCACACTCTTAAATAGCTGCTCCCTGCTCCAAAGCCATTGGCTGCACTTCACCGGGCGGGGGGGAAAATGGGGATAAAAATGTGAAAGTACATAATTACACTGTTTTATGACTAGAATTAACATGGTCCTGGCAGCATGGCTTCTCATTAGTCAGAATACGCGCACTTTTATTGGCTTCGCTCCCTCCATAGCCAGAGGTGGAGTCTGGTGCTGGTGCCGGTGTTGGTTAAACACAAATCATCCATCAGTTCAGTGCAGTTTCTTTATTGTTCCACATGGGGAATGTGGCCGGAGATTAAAAATAACGACAACAACAACAACAACAACAAAATACCTACAGCTAACAGTTTGAAACTATTACCATAAGTCAGTGATAAATGAATAAAAAGTTTAAAAAATTATAAACATTTATTTTTTTCTTTTTCATTTGTTGTCCACTTGATCAGGCCTACATTTTTTAGTTGTATTATTAGTATTTTTTTATTTTATATTATATTATATTTTTATTATATTATATGATTTATTATTCATAGTATTGTTTTATATAAATTATATTGTTATTCTCCTTCCTAATATTATTATTATTTTTATTATTAGTAGTAGTAGTAGTAGTATTAGAATAAAAAGAATAATAAGAAAATACATTATTGAAATATGTAATTGCAAATGTCTTAATTGATGCAGTTGATTTACTCAACATTAATAATATCAAGCATTATGGCAACATATTCTACAAAGCAAATAAGTATTTGATCAGTCTAAATAAATGGCTTGTACTTCTAAGTCCAGGAAGGAGGGTGGACATCTTCACGTGTAAAGATAGTTAAACGCAGCTCAAGTTAATTGACCCATATTGATTCATTGAGGTGTTACTGTGGACCAGTGTGCACAACCCCCCATATAGTGAACTTCTTGCTGGGGAAACAGAACCACCTGAATGAAACACAAACACAACTCAGCTGTGTTTTCCCCTCCATGGCACGTCAAAATGTCCGCTCTGAAAAGGTTCCATCACATAGACCACACACGGCGATGGTCAGGAAACGTGCGTGAAAGCCGTGCGCCAAACAACGTTTTTGAAGTTCACCTGATTAGGAAGTGGGTCATATGGGTTTTTAGGAGTTGGACTAAAGAGGAACAGGAGCTTGTTATGGATATGGCTGGGAATTTGGGGCTCCGCTGCACAGCAGACCTCTGACGTAACGCCTCTAACATGGTTATTTTTCCCAGAAATCCAGGGACACATTCAGGAGGCTGTTGTGTCCTCACACAGCCAGCAGCGTGGAGAGCTACCTCCCACTTCGAGGCCAGGTTCAAGTTTCCATTGAAATTCCGAAGATTCTGTGCATTTCATCAGTGTGTATATGGTCTCGATATCTCCACTTCAGAACGAGGGAAATTATTATTTGTGTCACAAGTTTTGCGATTCACTCAGTATCAGAGAGGGGTCATGTTTGGCTCAAATTCACGAACGTTGTTAGGTGTGACAGGCGTCTCCATAGGTTTCTCTCTCTCTCTCTCTCACACACACACACACACACACACACACACACACACACACACACACACGCTGGTATCGCGGTTCCCACCAGTTGCTCCTGTGACGTCCAGCTGGCCTGAGTGTGTTGCTGCCCTTCTTAGAACACACCGGTTTTCCTGGTAACGCAGCAGAGAAGGAACAAAACAGCGTCGCTCTGGCCGCGACGATCCCATTGTCTTAGATTGAGGAGGGAAGTGGCCCAAATGTTGCGTCTCTGTATTATTTTTAGGGTGACAATATGTTAACCTGGTATATGGGTTTGCTGTTGGTGTTTTTTTCAGCCGAATGACAATTTGGAAATAGCCCAAAGTCATTCATTCCACATGTTTCACATGGCACAGTGTTCTAGATCTTCACGGTAGATGTCTTTGGGAAAACGGATTCCTGGAATGGCATGTGAAGTGATTATAATCAGACCCATGTGACGAGATATCATAGATGCGGCTTTGTTTTATGTATTCTTTAGTGTCAATTTATCACGGCAACCCCCTCTGCGCGCACACACACACACACACACACACACACACACACACACACACAAGCATACTGTTTTTATCCAATATCTGCTATGATACGCTTGATAGGGCAAAGTGTGGACAGAGTTCCAGGCTTGATGGAATCTCTGAAAACACTCCCTCACTGTGCATTTTTTCATTTAAGTCTCCAATGTCCACAGCTTAGCTCAGAATATTTAGGTTGTGCTAAATTAGGCCAGTAAAGATGACTCTGGCGAAATAGCTGGACGTTAATAAGTCACCATTACCACGGTGACGAAGCAAACACAAAGACGCACATAAAAGCTTTCTCGGTTTTACACGTGCCAGTGTGTGGTTGATCCACTGGGGTTCAGAAAGGGAAATCAAGAACAGTCACAGACACCCAAGTTGAGTACAACACATTCAATTTAGGATTAACTAGTAGAGCATTAAAACAAATGGTGTTTTGTCAGTGAAGTAAACTCTTTAACCTTGCAGGTTTGACAAGAGGACCTTATGGAACACACAGGCCTCTTTCCTAGACCCACGGGATTCAACTGAAGGGCAAAGTAAAAATTTTAAAAGTTTGCTGGACCTCAACATTTGTCTAAGTTTATGTGGCTTGAAAGACTTACTATATCGTCCAAATGAGATAGTCAGTCGTCTGAAGGAGATATTGAGTTTTTCTAACTCAAAGACTTTCCATCCATTATTCAAAGCTGGTGCAAGTCTGCTGAAAACAAAGATTTTGCACATATTAGTCATAGAGTACAATGTTGGATCGCAGTAGAAACCTTGTGGTCAATATCAGTTCACTTATATGGAGCATGCATTCCTGCTCCATCGGAATTCAATTCAAGCTCATAATAGTGATGATAGGTCAGATGAGAACTGCTTATCATGTACTCTTGTCACATTTCTGGGGTCAACAGCACTTTTCCATCACCGACACTAATCCATGAGAGCCATTTTGTTTCCACAGTGATCACTACTACCATTTATAAGCAGCTGCATTCTTTACATTGTCTGAATATTACATTATGTAATCAGACTTGGTGCCAATACAAAGATGCATCAGCCTCCCATCGTAGTGGTCGTTTTTTCATGTTAATTTGCCAGCACAAGCTCTAAAAATTTTTATATTTTTGAGACATTCTTCAGGGGACAATCTGAGATACAATTCTCCCTCCCAACAATTCGTAGAAATCTTTAGTTATTAAACTAAATCTTTTACTGGAATATCATTAAGTTGAATGGCTGGCAGCGTATATTCAGAGTTGATTTATAGTTGATGTCAGGGACGTAAGGCTTTACTCAAAACCTGTCCTCCCTCACAGTCCTGTCCAGGAAGCTAATCCAAAACTTGGGGAATCAGAAGTAAAAAGCAGCATTCATCACTTCCCTCACACTGGATCAGTGTTGCATAACTTGTTTGGAATCCTCAGCGTAGCGAGGCTGGAGATGAGGACGATCTGCAGTGTAATCTGTTAAGCAGCTTCAGGTGGCAACAATTGCCTTTCTGTTCATTAGACGGACGCCTTAACTAAGTAATACCTTATTTCAATTTATTTCAGGGTTTTTCTTGGGACACGGTGATCAAATAAGCAGAAGACATTGATTTGATTGGAGTTCTAAATAGTCCAAATCGTATTTAGGTGGTTATGGAAGTATGCACACCGCATTAGATGGCAGTGTACGCGTATTTTGATTGTTTTAAATGTCAGCCACTGCCAATCACAACTGAAGAGCCTTGAAATCCACTGCAGACATGGAGGCTTCACTTTTCATATCTACAACGAGCAAGCAGGGGGGAAAAAAGAAACGTTTTTATGCATTTTTTCTTGTACTTTGGCAAATGCCGCACTAAGTAAATAAAGTAATGAACATAACGGTTGAATTTTGAGGTCCAGCCATTATCTGAATTATTTCCTTCCCGTAAAGAAATGTGTAACTCCTTTGCTTCACTTCGCCCGATTACTTAGTTACGAAGACATGCGATGAACATTTCCAATAAAATGATTACAATTTAAAGAAATGCTTGAAGGGGTGATTCAACTTCTGAGTTTAAATTGAATTATATATTGCTTTATTAAAACACGTTTGATTTTCTTTAAACAGTGCACTGCATTTCACTTCATTAATATCAAAGCTGGCGAAGGAGACCAATTTGATCAATCTTCAAACAAAATGTGTCCGATAATAAAAAACAACAACACCAAAAGCAATGTTTACCTGTGAAAATATATTACAGCATAATATACAACTATATACAGGTACATTCAATCAATAGAGTAAGAACAACTCTTGGGATGTATTTTGGCTATTATGTAGGACAATCCATCATAGTTCCAAAGGCTTTCATGTTTCTTTTCTGCAGCTTTGTGGTGTTTCCACAGATGCAACGATTCTGTTATAGATTGGGCTTAAATCAGTGAGTTAATCCAACCGATTTTATAAATAATACAGGAACATATAGTAAACAGCATGTTTAGCAGTGATGACCTCAGTTATCTACAGTCAGGGTGTCAAATTCATGACAGGAGCCTTTCAAAGTGACAAGTGCCGAACACAATAACCAAATGAATACGACCAATAAGCGAGGATTCAAGAAATTTGTATTCAAATATATATAATACTGATGGGGTAAAAAAGGATATTTACAAGGTGTGATACTCCATTCAATAGCTAGTAACATTGTTGGTCCCTGTTGTGGCTGGATTGTCAGATTAGGGAGAGAGAGAGAGAGAGAGAGATACAAGAGACTGACCGATTATCTTGAACAAAATGAACATACGTCCATGCCTAAATGACGCCTATCACTCCATGATTTATACAACAATCATCTGAGTTCACATAGGCCCACAAAAAGGCAACCTATCAAGGGTTTGCATATACAGTATATGTATATTTAGAAATATATATGTACACAAGAAAATAAACTAATGATTACCAAGATACGCCGCAAATGTTAAGGCAAGATTGACCAAGTAACATTTTTGCAAATCACAAAGAAAATACAATTTCCCAGGATGAAAACTGAATGGAAGACAAAACAGAAATGATGGGATGGATTCGGGGAGGACTAAGCATGAGGTAACGTAGGTTGCACTTGGAGTTGGAGAGGAGTCTGCAGCATCTCTCTGCTTCTACTACCAACGTCACGTTTGTGTTTTTGGGGGGGGGGCTTCTTCTGCGACAGTTTTCCGTGCTCGGTCCCCTCCTGCTTTGGCTCCGTGTGTAGAGATGAAGATGTGCAAGTCGGGGGCGTCTTCAAGTGCAAATTTCAGGCGTTGTTCTGCCCAAAGAGAGAGCCTTGCATTTTCAGCTTGTGATTCCTGGAAAGAAAATGACACTGTAACGAAATCTCCTTTTGTAGCATCGATGGGTGACATTTTTCAACAAAGGTTACAAAATATAATTTGTGAAGCAATGTCATTTGCCAAAATGATTAAATTGTGAGAACAGAAATGAGTGGAAACCCCTCTTTAACGTACAGTCTCTCTTTGCGGCTCATGTTGTCCTCTTTTGACTTGACAAAGATTGCGTCTTCTCCTCCTCTGACCAGGTAAGAAAACTCCCCCTCCTTGGCGCTGAAGATCACCCTAAAAAAATCACACATTACAAGAAAAGTTACCAACGATTCAATAATCCCACTTAAAGACAAATTGAATTATTTTGAGGGCAGAGCGTACTTGGACTGTTTCTCTCCGGACTTGACGCGCAGCTTGCGGATGTGGAACTTGCTGCTGCCCCACCAGTCGGACCAGCTGAAAATGGCATCTTTCTCCCAACGCATCTTTACAATCATCAGGTCTCCGATGTCCACGTCGGTGGTGAGCAAGAAGGAGACGGTGCTGTTTCCCTTCAGCACCGGCCTGCAGGGCAGAAAGGAGGAAATATTATGGAATATGATACGACTTAGTTACACACTAATGAAGGAGAGGCGTCCTGTGCATGCATGTGTCCATATAGAGTACAGTGTATTTTCAAGACCTTATTAGGACTGGGAAGATGGATGGCTGGAAAGACACGGAGATGCTGACCCGGCATGCATTTAGGACACGTGCGCGGATGTACAAAGCTGTTCATACAAATGCACGAGAGGATTTACGTACATTTGAAAGGGAATGTCCTCCTTCTCGGCGTGCGTTCCATACAGAGAAATTTTCAGCGGCTGCTCTGTGAAGCTCAGCGTCTTCTCGCTGAAGAAATGCACCTTCACTTGATAGTGGAAAACTGAGAACCAAGGAACGATAGAGAGAAACAGAGAGAGAGAGAAAAATATTGAATGAAGTACCAATTTACCTATAGTCCCAATTGATTTATAGCCTTATATATTTGCTCAGATGTGGGCCCATCCTACTTATCAAAATACCAAAACCAAGTCACTCTATAGTCCTGACAAGTTGGACTTGGCAAATAGATCCCAGCGATGGTGTAAATTTCCATGGCCGTGGATGACGTGCATGTGGTGTCGTCTTACTGAAACCAGCTCCCAGCCTCTGAAATACCATGACCTCCTCCACATGCGACCAAGTGACCACCGGTTAGCACTTTGCCTCGCTTGGTTTGTTTTGGTTTTCGTTTATGACGCAGCCACTGACGGAGCTATCAGCTACACTCTTTGTGTGTGTGTGTGTGTGTGTGTGTGTGTGTGTGTGTGTGTGTGTGTGTGTGTGTGTGTGTGTGTGTGTGTGTTCAGTATATGTGTAGTAAACCCCAGAGGTGATGGTAAATATTAACTTGAGTTGAGACAGAGGTAAGGGCACTAGAGCAATGCAGTCTGTGTGTGTGCATTAACATAGATCTCATATATGCGTCGTCCTGTATGTTTGGACTGGTATGCGTTGGCCACTACAACACGCGTGGGCTGATCAACTTTGGGTTCATTCCTGCAATAAGTTGCTGCTACAACTGCTAAATTCAACAACAACAGCTTAGACCTGAGGATTATTTCACTTACTCCGCAGTACTGTGTGTCAATCAATTAACTCAGCTCACAGTAATCCAACAGGCATGTACCAGCGCAGGCAGACTTATGTATAGCGGTAGCTATGCATTATCCTATGTTCTCCAAGTGTTGTTTTTAAACAAACCACAGACCACAGCAACCCACCACCAACTCCACATCCAGGTGTCCCTTGTTCTCCCGGGTTTTTTACCTTTGTAGGGCATCATGTCGCGGGTCTTGAGGTACATCTTGGCGCTGCGGGGCACGCGGACCTTGTTGACGTTGTATCCCAGCTTGTTGCAGCGGTTCTTGCGGCAGCTGAGGCACAGGCCCTTGTTGAAGGCGCTCTGCGAGCTGCAGCGGAACGCCAGGCTCTGCTGCTCCTTGTTCACCAGAGAGTCGATGAACAGGTGGATGGAGCGCTCGTGGGAACACTTGACCAGCTGGTCCATATCTGCAGAGGACAGCAACGGTGAGAGAATGAAAACTTTAAGTTGCTTCAGGTAATGACATCACTCAAAACACTGTTGTCCAGGCCATTCCTCTAACTTAGGGACACCTGGATGGTTTGAAGAAAATTGTGCCATATGTCTATACAGAAGTCTATATATATATATATATATACACAGTATATATGCAATATGCATATATTGCAGCAGTACATCAAATCAACTATCAACAGGGGTATTTTGTCTTTGTGTAACATACTCTGAAGGCCTTTAATGCCGGCGGACGCAATCCCCAGCAGGGTGTTGTGAATGTCGCAGCCCGGCTGGAAGGTGCCTCCGTTGGGGTAGATGTCCACGTGGCCCACGGGCCTCTGGATCCCGATGCTGCGGTCCGGGGAACCCCTGGTGTTAGTGTGCAGCACGTCCACAAACTGGGCGTCTTCTGGGGAGAGGATGTTCTCGTTGTCAGCGTGTTCGAAGGTGGGACCGGCGGGATCGAGACCTGAGTGGAGAGGGGGAAAGACAAGGTTCATAAACCCAAGGGGGAAAGGAAGATCAATGTTTCCCCAAACTTTTCAGTCTAGCGGCCATAACACTGTAGAATGTGCAGCTCGTGCCAAATGTGAGGCAGTGATTATGGGATCTTAGCGCTTTGCTGCTCACCCAGCTCCCACCTCCCCACCTCGCAGTAAGCACCCCATTATTCTAAGCAGGTCAGAGAAATGCCAAATCTGGATAAACTTCATAAAAGGCAAATGGGGGAATTCTGCCCTCAGCTTGGCACCCACTGGCTGCACGCCCACAGTGTGCAGTAAAAAGAGCTCGGGCTGTAATGTCTGGGATTATTCTGTTTTGCTGTTGTGCTGCGTGGACCAGCAGGGCTGCAAAGTCCTGACAAATTTAACTTATTTAAATTACTGAAAACAAAGATACATATCAAAATTAAGACTTTATTATCTTCTGGGCACAGTATGCAGAACACAACAATCTGGTCTCTTACTCGGCTTTATATTCCCCATGGACACTGTTCTAGACGTATAATGAGCCAAACTCTGCTTTACTACATTCTTATATGAGAACATGCCTTGTAACGACTAAATTATTATTGGGAAGAGTGGCCTGTTGTTTTCATTTATTTATATTCATTTAAAAATCTGTGTGTATGTACAGTATGTCATATACAGCTGATAAATCTATCGTTGAAGTTGCTCTCACCAGTGATCCTGCTAATCTTGTGGTCAGTGAGGTCTCCAGCGATGCCGGCTACATGCGCTCCCAGGCTGTAGCCCAGAAGGTGGATTCGTTCCCAAGGCAACTGCAGCGTTTTCTGGAAGGGAAGAGATGAGCACCATGGGTAAAACATCTCTTAAACAGACAATATATCTTAATATGGAAAAATGCATTGTACAAACTAGAGCTAGACCTGGCCAAACCTTGTAGAAAGAAGGAGAAAATATACAGGTATATAGTCATGGTATGGATAAAGCACTTTGCCAACAGCCTAAAAGCTCTTCAATTACAGGAAGATAAACAAAAGATAAACAAATGCAGGATTTACTTATGGTAATTACTTATGCCGAGTTGTTTAACCTTTCTTCCTCTTAGCATCACATACAATTTTAAAACAATATCAAGTCTTGTAACGAGAAGCTGCCCAGAAGTCAAAACAAGGTCATAAAAGGTTTTTATTGGTCGTGTAAAATCATAACCAGAAGGAAAATGCATCTGCAGCCCTCGATACCAAAGCATTACATCACCAGCAACAGACTTGTCACAATTCCAAAAACTGGTCTTTTGGACCCGTTTTATGGGTTAGTTTCCTTTTCTTAGACATGAGCGTGGTGATATTTTGGCAATCCAACCGTG
Organism: Zeus faber; assembly: GCF_960531495.2. Taxonomy (NCBI): domain Eukaryota; kingdom Metazoa; phylum Chordata; class Actinopteri; order Zeiformes; family Zeidae; genus Zeus; species Zeus faber. The sequence goes on from NC_137193.1 coordinate 45,624,311, forward strand.
GCAGTGTGTGTTGGCTTTTATAGACACCAAATATCCATTAGTCCCTATAACAGTAAGGATCTGTAAAATGGGATCCACCTGTTCTCCAGCTGAGCTGCTCTTGCGCCAGAACACACACGCGCACACACACACACACACACACACACACACACACACACACACACACACACACACACACACACACACACACACACACACACACACACACACTCACTTGGATCCAGTTGACAAACTTGGCCACGTCACGGCCCACCAGCTTGGTGTAGGCGGCAGAGGTCGGGTAGTGCTGGTTGGCTCTGGTCAGCCAGTCCACCACGATCACATTGGCATTGGGCTCCCGCTCGTAAAGAGCTGACACCAGTTTGGGCACCCAGCTCTCAAACATCCCCGTGACCTGCGAGATGAACCCATGAAAACAAAGGAGACTGGGGTGAGTTGCAGGATGGCAGGATTCAGTTTTATTCTTCTACTTTGTGATTGGAGAAGAGCCAAGGGGGTCATCTACTTCAAGCATTGCATTATTTGCTGCATTAATTACTAACTCATCACTGAGTTCTATTTCCCCCCCAGACTACCGTGTAGGAACTCCTAATATTTTGGGGATGATTAATTCTGAATGACTGTTTCTTTCTCTGTGGCCAATCGTCCTACATCCACTGAGTTCAATGGAGCTGAGGTCAGATTCAAATATTCCTCTCTTTTCCTACATTTACATCTCCGAGACATGATTCTGACATAGGCCTACCGTCCAGCCGTGTATGATGATGAAACTCTGCATTTCGGGGTTGAATTCACACTCTGCGATGGTGTCCGGCTCACCGGGCACAATGTAGCACAGGTCTTCGTCCGGGACGTCAGCGGTGCGGAGGGAAAACTTGGACACGATGCCGGTGTAGTCGTTGATCCATTCTGTGGTGGTAGGCAGCGGAGTAGCGGTGACAGTGGAGTTTGCTGGAGAAGAGCAAGACACACAGAGCACACAGAGCACACACACACACACACACACACACACACACACACACACACACACACACACACACCTTAGTTCAAGTGGGTTATTGCAATATATCAGGTAGAATGTCAAAAGTGGTGTGAGTTGCAACTAGTAGGCGATGTAGTTTTATGGAATAAGATCATTTAGGGTTATCCATGCAACACTCAAAAGCAGTTTATTTAATCATAAGGCAATACAGTCATACACAAAATGAGAAAAACGTTAAATAGAAATCATAGTAAATGATTGAGCCCACTCTGTTCTGTCGTCAATTGAGATTAAAGAATTAACCTGAAAACCAGGACTGGACATAGCGCAGTGAAGTGTCGCCCCCTTTAGCCTGAAGCTCACCTCTGCCAGGTGAGTCAGTATACAACTCAGTACTGTATACGTATACTGCACATATTGTAAAACATGCGCAAATGCATGAGAAATTATTGCTCTGAAATCTGGATGACCATTGATCGTTTTAAAAAACGTACTTTCTCTTTTGCTATTTTTGATCTGTGCAGGCAAAGCCTTAGAATTATAAACAAGGTTGCATGAGGCATGACGTGGTCCCTATCTCAAAAATCAATGCTGGAACCTCTAGAAATTGAACAGACGAGTGCAGATATCTGCAAGAGAGTCCCGCCATTCGGTTATCACTGCAGGTCTTTCCCCCCATAAAGTATTGTGACAAAAGGCCTTTAAGGAGTCCGTGTTCTACGGGCGCTCCTAGAGGTGGATGGTATCAAACAGGAGCAGATCTGCACACCGGGGCACTGGCGCGTAAAGTCGACAGGCTTCACTCAAGCAGTACTTAATACCTAATTACTTCTAGCAGTAATCACTACTTTTTATTACAGTGGGGGAACAACATACAACACACTCTCGAGAACGTGGATCTAAAACCAATAGAGAAATGCTCATTCTTACCAAAGACAGGAGTGGGCTCAGAATTAGAAGAAAAAGTGGCGCACATTTTGGCCAAAAGTATCCAAACAGTTAAAAAACATAATTCATCTCTCCCCATATTGCTGAGGGCTCTTCTTGCCGCTTGCGTGTTTGCTCAACGGGGCTGAGTGGAGATGGGTCCAGTTGCACGCAGGTCACGGTGCTCGGCGCGCAACTTGCGGTCAAAGGAGTAAAGTTTCTGCCGCTTCCAGTTATTTCTATGAGCTGCTCATTTGCATACTCGCACGCCATTGGCCGGGCGCCCGAAAAGGGGGCGGGGCTCGAACTTGGTCCAAAGCCAGGACTCTTTGGGGCAATCATTCATAAGTTTCTGCCCTTCGGCAGAATTCGGACACACCTCGTCCCAGAAATTTACACAATACCACACACGAGCCACACACACACACACACACACACACACACACACACACACACACACACACACACACACACACACACACACAAACAGATCTGGTGAAGAGCATGGATGTGTTGTAAACCCCCCGCTCCCATTCGTGGACCACATGGAGAACTCAGACACAGTGACAAAGCACAAAATCCTGGCTGTGATGCCACAAAGCCTTAATTCTCCAAAGGCCCTCTGGTCGTCTGGCAATCAAAAGTCCCCTTTCGAACCTCTTCAAAGCTGGACTAAAATGGTGTCGTTTTACCTGGAAGTTCAGAACGCTCACGCGACCTTATCTGACCCGCGCGAGTGACGACGTGCAATGTTCGGGCGCACAGATTGGAGTCCCCGTGTCGTTGCATCATCGTGAGTCACAGTTCATTTCTGCGGATCGACGCAAAAGCACATCCAAACATCGATTGAAACGTCATTTCATCAAATCCGGTCAAGTGGGTTGTAAACCAGCTTGAACAGAGGTAGGCCAAACTTTGGGGGCAAGAAGACCACTGTGTTCTGTTCAGCTGTGATATAGATCGATATGGGTAGGGTCTGCGTGGTCTAAGAGTCACTTTGGCAGCGCCCTTTGGAGCCCTTAACATTAAACGCAGAATTGAAGCACAGCAGCATTTTTACCCAGTCATCATCTGCTGTACAGTACAATTGCCATTCCAAATATAGTCTGCTGCTTCTTTGAACTGCTAAATATGTGTGTGTGTGTGTGTGTGTGCGCGTGTGTGTGTGTGTGTGTGTGTGTGTACGTGTGTGTGTGTGTGTGTGCATAAATGTGTGTTTGGTGCCGGGCACTGTCAGGGTGGTGGTGCCTACGGCCTGACCAAGGGGCCCAACCCGGTGGTTAGACGGAGGAGCGCCGCCTTTCCTTGGTCTCTTGAGATCTCAACCTCTGGTGCTGAACAAAAACGTTTCCATCTCAAACAGCAGAGTCGTCGCAGTCGCGCTTCCTTACCCCGAGGGAGAGCCGTGACCATGAAGATCAGGCAGAAATGTCCGTGCATGGCCAGAAAGTCTCCCTCAATACCAGAGTGAAAAATACTTGTGTCTTGGACATTGTTTGTATAAATCAAATCCTCAATGCTCTTTAAGGAGTCCTTAAAAGAGGAGTCCCTTTTGGGAGGAATTTTGATTGGGTGGTTTTCTCAGTTGCTCATAGATACAATCAAGATTGTTAGACCCAGTCGGTAGGATGTGATGAGCATTAGAATGATAGCCCCACACAGTCAGAGCGATAGAAAGAGAAAAAGCAAGAACCGTTTGATAAGCAGACAAGCAGTTAGACAAACACGGATGAAGACAGACGGACGGACAATTTATTTCAACAACAGTTGCCTCTGTTAGATATGCAGACGGGCTCCACTGTTCTGGTTCGTACACAGATCTGATCGGCCTTTCTTGGCTTTTGGGTCGTGCAGTCCCTCCGCGCTCTGATTTTGATTAGCTTTATCAAGTACGGCGGAGGAAATTAAAAGCTCACTGAGAACTCACAACATCTGGATGAAAAAAAGTGTCTTTTTGATTTCCTGCTGGCAGGGAGATTCTTCATTTCCCCCAAAGCAGCAGAGCCACCATTGACTTCCTCTTGAGCACCTCGGTGCACCTTGGTCATCCTAATCATTTTCACATACTATTTGAGAATACTATGGTTTCTGACGCACGTTACACTAATTTAAATACGTACGTAGTAGTATACTAGTAAGCCATTGTGGATGCAGGGCCAGTGTCCATCTTTTTGGAACATGTTGAAATGATGACAAACATTTACCTCGGTGATAAATGCTGGCCCATCTGTTTATCTCACGCTCTCTTTCTCTCACACACACACGCACAGATATACACACACATACAGAAAGACTAACGGGAATACAAGTACAAACAAATACAGGGCACACACAGAACCCACCCATGCATCCTGACAAACACGCACACACAGGCGCACACACAGGCGCACACACACACACACACACACACACACACACACACACACACAGACCAAATGGAGGAATCCCTTATCTAAACCTTGGTTTTTTGACGACTCACACAGAAGGCTGATTCTAAGAAAGACGAAAAACGTGGCTTTGGTTAGACTTGCAATATGAATACTTTGGG